>NC_064627.1:1113374506-1113683082 GCF_023864275.1 Schistocerca cancellata
TGAGAAACTATGATGCATCTGTTAAGACAGCCACACACAAGACTCTGGAGCAACCAAATCTACAGCACAGCTATATGTTTAAGGTTTGTTTTCGTCTAACTGAAGGAACTGAAGGAAGTCAGAGACATGCCACCAGGACAATAACAGACTACATGAAAATGTAACAGACACAAACGAAACAAATGGAAATTGTTGAAGAAAAGGTGAAACTGTATTCATGAATTATTACAGAGGCCCAATCCTCACCAAGTGGCCGAAAGGGTCCCCCATGACGAATTTGAATTCTGATGAAATTTTGTGTGAACATTTCTACACATCCCCAATAAACATTGGTACAGTTTTACTTTTGGCAATTTAATACTTGCAGATATATAGTTATTGGTTTGACCCCACAGCACAGCTTCCAACAGCCCAACCCTGAGTTTCCATAACTTTGAGTTACACCACTTCTGACGATATTTCCTTGAAAGAAACAAAAACAGGCCATCTTCCACAACTTTTTGCACGCACTAAAGTTTAATAATAAGTTTAGCTTTTTCATATTTGGAAGTAAGTGTGTAATAAGCCTGGAACTTTGCATGTCATTTACTAACACAAGGTCTTAGTATTGCGATGTGAGCATATAAGGCCCTAAAAAGGGGCAACAAATTGGAGGCACTGTGAAAATGTGCCTATACTCTGTTGATACTCAAATTAAATCTGATATTGCTTACTATGTTTTACAATTGTTTAGCAGTGTATGGAGAAGGTAATATCGAAAGTACTGATGAACATAACGTGGGCCCAAGTTAAAAGAACTCAAAAAATTACATGAGAAAAGGGCATCTGTCATTGCAACTCATCATGACATATTTCAGCCAGATTTCCTGTTGTAATAGGTACAGATTCAAATAGTACTAAAGTTTAAAATTTAGCTGTGCATTAGCAAGGTAGAGATCTTGTAATAAAATTGTTGCAGAACAGCTGCAACACAAAAAACTGCCTTCAAGCTTTACATCACTGTCACATTATGTAAATCTTGATAATAACAGTCTGCCTGACATTTTTTGTAAAGGATCCATTTTTAGTTTGTCTGAAAGTATTTGTATGGAGTGTAGCCATGTATGGAAGTGAAATGTGGATGATAACTAGTTTAGACCAGAGGAGAATAGAAGCTTTCGATAAGTGGTTCTACAGAAGAATGCTGAAGATTAGATGGGTAGATCATGTAACTAATGAGTAGGTACTGAATAGAATCAGGGAGAAAAGTAACTTGTGGCACAACTTGACCAGAAGAAGGGATCAGTTGGTAGGACACATTCTGAGGCATCAAGGGATCACCAATTTAGTATTGGAGGGAAGCATGGAGGAAAAATTGTAGAGGGAGACCAAGAGATGAATACACTAAGCAGATTCAGAAGGATGTATGTTGCCGTAGTTATTCGGAGATGAAGAGGCTTGCACAGGATAAGAGTAGCATGGAGAGCTGCATCAAACCAGTCTCTGGACTGAAGACCATAACATTGCTAAGGTTGTGCTAATTTAATTATAGTTTAAAGTATAGGATATTTTGTGTTTAGATACTTCACAGTTTATATGGAACATAAGTGTACTAATGAAAATTTTATAGATGTGTCACAATGGTCCATGGTGGCTTGACAACCACTGGTTTCCTTTAAACTGAGAAAATCAGAATCCCCTTCTTCACAGGGGCCAGGCTCAACACTAGTGCAACAGCAGCCACATCTGAATTTCCTTAGTACAGGATCCCAATTCAGGTGAACCATTTTTTAAAGAAACATCAATAGCTAGAAGAGGTTTCATTTAGGATCCTGCACTTATGATAATTTCAAGCTACTTCAATTTGTTTGAGGCTTCATTAATTTTCTATTGAATATCATGTGAAAAACTAGGCCTCCACAGTCACTAATGTCACTGATGAAGCTGGAATAACTGAAAAAATATGCTGTTCTGAACCCACAACTTGTCACTATTTGATGACCAGTAAAATGTATGTTCTGTGCCATGTGGACGGATAAGATTTGTCAAAGCCGCCTTCTGCTTAGTGAAACCTCTCACATTTTTCCTGTCCTCCACTATCTCTCATAAATGCATTCATCATATTGTACAGGATGGAGATCTGATGTTAATATATCTCTTTCACTACCATAAATGCTCTCACTGCAGAACTGAAACAGTTCTATAGGCATAAGAATCTGCCTATTCTGGCAGCTGCAAGATTGCTCTCACTGCTTGTCACTTTGTCGTATCTCCAACATCATTACAAGGTGACTTTCCATGACCTTTAGAGATGGAACACAAGCTCAGAATGATTAAAAGATGGGGAAGGAAATCAGCCATGCACGTTCAAAGGAACCACCTCTACATATGTCTGGAGCAATTTTGGCAAATCTCGAAAAACCTAAATCAGAATGATCGGGTGCAGATTTAAACCACTGTCGTCATTTGGCTACAGGAATCGAACGTGTGTCCCTCTGGACTGAAAGCAGCATTGTTAACCATTGCGCTATTGATGTGACCAATAAATATTAGAGAAACATAGTGGAGAGTACCTACCCCCATGAACCATGGACCTTGCCGTTGGTGGGGCGGCTTGCATGCCTCAGCGATACAGATGGCTGTACCGTAGGTGCAACCACAACGGAGGGGTATCTCTTGAGAGGCCAGACAAACGTGTGGTTCCTGAAGAGGGGCAGCAGCCTTTACAGTAGTTGCAGGGGCAACAGTCTGGATGATTGACTGATCTGGCCTTGTAACACTAACCAAAATGGCCTTACAGTTCTGGTACTGCGAACGGCTGAAAGCAAGGGGAAACTACAGCCGTAATTTTTCCCGAGGGCATGCAGCTTTACTGTATGGTTAAATGATGATGGCGTCGTCCTGAGTAAAATATTCCGGAGGTAAAATAGTCCCCCATTCGGATCTCCGGGCAGGGACTACTCAAGGGGACGTCGTTATCAGGAGAAAGAAAACTGACGTTCTACGGATCGGAGCGTGGAATGTCAGATCCCTTAATCGGGCAGGTAGGTTAGAAAATTTAAAAAGGGAAATGGATAGGTTAAAGTTAGATATAGTGGGAATTAGTGAAGTTCGGTGGCAGGCGGAACAAGACTTTTGGTCAGGTGAATACAGGGTTATGAATACAAAATCAAATAGGGGTCATGCAGGAGTAGGTTTAATAATGAATAAAAAAATAGGAGTGCAGGTAAGCTACTACAAACAGCACAGTGAACGCATTATTGTGGCCAAGATAGACACGAAGCCCATGCCTACTACAGTAGTACAAGTTTATATGCCAACTGGGTCTGCAGATGATGAAGAAATTGATGAAATGTATGATGATGAGATAAAATAAATTATTCAGGTAGTGAAGGGAGACGAAAATTTAATACCGCATTTACTCGAATCTAAGCCGCACTTTTTTCCCCGTTTTTGTAATCCAAAAAACCGCCTGCGGCTTAGAATCGAGTGCAAAGTAAGCGGAAGTTCTGAAAAATGTTGGTAGGTGCTGCCACAACTAACTTCTGCCGTTGAATATATGTAGAGCGCTACACAGACATGCTTTGCAGGCACAAAGATAAATACTGGCGCCAAAATCTTTGCGTCAGTAAATAAATTTAAAAAAAAAAAAAAAATGTGGAAGACAAGCTTTTTTCTCCGCCCCGAGTTTTGACCACTGCATTTTCATACATTATCCAACGAAGTAAATACAACTTCCGTATTGTTCATCTTCGAATGTAGGAGCATTTCAATGTGCTATGAAAATCCGACTGGCGAGACTGTTTGGGACGTTTGTAAATATGGCCAACTCTACGTTCTGAATTTTTTTCCTACCTTTGAGAAGAGATGGTTGCTAATAGGAACTTTTATGAATTGTGAATCATTTGCAGTATTCTCTCCACCATAAGAATAATACGAATATAAACATTTTGCCATGTATTCTTTCGTGTTTGCTGCTATCTCATTTAAATCCTGTCTGCCTAATAAACTACGAAACTAGAGTGAGACAACAGCAAATGCGGAAGAATATACATATCATGTGATGTTTATATTCGTATTATTCTTATGCCTAGTAGTGATACAGACAGAAATGAAGCACGGTAAGTGACAAGATTTTTAAATCTAAGATGACCCTAGTTTCTGTGCAGAATGTAATGTACTAAAAGATTTTCAAACGGAGAAAATTTTTCGCTAAACTCTCGTTCAGAACATCTTCTATCATACGCAGTCTATTATTTAGTTCTTGTTGATCATTATCAAAAAAAGCTGCAATGTAAGTAACAGCAAATAGCAGTCTCTTGCCATTGTTTCGCTTATGAGACAGTTCCTCTCTTTTTTTATAATAGTAAGCGGCGGTAGTGCGCACAAAAGCAAGCCATGCTGCGAGCGGCGACAGGCCGTAAACACTCATTATCAGAATGCGACAAACAATGCATGACACAGTACAGTAATGCATTTTCAGCTTAGAGTGATGTAAACACCTATAACAAAGAGAACAGCACTTATCAGATCAAAGAAAAATAAGCAATCAATTCAAACCAGACGAAGCACTTGAAAAAGGAAGGGTACCAGTATAAATAAGGACGGAGTGCCTGACGCATAGCAATGGCTACCTGGTAAAACTTAACTGCTAAGCTTACGACTGGAACCAAACTACTGTAGCTGTATCGTCATTCATTCGACCTAAATTGTGTCTCATATTACAATGGACCAACTTTGCTTAGATTTGGAGGTGCGGCTTAAAACTTTTCTCTCCCCTTGAATTTCGAGTCTCAAATTTCAGGTGCAGCTTATATTCGGGAATTTTTTTTTTTTCCTTGATTTTGAGTCTCATTTTTCAGGTGCGGCTTAGATTCGAGTACGGCTTAGATTCGAGTAAATACGGTAGTCATGGGTGACTGGAATTCGAGAGTAGGAGAAGGGAGAGAAGGAAACATAGTGGGTGAATATGGATTGGGGGTAAGAAATGAAAGAGGAAGCCGCCTGGTAGAATTTTGCGCAGAGCATAACTTAATCATAGCTAACACTTGGTTTAAGAATCATCAAAGAAGGTTGTATACATGGAACAACCCTGGATATACTAGAAGGTATAAGAGAGATTATATAATGGTAAGACAGAGATTTAGGAACCAGGTTTTAAATTGTAAGACGTTTCCAGGGGCAGATGTGGACTCTGACCACAATCTATTGGTTATGAACTGTAGATTAAAACTGAAGAAACTGCAAAAAGGTGGGAATTTAAGGAGATAGGACCTGGATAAACTGATTAAACCAGAGGTTGTACAGAGTTTCAGGGTGAGAATAAGGGAACAATTGACAGGAAAGGGGGAAATAAATACAGTAGAAGAAGAATGGGTAGCTCTGTGGGATGAAATAGTGAAGGCGGCAGAGGATCAAGTAGGTAAAAAGACAAGGACTAGTAGAAATCCTTGGGTAACAGAAGAATATATTGAATTTAATTGATGAAAGGAGAAAATATAAAAATGCAGTAAATGAAGCGGGCAAAAAAGGAATACAAACGTCTCAAAAATGAGATTGACAGGAAGTGCAAAATGGCTAAGCAGGGATGGCTAGAGGACAAATGTAAGGATGTAGAGGCTGATCTCACTAGGGGTAAGATAGATACTGCCTACAGGAAAATTAAAGAGACCTTTGGAGAAAAGAGAGCCACTTGTATGAATATCAAGAGCTTAGATGGAAGCCCAGTTCTATGCAAAGAAGGGAAAGCAGAAAGGTGGAAGGAGTATATAGAGGGTCTATACAAGGGTGATGTACTTGAGGGCAATATCATGGAAATGGAAGAGGATGTAGATGAAAATGAAATGGGAGACACGATACTGCGTGAAGAGTTTGACAGAGCACTGAAAGACCTGAGTCGAAACAAGGCCCCGGGAGTAGACAACATTCCATTGGAACTACTGACAGCCTTGGGAGAGCCAGTCCTGACAAAACTCTACCAACTGGTGAGCAAGATGTATGAGACAGGTGAAATACCCTCAGACTTCAACAAGAATATAATAATTCCAATCCCAAATAAAGCAGGTGTTGACAGATGTGAAAATTACCGAACTATCAGTTTAATAAGTTACAGCTGCAAAATACTAACGCAAATTCTTTACAGACGAATGGAAAAACTGGTAGAAGCCGACCTCGGGGAAGATCAGTTTGGATTCCGCAGAAATGTTGCAACACGTGAGGCAATACTGACCCTACGACTTATCTTAGAAGATAGATTAAGGAAAGGCAAACCTATGTTTCTAGCATTTGTAGACTTAGAGAAAGCGTTCAAGAATGTTGACTAGAATACTCTCTTTCAAATTCTAAAGATGAAAGGGGTAAAATACAGGGAGCAAAAGGCTATTTACAATTTGTACTGAAAGCAGATGGCAGTTATAAGAGTCGAGAGGCATGAAAGGGAAGCAAAAGTTGGGAAGGGAGTGAGGCAGGGTTGTAGCCTGCCCCCGATGTTATTCAATCTGTATATTGAGCAAGCAGTAAAGGAGACAAAAGAAAAATTCGGATTAGGTATTAAAATCCATGGAGAAGAAATAAAAATGTTGAGGTTCGTCGATGACATTGTAATTCTGTCAGAGACAGCAAAGGACTTGGAAGAGCAGTTGAACGGAATGGACAGTGTCTTGAAAGGAGGATATAAGATGAACATCAACAAAAGCAAAACGAGGATCACGGAATGTAGTCTCGAATTAAGTCGGGTGATGCTGTGGGAATTAGATTAGGAAATGAGACACTTAAAGTAGTAAAGGAGTTTTGCTATTTGGGGAGCAAAATAACTGACGATGGTCGAAGTAGAGAGGATATAAAGTGTAGACTGGCAATGGCAAGAAAAGCGTTTCTGAAGAAGAGAAATTTGTTAACATCGAGTATAGATTTAATTGTCAGGAAGTTGTTTCTGAAAGTATTTGTATGGAGGGTAGCCATGTATGGAAGTGAAACATGGACGATAAATAGTTTGGACAAGAAGAGAATAGAAGCTTTTGAAATGTGGTGCTACAGAAGAATGCTGAAGGTTTGATGGGTAGATCACGTAACTAATGAGGAGGTATTGAATAGAATTGGGGAGAAGAGGAGTTTGTGGCACAACTTGACTAGAAGAAGGGATCGGTTAGTAGGACATGTTCTGAGGCATCAAGGGATCACTAATTTAGCATTGGAGGGCAGCGTGGAGGATAAATATCGTAGAGGGAGACCAAGAGATGAATACACTAAGCAGATTCAGAAGGATGTAGGTTGCAGTAAGTACTGGGAGATGAAGACACTTGCACAGGATAGAGTAGCATGGAGAGTTGCATCAAACCAGTCTCAGGACTGAAGACGACGGCGACAACAACAACAACAACAACCAACAGTGGAGCAGTCTAATTCATCCACTGCATTTGTTGTAAAGGAAAGGGGAGAAATTAAAATGAGAGAAATTACAGGATCTAAAGAGGCATGGAGACAGTCACTTTTCCCTCATGTCATACATAAATGGTTCCAAAATGCCTCATGTCACATCGATAAACCATAATCTTGACCTTCTCAGGGAGAGTATCCCTTTCAAATGCCAGGATAAAGGCACCAGTATCAATGAGATTGTCCTTCGGGCCCTTCTGAATACGCTGAACAAAATGAACACCCCGCCGTCCTAGATTGTCCCTAAGTTGCTCATCAGTTTGACGGATGAGGTGAAAAATTACACCTTGAACCATATTCAAAGACTGGTGGGGAGGAGGGGGTAATGGACACAGGAATTGTGCCAAAATGGTCACAGGCACACGAAGGGCCACAGACTGGGCAGCTGAAGCAGTTTTGATCAACAACGAACCTGACAGCATCTTGCTCTTGCTTCGCCAAATTTGTCTTCAATGTGTTCTACAAAAAATAAAGGTTTGGTATTGGTAAAAGTATCCCCATCAATCCTGGTGCAAACCAGAAAGTGGGGTAAAGGTTTCGCCCCTAGCCGACGAGTCTGACCCTCCTCCCAGGGGGTAGCCATGGAGGGGAAGGCCGAAGGGGCAGAAGAAGCAGCACTAAAAGAATCATTTCCCCTCAAAGAGACAGCCGTAAAAGAATGGCCAGAGTTCTGGACCCACATGTGTTTCATTTGCATAGCATCCGCCCTGATGCCACACACTCCAATCAGGGGCTCTCCCCACGGGCACCACCCAGCCACATCAAGGGCCGTCTGGCACAGTGGCCATTGCCGATGCTCCAGGATGACAAGCAACCACTCCTAGGCTTATATGAGGTCACAGCTCAGGTATCAGAAATGTGATCCCTGTGTTTTCAGGGGGCTCAACCAAAAGGGTATATAGCGACCCCCACCACACGGGCTGGCTACCGTGTTGGCTATGTACCCTAGCATCAGCCAACGACATGAAGGAAAAGATGCAAGGAACTAGGAGGGCACACGCTGGGGACACTAGGTAAGGTGCTCTTCCTGAAATGGCTCACACTATGGAATATAAATTTAGTAATGGAGGTCAAACCCCAGAGGGGGACCAGAGAATTCCAAAAGGATGAGGTAATTACTCAACAAAACCAAATCGCAAAGTCAACAGAACCAGGAGGATAGTGGCGCCAACATAAACAAGGACACCAAGAGAGGGAGAAGAGAGGGCGGAGGGGAAGGAGCAAGGATAGGAAAGGAGGGGAAGGGAAAGGAAATGCAGACCGGGAAAGAAGGAAAGCTGCAATAGCTCGACGCCCCGTGCTCACTACGCACATACTCACAAAAGGACTGTGAGCCCCCTGAAGGGGAACCAAGATGGGCTGGCAGCTGGCACTAACTACTAAACTACGAAGTGTACAACTTTGCTTCCACCGTTTTTTCCCCAACATTTGAGGCTTTAATGAAACAAATTGGTTACACATGTACCATTCAAAGTATTTTCCATTGCTGGCCACTACTTTCTCCCATCTTTTGGGCAGTGTACGAATACCGCATCAAAAAAATTGTTCATCTTTTGAAGTGATCCAATTTGTGACTTCTTCATGAGATCAGAAGTGTTGGTCAGCCAAGCCATATGCCATTGATCTACACAGGTTATAGTCAGAGGGAGTAATGTCTGCAGAATACGGCGGGTGGGATAGGACTTCCTATTTTAACATTTCCAAGTATGTTTTGACCTCTTTTGCAATGTGGGCTTCAAACGTTGTAGAGTTGCAAAATCACTTTATCGTGCCTCTCGCTGTATTGGGGCCTTTTGTCTTTTAATGCTCTGCTCAAATGCATTAATTGTGTTCGATCACGAGCACCTTTGATTGTTTCACTTGGTTTTAACACCTCACAGAACACGATGCCGGGCTGGTCCCACCAAATGCAGAGCATGATCTTGGAGCCATGAATATTTGGTTTGGCCATCAACGTGGAAGCATGGTTGGGATATCCCCATGATTCTTTGCATTTAGGGTTATTGTAATGAACCCTTTTTCCATCCCCGGTCACAATGCGATGCAGAAATCCCTTCCGTTTTTGCCTCTGAAGCAACTGTTCACAAACACACAAACGCTGTTCAATGTCTCTTGGATTCAGCTCACACGGGACCCAAGTTCCTTCTTTCTGAATCATGTCCATAGCCTTGAGACATCTTGAAATGGCTTGTTGTGTCACTCCCACTAATTGTGCCAATTCCTCTTGAGTTTGATGCAAGTCTTCACTCAGCAATGTCTCCAATTCTGCATCTTCAAAAACATTCTCTCTTCCACCACAATACTGGTATACAATGTTAAAATCACCGTTCTTGAAGTGTTGAAACCACTCAAGACACATTCTTTTACTAATAGCATCCTCACTGTATGTGCATTTGATGAGACTCAGCCGCTGTTTTCTTCATATTGAAAAAAAAAAACACTAATACCACCCGCAAATGACGAGAATTAGGCTCATAAACTGACATTTTCAATCAAGAATAACTTTATGATGCAGACATAAATTGACTAAAGTTTGAATGAGATTCTATTGACCGAGGTCCAAGCTAACTGCCAGACGTCTGCAATCTGTTTCTTTCGACCGCTACTTACCATTGTCGGCACCTATCGGCTAACGGCGGAATCAAAGTTGTACACAATGTAGTTGAAACGTTTATCAAAAAGTTATTTTAATCAGAGTGTAACCCTATCAATAATTCAGTGGATAATCTTGTAGGAGTTCTACCCATTTTATATCTTTGATCTACTCATAATACGTTGTTTCTCAACCCTTTGCTGTATTTTACATCAAAATTTCTATATTTAAAATCAAACAATGTAATTCCAAGAGGGAATAACAACAATATGGAAAGGATAAGTTGCTTCTCACCACATAGAGCAAGTGAGGTGCAGTCTGGCACAATGAAAAAGAATGCTAACAGTATTCAGCTTTCAGGCTCAGTCCTTCATCAGATGTACAAAACTCGCTGTGTGCTGTAATTCGAAACTACCTCGGCGGTGAATGATGGAGAGTGAACATGATTAATTATGAGTTGGATGATTAGACAAGGTGGCAGAAGCAAGGAGAAAATTGTGTTCAACAAATATCATCATGAATTGGAGTGTATGACATTATGTGGTGGCATAATGCAATATATTGTGCAGAATGTTGTCATAAAACAGAATACACCATAAAATTCCAACTGTATTCAGATTCCTGGGCAATCACAACCTCAGAAAGGGGACATTTCGAAAATACCCCACAATACGATCACTGGGCTATGCCTGTTTTGCTCTAGTCACATTCGTTGGTTCTTCAGATCATAACCAAACTGTTACATTTCATCCTAACCTATACCTCGGACACACTCCATGTCAGTCCAGCATCACAACCAGTTTTCTTACACATACATTCCTTGGCTTCGCCAACTCACAACAAAACTATAACACTGGAATATGAAACAATATCCCAAGAAATCTTGTCCTATTCCGAGAAACATACAACCCAAGAAATACAAAAACCACTAACCAACTTTATATCCGTAACAGCCAGATCAATAATCGCCAATCTCGTGCCACCCACATAAAAAACAAAAGTATCTTCGACCGAAACAAGTCATCAGATTCAACGATTCTCACTGGCTACTGTATACTATGACCCAATTGGTTACAGCCAATGGACACAAACTGCCAACAGCAGTAAGCTGGGGGAAGAGTTGTTGACAGCATAAGAGCACTGTAATCTCTGCCACTTATACAGGTTTTTGTTTATTGATATGTACAGCACGTTTGCACTGTTTTACAATTTTATTAGTGATTTCACCAAAAAGGCAGAACTTATGTTTTGGTAACAGTCTGACCTTAGCATGGCACAAGGTTAGAAAGTGATAGCCGCACTGTGATTTACATCTGTTCATTGTTATTTGGGTATGTATCAATGAAGGCGAAACCAATGAATGTGAATATTAAATCTATGTTCTGACAGACTGACATTCAGTACACCACAATGTCTATGTTACAATGGAAGGTTACAATTTGGTTGTGATTGGCAAAGCCAACACATATGAAAGTGAAATATTTGTTGTGGTGATAGACATCTGTAGTACAGACAGAAGCTGAAACAGCTTGCAACCTAATAGTTTCGTCTTTTGTTTTCTTGCATCCGGCATACTGCAGTATACATATCAATGCAAGAAACACCAAGCTGTGACAAAAGTATAAAGTGAAAATTGGGCAATATTAATCTTTACTTGTTTGTATTTGTCCCTGCAAACAGAAGTTCTTTTGTCCAAAAATCCACTCTGATTGCACCTGCCACCTACTCAGTTAAAGTGGTAGTTCTATACACATCACCTGTTTCGCCGTCATAATCTCCAATGACCGCTCGTGGTAGACGTTAACAACATACATTTCAAAGTTAGAGCACAGGGCACACCATTAAGTTTTACTACAATTTGAATATTGTTAGTATTGAAAGAGTGTTGTTATCTACAAGAATAGCCATCAGGTTTCAAGAGATTTACTAGGTACATATCCAATTAATTAAGCAAAAAGTTATTTTGAAAACCCCTTTACATTCTTCATCTAGGAAAACATAAACACAGCAGATTATCTAAAATTTCTGTACAGAAAGTTAAACTTACATGATGTGAAATGAAGCATGACAACGGACCAATCTCGGCAAACATCCCAACCTGAAAAAGTAATGGTTTAGAAACCTCAGTGATGTTCAATAAAATGAAAGGCTCTCACACTCTATACTAATCAACTGCAACTAAAATTATTCCAGGAAAGAGAAAGTAAACTTTTTTTTTCACATTCTGATCGTAATTGACCAAACTACAACTGTTATATATTAATTCCTTTGAACTGCTACGGACTAAAAATTGCTGCATTAACAGAACTTTTATGAAGATTACAAAGTCTGGGAAATTGTCAGAATCATTTCCCTATACTGTAAACCAAAAACCACAGAAACAGTTACATTTTCAATATCTGACAAAGGTGTTAACATTCATGTTGTGTTTCATTACATATTATTTATAATGAAAAATACATTGAACT
The DNA here is from genome assembly GCF_023864275.1 of Schistocerca cancellata. NCBI lineage: Eukaryota > Metazoa > Arthropoda > Insecta > Orthoptera > Acrididae > Schistocerca > Schistocerca cancellata. The sequence continues at coordinate 1,113,386,981 of NC_064627.1, forward strand.
ATATGCGCTCTGTAGCTTTGCATTCATTGCAGTGGGTGATGGATACAGAGGAATTAGTAGAATCCATTAAACCGACAGCCAGAATGCCCTGCACAAAGAACCAAGCTGCAGTGTGCACACAGTACTTTAACCCACAACACTGAAAATTTCAGTTGTAGTTAATATGTAAAATATCTTCACCCACAGATTTCTGAAACCAAATTAGAGTTCACTTAAAATAAATTAATGTCAGAGTTTAGTGACTTGAGCAACATGGACAGGATGTCAATTAGTCGTCACCCCTACATGGGTGAAAAATGCTTACAGAACTGCTTTCTCTATAGACAAACGTGCGACAGTAAGAAGGGCGTAGTACCAGCATGATTTACCTCCTCTGGTAAAGCTGCTACTCTTTCTCTCCAGTCACCCACAACAGAGTTGCGAGCATTTCAATCAACTAATAAATGTGTGTTCCTCATGACAGCAAATTTTACAGTAGACTCTTCTTTAAATGCAAACATTTTAGGTTAAGCTTTACTGAGACTGTTATTGATATCAAATGAAACAAGTTTACTGTCACCAGTCATTTAATATTTATATTCACAATGCATTTCAAAGATTTAAACCTCCATCATCCAGCAGACTTACATGTGTTAGTATGGTGTGTGTGTGTGTGTGTGTGTGTGTGTGTGTGTGTGTGTGTGTGTTTGTTTGTTTGTTTGTTGAGTTACAGCTTTGTGGTAACCTGGGGCCCTGCCTAGTGACAAAAAAAAACAATTTCAGGACAAGGCTTTGAGATTTTGGACTAAAAACTGAATGTATATCTAAATGCGAAAATAAAACAACCAAAACAGAATATCTCCAGTGGTCACAGGCTGCTTGCTTTCTCTCTCTCTTTTTCCATGATAGGCCCTATAGTGTTAACCTACAGGCCTACATACGCAACAGTGAAACTCAGTATTTAATTCCAGGATTAAGCAGCTCACAGAACTTTAAAAATAAAACGTGCATAATCTGAATACAACCTTAACATCAAGTAAAATTAAATCCTTTGAAATAAAGTAGTTCAGAGACAAAAAATTGAATAGGCCTAATCTAACAACAGTTAAAAAGCAAAAATATGCAAATGAGTGAAAAACCTTTTGCAAAGGATGTTTCAGTCATGATGGAAACGTCAGTGACTGTCAAAATACTTTTTAAACACGATTTAGTTTCCTGCACAACAGCAGATACTTTCGACAGCAAATTTGTTTCATTTAGGCTACAAGGTATTGTTCCATAAATTAAACTATTTTTATAGGTGTTTAACTGTGTATTGTGTTGTTTGCAAACGGCTATTATTTAAAGTCGTTTATACCTTGTTTACTTGGGTGACGACTGCGTCAAGAACTTCTCCTTTAAAAGGCCTAAACACAATAGCCTTATATTTAACAGGATAAACAACGAAGCCCTGGCCCGGCTGTATGAGACCAGCACCTATATGATCTATTGTTGTAACGGCTATTACAAAACCATACCTGGAAAAAGGAAATTAAATATGATACATGTTGTTGCTAATACAAAAGCATCACAGTAAAACAAAATGTTGCTTACTTTCCCGTGCAGGTTCCTTCAACCTCAGTATACAACTTCTGTTTCACGGTTTCAATAAGCTGTGGTCCAAAATACCGTGGATGAAGTAGAATCTCATGCTCCAAGGAGATCTGAAAGTTAATAAAACATACTACTGGTACCGAATTACTGAAGGAATATAAAATAACGGTCAACGGTAATGTGTACAACACTGTTGAACGCGAAATCAGTGTCAGTGAAATTTTGGGTCATGAGAAACTGAATCTTATTATTAAATGTACCATCAACAAATCAAACCGAGTCGGTAAATGAAAACACTATCAAAAATTTATGAATCTCGAGGGACCAATAGAGCATTAATATCAATGTTGTTCTTGGCACTTACGTGGTAAAACATTATTAAGGAGTGTGTAAAACCGCTTGCTGGACTAAACAGTTTATTACACAGCGTCACAGCATCTCCGAAATGCCAAGGCACACCAACTGCACTCTACACCTCAACAACAAATACAAACGTGAAGCAACAAACCTATTGTAAACAGTTCAAAGATATTCATGGGTAAAATCATTACCACCAAGGATATGACTACCACATGGCCCCAATGATATGGTATCTCTGACAGCAAAACAAAATAACTAGCGTAGTGAAACCAGACGCAAAATTTCAGGCAGTGACTTCGATGAACGATGACATGAAAACAGTGACAACAAATAACGACTTTTTCGAGTTATTAGTGGGAACAAATGATGCAACAAACGAAACGAAAGACATAGTGATCTCAACTCAAAAGAAGGCCACTTGAGCTGAGAAGTTCAAACGTGATCGTCTTCTCTGTTCAACATCGACATGACTTGCCAATCTGGTCGTCTGTAAATATAGAAGTACGAAGCACAAATAAACAGAGCCTTAATATATACACGAGATTTAAAAATGTTACATTTGTGGACTTACGTTGCGTAGGAAGAAGATTTCACACATCCCATGGCTTACATCTCAACAGATTACTAGCACTCCGTCTTCAGGCCTCAAGTGGCCCATCGGGACCATCCGACCGCCGTATCATCCTCAGCTGAGGATGCGGATAGGAGGGGCGTGTGGTCAGCACACCGCTCTCCCGGTCGTTATGATGGTTTTCTTTGACCGGTCAACAGATTAGGGGAGGATTTATTTATAACACGGATACAAGAAGTAGTAAAAAGCAAATTTAATGCGCAGTGTTGTGCTACAGAGGCATTTATTTTGTATTAGTTGTGTGACTTTTATGTGGAATGATGCTAACAAGCAACATACTGTATTTTGGAAAAAGCGCATGTAAAATTTTCACATGACCATACACGTCTATTTTATTTATTATTTTTTCTTCATAATATTTCTGTGTGTGACCAATAAATGGTTAAATTTAGCTTTTTTTCTATGAATTTGCCTGCAAATATTACTTATCTTACGCCAACATACAGAGAGGACATGTTCCTTCAGTTTTAGTTTGAAGGTGATCAGTTTCTTTATGCTCTTTATGCAAAGTGTTTTATCCATCATAATGAACACAGCCACAGAAAGTAGGATAATAAATTGCATTCACAAAAAATATACAGTATTACACAAAGGGCAGTGCAGAATAAGAAAGGACAAGCTAACTAATACTGAACCAAAAATTTTAACATTTCTGATTAAGGCACATTGTTAACAGTAAAATCTGTGCCTACTTCATGGATCTTTCCAAGTTATTTGACTGTTTATCCCACAATATACTGTTAGAGAAACTTCAAGGCTATGCTACGAGAGAAGAAAAAAATCACATGTAATAAAATAATTGTCATCTACCAGTTTTCTCGGCATGTTCGATTAATAGTGTGCTTCTGGATGTTCTACCAAGTTGTTGTTTCCATTTTCTGCACAATATTTCGACGACCAATCCAGTCTTCCTCTTCAGTTTCTGTGAGCTTTGCTGTTATGAGTACTGCCTGGACTCCAACCAGACTGTCTGTTGGAACTCCAAGCAGCGAGTACACAACAGCAAAACTTGCAGACCCAAATAAGATGTTGGGTCGGCCATGGAAAGATTGTACAGAAAATGCAAACAACAACATGGTAGAAGACCCAGAAGCACATTATTAATAAAATATTAGGAGAACCAAGTCTTTGACGATGGCAAAGTCATATAAAAGTTCTTGGACTTCTTGGCACATCAGTTCAGTTCAAAATGTTGAGCTCTCGACGAGTACCTCCATCGTCTTCGTCAGGAACAACTGACTGTCAAAACTGATGCTGTGGTGGCCTCATATAGCCCATAGACACCTTCTGATCGTTCGGTAGTTACATCATGCAGTCGCAGATGGTGTCAACATTTGCACTGGTGGCGCCACCTCTCCCGTCATAGCGTAAACATTGCGACGAATATCTCTGCTTCTGCACTCACAAGGGATGTTGTAAATTCTACGAATTCTGAGGCCAAAACTGTCCTTAATAGGGTGTAGCATCTCCTTTATCTTCCGAGGAAGTCGAAAAATAGATCTGATACATCATCCTCCCAGGACCCTGTCTATTTTTCTGGATTAAGGGCCTCAGAATTCCTCGGATTTACAACATCCCTTGTGAGTGTTGAAGCAATTACATCAGTCAGTCCATCCTCACAATTACTGACTGTTTAGTCCAGAACATCAAAGACATCGAGACCTGGAGATATCTGCGGTTTTGGAGCACAGCCTCACAAACAAACATAAAATACTGTTTAATGGAACAAAAGTTTTGTCCAATGTTCCCACATAAAGGGACTCTGTAGTTAAAAAGGCTGTACAAATATCAGTGTGTGAGAAAATCTTCAACTATCAGTATCTGTTCACATCGAACACTGAAACGAAAAGATACTCAACCACACTACATCATAAAAGTACCTCAGCAGCTTTAGTTTTTTTTTCAAAATTAGTCCTGTACATTTCTATCCTTATACCATAACAAATTTTGCTGATATGTAACTATCATACTGCCTTTGTTTGTATTGCTTAACACTGTATGGACACGGTAAAAGTAGAAACCAATTTAACTTTTTCTTAAAATCATATACTCTATACACAAAGAAGAAGTATCTTGAACAGAATTCAACCAGCATTTGTAGGATCTTACACATTAGTCACAACCTTTTGCCATCTGTTTGCAGACATTTATATTCCTTGTTTTATGATAATGTACATCCATGTTGAAAACGGACTGCAGTTTTTTTCATAAATAAAATTGAGTCATGTATGTATAATAAGGGTACTGTCAATATACTAAGTTCACTTATTTGGGAAGAACACCAAACAACATATTTTTAGTAAAATATCTTTATTTACAGTGTTAGGCATTTTTATAATTGAAACATTGGAGATTATGTTTGAGAAAAGCTTTTCATTGTGTGGTGCATGCATCATATATTCATCTACTACAAAATCTTACAATTCATGGCTAACTTTTTGCTAGGGAAATGAGTCATGCGCCATTAGATTTATTTTGTCACTTTGAACAGTTTTATTGGTATATATCTGTATGTACAATGACTAAAACGCATACATAGACAAACTGTTCACTGAAATATGTATTATCATTTGTTCTGTTTCACTTTTTCTCCCAGTTCTTGCAGAGTAATACTACTTGCTACATTGATTGTGTCATCAGCATTTGTAATGACACTGTCTCATATTGAGTGTAGCAGATCATAAGTGTGCAAAATGAGTAACAAAAGGCCTAGCACTGACCCCAACAGCACACAACATTTAACTTCTTGAAGTTAATTGGAACAGTTACTGCTTCATTATCAATTTCATATTCTGTTGTGACATACCACACCTTGTTTTCAATTTATTATTTTACTGTACAAATCATTCTCACACTTCTTGCCTCAGCAGTTCAGGGTAAAGAAACCTTGGGCTTTCAACTGTTACCTCTATTGTGTAGTCAGGAGCTACTGACTGTCAAAACTGCTGCTGTGATGGCTTTGTATAGCCCAAAGATGGCTTCTGATTGGTCGGCAGCTACAACCCGTAGTCAAAGATGGTGTCAATGTCTTCAATGCTGGCGTCACCATTACTGCTGTAGGATAAACATTGCAATGAATATCTCTGGCTCTTTTCTGCATTGAGTGCACACACACACACACACACACACACACACACACACACACACACACACATATATATATATATATATATATATATATATGAACCCTTTGAAATAAAAACAGGCGTGAGGCAAGGTGATGGACTCTCTCCGTTGCTATTTAACTGCGTTCTAGAAAAAGTAATACAAGAGTGGCGCGAACGAAAATTGGAGTTCAAAATTGACCAACCAGTGAAATTAGGACGAACAAATATTCGAATAGACTGTTTGGCCTTTGCAGACGACTTGGTTATTCTAACGCAGGACATCCAAATTGCTCAGAAACAAATAGAAATTCTTAAAGAAACAGCAGAAAGAGTAGGTCTCCAAATCTCATTTGAAAAAACACAGTATATGACTAGCAACAAACTGGCACCCAAACTTTTGGAAACTAAGTATGGAAAAATCAAAAGAGTTTCGCAATTCAAATATTTAGGTGAAACAATCTCAGAGACTGGTCTAGAAAAAATTGGAAATGAAATTCGTTGTCAAAAGATAGAGACAGCTTTTAGACTTACAAAAGACATCTACAAAAAAAAAAATGGCTATCGAGGTACTCTTAATTGAGACATTACAACACGGTCATAAAACCAGAGTGCCTTTATGGGGCTGAAACGCTAATTTTAAACAGAAAAAAGGACATTCAAGAAATCCAAAAAAGAGAAAGAAAAGTAATCAGAAAAATTCTAGGTCCAAAATATACTGAAGAAGGAACATACAGGCTAAGAGCAAATAGTGAAATTCAACAATACACCAGCATATATTCGGATATGAAAAAACGCAGGTTAAAATTTTATGGGCATATTAAAAGAATGGATGCTACCAGACTAACTAAACAAGTAGTGGAATTCTACGAAAATCGAAGTAAAGCTAAATTTGAGACAATAAAATGGATTGCTGCTATAAAAGAGGACATGAAAGAGGCAGATATAAAACAAGATGAAATTCAAGACAGAAAATTATTTAGGCAAAAAATTCATGACTGGGTAGTTGGTCAAGCTGAAAAACCAAAGAAAACTGGAACCACATGGTCTGATGAAAGGAAAAGAGCTCATTCCGAGAGAATGAAAACAATTTGGGCAGAGAGAAAGTCTAAAAGAAAATAACTGAATGCCCCGTGATTGTACTTCGCGTGGTCCAGTAGGGCCCAAACGTGAATAATAATATATATATATATATATATATATATATATATATATATATATATATATATATATATATATATATATATATATATAGTGTGTGTGTGTGTGTGTGTGTGTGTGTGTGTGTGTGTGTGGTGCGTGTGTAAATTTAGTAAGTGTATTATGAACTATGGTATAGTGCAGTAGGGCTGGTGTTTACTTCCTGTATTAATATTAATCTATATGTATAGTGATACTATACAAATGTTTATTTATGTAACACAGCTTGTATTGCAAACCATGCACAGATTGTCCACATACATAGAAAGGTATGTATTACTTCTGCTTTTGTACTTTTTGAACTATACACATGAACACATAATGGATAAATTTCATATAATGTTGTTTGTCTGTAAATGAATAAATAAATGAAATGAAGAGAAACTTTCATAAAAATTTTTACTAATATCTCATTTGTGCAATTTAACTATAATTTTGATATTAATATTGTTCTTTTGTTATAAACGATTAAACAAATGGTAATATGGTAAGTGTGACTATTGTCCAGTGCAGAAGACCTGACAGTTTAACATGTGGCTGTACATGTATTAATCTGATCTGCATTGATTAGTCACTTATGTTTTTGTATCAGGACAGCTCTAGCAGAAGATGACACAGAGTCACAACAGCCAGCAACGTTTTTAAAGTGTTTGATCTAATATCATAAAACACTGTTACTCCTTAGTAGTTGCATTATGTCACTAAATCCGTTTAAGTCAAACAAAACTGAAAGGCAAAGGGTTGCACATTTTGTTATTTCATTCATTGCATAATTTTGTGTGTGTTGATATAGTCTATTCATACTTTGATGTCGCCAAGTTAATGGACCTAGTTCTTGTATACTGCAGATATCCCATTGTACTCTTAAGTTACATATATACTGGGAGCGCTTAGTCACCAGTGATTAAATCTGGAGACTGCTCTCTGTGAAGATACCAATGTAGATGGCCTGTTATGTAGTTAGCAATCTAATGTGCTATGCTACACACTGGCAATGATCAGCTTAGCTTAATGGCAAAAGAAGATGAAATGAAGATGAAATTCCATATTAGAATTAAAGGTAACTGACAAAATCAGCAAAGCCACACAAACACGAAATATACTATCAGATAGGAAACTAAAGGCTGAAATGAGTAGCTTCATCAATATAATCAATAATTTCAAAGTTATAATATGACAAGAAGAAGGGACCGGTTGGTAGGACATGTTCTGAGGCATCCAGGGATCACAAATTTAGCACTGGAGGGCAGCGTGGAGGGTAAAAATCGTAGAGGGAGACCAAGAGATGAATATACTAAGCAGATTCAGAAGGATGTAGGTTGCAGTAAGTACTGGGAGATGAAGAACCTTGCACAGGATAGAGTAGCATGGAGAGCTGCATCAAACCAGTCTCAGGACTGAAGACAACAACAACAACAACAACAACAATATAAAGATGAAATAAACTGAAATTTCTATGAAAGCTAAAAACAGCCATGCAGAAGTGAGTACAGGACTCATTAAAGTGTCAATAGATGGCATATGTGTAATGCTGTCAAGGTGTGTGGTTTTCACCAAACACATACTCATCTGGCTAACGAATGAGAAAGACTTCTCAGCAAATCTGTGACTTCATTCGATGGAGGTAATTATTAGACACACAACCACAGAGAACCACATGTATTGGAGTAGGCAAAACGTGTTAATATGGAGCTATAAATAATGAGATTCTATTGTGTAATGTTAACGAAGTTTTCAAAATTAAAATTGTAATTGAGATGATAATTGGCTAATGATGTATGACACCTCTGTTTTGAGCACACCACAGGAAATAGAATAAAAAATCATACAGAACTGATACCTACATTCCCTCTAAATTTCCTACACATTATTCGAAAATGTTGCAAAATGTGGTTCATTTGATCAACTGTATCGTCAGTATTATTGATCATAGGAATAATATTTATGGTAAAGGTCATAGGATAGTACATATTTTGAGATGCTGACAAGTGCTGTAGCTAAAAAGTACTCTATTTTTTGGACGTTTCCTATTATGTGGCGATTATACACGGGCAATATCTCAAAATAATGGAATGAGCCAGCATCCCATATACTATATGTAGCGGTGAGCCAGCAGGTTGTCACTGACCACTGGCATTAGAAGACCAGAAAACCTTGACGCCTTGGCGCTCCCAAGAGCCCTGCCTAGATCTCACATGGTCATTATGTAACGCAGGCTGAGTGTGTGAGTGTGATATGCGGGGAGGCAGATTTCGCCAATTCCTGGTTGAAGAAGTTGTCAACATGTGTATAGTTGCAGAGACACAGTTCAAGTCTGGAATTCACGTGGATGTCACACACTACGAGGTGCATTCAAGTTCTAAGGCCTCCGATTTTTTTTTCTAATTAATTACTCACCCGAAATCGATGAAACTGGCGTTACTTCTCGACGTAATCGCCCTGCAGACGTACACATTTTTCACAACGCTGACGCCATGATTCCATGGCAGCGGCGAAGGCTTCTTTAGGAGTCTGTTTTGACCACTGAAAAATCGCTGAGGCAATAGCAGCATGGCTGGTGAATGTGCGGCCACGGAGAGTGTCTTTCATTGTTGGAAAAAGCCAAAAGTCACTAGGAGCCAGGTCAGGTGAGTAGGGAGCATGAGGAATCACTTCAAAGTTGTTATCACGAAGAAACTCTTGCATAACGTTAGCTCGATGTGCAGGTGCGTTGTCTTGGTGAAACAGCACACGCGCAGCCCTTCCCGGACGTTTTTGTTGCAGTGCAGGAAGGAATTTGTTCTTCAAAACATTTTCGTAGGATGCACCTGTTATTGTAATGCCCTTTGGAACGCAATGGGTAAGGATTACGCCCTCGCTGTCCCAGAACATGGACACCATCATTTTTTCAGCACTGGCGGTTACCCGAAATTTTTTTGGTGGCGGTGAATCTGTGTGCTTCCATTGAGCTGACTGGCGCTTTGTTTCTTGATTGAAAAATGGCATCCACATCTCATCCATTGTCACAACCGACGAAAATAAAGTCCCATTCATGCTGTCATTGCGCATCAACATTGCTTGGCAACATGCCACACGGGCAGCCATGTGGTCGTCCGTCAGCATTCGTGGTACCCACCTGGATGACACTTTTCGCATTTTCAGGTCGTCATGCAGGATTGTGTGCACAGAACCCACAGAAATGCCAACTCTGGAGGCAATCTGTTCAACAGTCATTCGGCGATCCCCCAAAACAATTCACTCCACTTTCTTGATCATGTTATCAGACCGGCTTGTGTGAGCCCGAGGTTGTTTCGGTTTGTTGTCACACAATGTTCTGCCTTCATTAAACTGTTGCACCCACGAACACACTTCCGACACATCCATAACTCCATCAGCACATGTCTCCTTCAACTGTCGATGAATTTCAATTGGTTTCACACCACACAAATTCAGAAAACGAATGATTGCACGCTGTTCAAGTAAGGAAAACGTCGCCATTTTAAGTATTTAAAACAGTTCTCATTCTCGCCGCTGGCGGTAAAATTCCATCTGTCGTACGGTGCTGCCTCATTTTAAAACACTGCGCATGTTTCTATCACTTTCCAGTCGAGAGAAAAAAAATCGGAGGCCTTAGAACTTGAATGCACCTTGTACTTCAGTTATTGCACAGTTACGCCAACAGCAAGGATTGAGACAGTCTTTTTATGTTCAGAAAAACTCCAGCAGCATCTCATAAATCTCCCACAGAAACAGAAAATGCAGGGGCACATGTGTTATCCTCAGCGCCTCCAGATGCCATGTGTTGTTTGTGGTGACCTGCAGACAACCCCATGGCCTCCTGAAAACTCTGCCATCGGAGGTCTGCTGTCGCTACACAGGAACATCTTCGCTGGTGGGAATTTAAATCTCAAACATGTCCTTGGCCACCAACAGCAGTGGTCGGCAGCTAATATGAGACATAGAGAGAATACCTGAGTGTCACCTTGGACAAGAGTCTAACTTGGCAGCTTCGCATCAATGCCACAATAGAAAAGGCAGTTGGGCAGCTCAGAATACAGAGACCACTCATTAACCTTACATTCATCTCGTCTGAGAGTGATACTTATTGTACCTTGTTCTACCGTGGCAGTTGGAATATGGTGCAGAAGTGTGGATAAACGCCATGGAAACGCACATAAGTCATCTGCAGTGGGTATAGAATACGGCCTTGAATCTGGGATTTTAGAAAGACTCGCTACACCAGATGGATGATGTGTAATGGCATTGAGATCACTTTTGCCACATGACCTCATCATTTTATGAGAAGGCAAGACATCTGACAGTTCTAACATTCAACTCCTAGGAAACAAGAGATATGGCCACAAGATTAGGCTGAGAAGTTTTAGACTTAGGCACAGTGTCATTAGTATTAAGTATGATTGAACTTTCTCCAAGATTAACATTCTTACGTTTAGGTCTTGTGAACTTGGTGTTAAGAGTACAGTTGCTTCAAACTGGACATTTGTAGGATTAGATATGATAATCTTAGTGTTAATTGCATAGCTACATCTGTTCCTGTGAAAGCAAACTTAAGTTATTGTGATTTTCCAGTTCAGACTTGATTCTGAGTGAGAAAACTCAGATGTAAGTACAGCGTTTTCAGGTGTTGTTAATTAGACTTTCTCCTGTGTGAGAGTACTTACATTTACGCTTGTATTAATCTAGTATTACACTGAAGTGAATAATCAGAGGCCGCCAAAATAATGAGCAACGTTTGCTGCCTCTCTACCACAACAAAATCCTGTGATGAGAGTGGAAAGCTCATATGCATGCAGTTTCAGCATTCTTACAGACTAGAAGCATAAGAGATAGTACTAATTCTTATTTTTGAGGAAAATCTGAATTTCTATGTTATTATTCCAATTTAAAGATTGGGGTTATGTCATCCAATTAAGATCTAGAGTGACAACAACAGGTCATTAATATGATTCTGTACACTAAATGACATGGATGCTATGTTGATCTGGTGAGTGAGTGGTGTGAACTTGTACGGACTCAAGGTTCTGGTCAACATTACCCGCTGGAACATAACATTATTTTAGGTGTACATCGTTCTATGAATCGAATTTTTTCTCTCAGGAGTAGTGGAAAGACTTTGAAGGGATTGACAGTATTCAGAAGATTATTATTTCCTGTGGAATACGTTTGGAGTTTTAATATTGACATTAATAGGAATTGCATGCTAGAACTTTATTTAAATTTCATGAGGATTCGAGCTTCCTGAGTTTCCAGTATCAGGTATCTATAAGTAATGGCATATTGAACACCAGGGACTTAATGCAGTGGAGTATGGTCACCCCTAGGCAGTGAGCCATTCTGAACACATAATTATCGTCTCACCATGTGCCAGGTGAGTCAACTAATGAAGAGGCAGAAGAGGTGATCAAATATATACATCAATAGTGGTGTAGCGAAAGCTACCATACAGGCTTCAACAGAAAATTCAGCTTGTTGTTGAAAGTGTTAGTCATACTGATTCAACAGAGACATTTATTGAGGGTCAGTCCTAGCTGCAATGTGGCTGAGACTCATATAAGCTGTTTGTTAGTGACCACTGGATGAAGTTCTGTTGGTTCTGAGATGTAAGTATCTCCCTCCAGATCTACACTATGAAGTTCACTTAGCACTGTAGTTGGTTTCCTAAATGAATTTTTAGTCTGCAGCGGAGTGTGCACTGACAATGAAACCTTCTGTGTGCTGCACCAGGAGTGTAACCCGTGGTTACGCACTTTTCGACTAAACAGTCCAGGCACAGCGCAGGACCTGCCCTCACTTCCGCCAGTACCCCTCTCCTGCCTTCCAAACAACACAGGAGTTCTCCCGCATATCATCCTGGATTATTTGTCGAAGTGAGAGAAAATCTAATTCTTGAATTCCGACAATAACACAAAGCTTAGGCTTCTCAAAAACGACCTTAGTGTCTTACCTACTCTGCATTAATATCAATGAATAAAGTTTGACTAGTAATAAAGTTCAGTTTAGGGGGAGCCTACTGCATTTTTTGGTTTCTAACTCCTTCAACTACAATGTCAAATTTCTTTGAAGAAATGATTGACATATATGTAATTAATAATGTCAAATAGAGTGAGTGGTATGCAAAATCTGACTTCGGCACATCCAGAGTGCAGCTACGTGATCAGTTTACCTATGTGTTATGCTCTGATTTTGTGTTTGATAACACATGATAACAATAGCCTAAATATTATGAGATACACCTCATTGTAGTGTGTATTTCCATGTTTTATGAGAAGTTTTTAATCAGCCATTAAATTGAAATATGTTTAAAATTTTTTGACTTATTCAATATCCGTAGGTCATTTTACTTAAAATCTGTAAAAGTGCTTTAGCGTGTCCCTCCTTTGTATTATGAATTCTTATATTATGACATGTTCCTCATCACTGAGGATTTCTTGACCATGGAGGATCTGTGGAACAAAAATTATATCTAAGTCAGTCTATATCTGAAAATATTGTTCTTCTAATGATGAATAAGGACTGATTTTTAGTCCAGTTTGTAATGTTTTGCCCAGAATATTCCAGGATAATGTCAAAATGATTTTTAATAAGAGGCCATGACTATCACCATCATAAAATAGTTTTTATTATTAGAAATCTGGAAGTAATATCTTACACAGACATTATTATTCACTTAAGTATGAAATTACAGTGAAATACAGACCTTAAGCTTCTGACAGGTGTTGACAAATATCAATGGGGACAATTGAAAATGTGTGCTTCAACCAGGGCTTGACCCCAGGATCTCCTCTTAGATGGCAGATGCTCTATCTGTCTGAGCCATCGAGGACACAGAGGATAGTGCAACTGCAGGGACTTATCTCTGACATGCTCCCCTTGAGACCCACATTCCCAACTTATTGTCCACACACTACATTTGTAGTGCCCCTGCCCACTATACTTATTACTCGTGGCAGTCAATCAACCAATTCCCGTAAGAGTACGGTCAACGTGAGTGCATTTGCACTGAAGAATATCACTGGCCAGTAAGCCTTATCTATATGATGGTATCTATTCTTTTGGGCATGTCCAAAAGAACATACTGTCCTCATATCACTTAAGTAAGTTGTTATTTAATTAATGTACTTACATGCTTCTTGACTTTGTACAGGTTTGTAGCTCACTTGGTAGAGCACTTACCCACGAAAGGCAAAGGTGTTGCGTTTGAGTCTCTGTCCATCACACAGCTTTAATCTGTCAAGAAGTTTCAAACCCTGTAGTTCTTCATTGTTCTCTTACTTTTTCTCTGAACTACACCTGTTTCTCCCTAATTTCCAAAAAAAGTAAGAAAAGGATACTTTACAACATAGCTTTCAGATGTAACAGTCTTCATAATCTTCCCTGTATTGTAATTGTTTCAGGGTGGCCAAGCAGTTCTAGGTGCTACAGTCTGGAACCGTGCGACTGCTACGGTCAAGGTTCGAATCCTGCCTCAGGCATGGATGTGTATGATGTCCTTAGGTTAGTTAAATTTAAGTAGTTCTAAGTTCTAGGGAACTGATGACTTCAGAAGTTTAGTCCCATAGTGCTCGGAGCCATTTGAACCATTGTAATTGTTTCACTTGTATTTGTAGCACTGCAACTGCGTAAGTCTTATCCCACCTAACAGCTGCATGGCCCCATAGGTCTCCTCCATACACATTGGTACAAGTTAATAGTCTTCGTAATTTCTTGTTTTCGATTGCTGTCAACTGCAGCAATCTAACAGTTATTATAAGTGCTACAACAGGATTAACTAAATTTAGTATATTGTGTCACATTTAAATGAATGTCTCTGTAATGAACTTTCAAGGAAACTTCTTACTTATCTGTGTAATTTCTACCACATCATTTAATTAGTACATGATACATTATTTGGCAACAACGCATATGAGAGTGAAAAATATTCCTACATTTCCCCTATGATAACATTATTTCTATACTATCCACCTAAAGTAACATCTCAACAGTGACTGAGTGTTTTACTAGTTTTGTTTTTATTACTACATCAAATGTATTGAGACTTATTGTGAGATGAGTAAAACCTATAGAGTTAAAGTGTTTTGTATGTTTAGTTAGCAAGCCATTCTTTCTTCTGTAGTTACTGCTTAAATATTTCGATTCCTATTTATAGATTTCTGTCACTAGTGAAAAGTGTAAATAAAATACAAAAAGGATTTGGACCAGATACGTTTCCCTTTTATCTTAAATACATTCTCATACAGAACTGGTGTACACAATAGACATTCTACATTCCTCTGATATACATAAACTGGCGAGGCAACTGATGTTGCAGCTATTGAGCAAATGTCTTTCTGTCTCCGATCAGGACCAAACGAAGATATGAGACTATTTTTTGTGCTTCGTTCCTGTTACTTCTACAATTTCACTAAGTATTTTACAGTAGTTTTGAAAACTTTGAAAGATCCAGGTCTAGATTCTAAATGATTTAGAGGACAAGCTTGTGGCAGTGCTCGTGTTGTGAGTGGAGAGTTTAGAGGTAAATAATACATTGACTGGTTCCACTAGATTAGTCAACTCCACCCACAAAGTGAAATTTAAGGTTTCCATTGTTATAACTGAATTCATTTTTAGGAACAGCATTTTATAAACAGATACCTACAAGAAAGATTTAAATTTGGCTGTCACAGTAAAACCTTTCCAAAGATCAATTGCTGCAGGTTAGAAAATTTGTAGATGATCATTTAGAGAAACTTCTCACCACAGGAAGAGAAAAGTGTGAAAAACATGAGGCGCCAATCATTATTCCAAAGACCAAGAAATGGAAAATCGATTGGTCCAACACAGTTACTACTGATCCCAAATCTCATTATTGTATTCCCTTCTTCCATTTTTGAATGCCACGATATCAGAAATAAGGAGCAGTTTTTTAGGTCTTAAAAATATTCTGTCTTCCTTTACCTGCTTGGTGTCTGTCTAAGGGAACTCAAAAGATTTTGAATTAGTGATCAAATTTTATGAGGATGATCTTGAAAATGGTGGTTTCATCAGGACTGCATAAGTACATGGTGAATATTTGCTATGGAAAAGACAAATGATGGACTTTCCAGACACTAAATCATCGGGTACTGAAATAGTAAATAAATGTGAAAAAGAGATGTTTCCTAAAATTCACGAGCTTCTTGAAATAGTTGCAGTGATCCTTGTAATCCCTGTGACAACAGCAACATCAGAGAGGACCAGAAGTAAATTGAGAAAATGAAGACTTATTTGAGGAATACAGCAGTGGAAAATAGACTTAATGCTCTGCTGTTTATAAATATATATTTGAATGTAGACTAAACATTGGTGAAGGGCTCAATATGCTAGTCCAAAAGAGCCTTTGTATGAACACTGTCTTATAATTTGCTGTCTTTTGTAACTTGTTCAGTTTAATATTTAATGTCTGTGTATTTTTTTGTGACATTTAACAATAAAATGTGACTCCATTTTCTACATCTATGTCGTTGCCTGGCATTTCAAATATCACTTAGATTTTTTTTTCGGTAAACTTGAGCAGTTATTGTAATGGATTAAGGAAATTCCTTCGTTTACTCTAGAGAATTTGGAGACATCATAATGATGCAAAATTTTTACGAGATCAGTGCTCGGACTACCCACTCCCACCACTCACTCCCTGAACAAAATCCTGGATTTCTCCACTGCCATTGAACATAGCCATCAAATAGTATGTGCTTTGTGTTTAATAATTTCAAATAAAAATATAAATTCTTATCAACCTAATATTATTTTTGACTCTTGATATTTTCTCAATTCATGATGTTGATCAGCAGAGCAGAATGTCTGAATGGAAATGACACCTGATCTACAGATATTTTGTTTAAAAATAGAAACACAACATAAATGGTGCAGTGTTGTCTTCAAGAATGAAATGTTCACAGTCGTTATTTGAGTTTAGATCCCCTTATTCCTATTATGATATTGTATACCTACTCTAGGGTAACGAATTTGAAACAGTTGAACTAATGCTACTCACGAAAGCAATAATTATGGACTGCATCCATCTGTGCACCCAATCCACGCCACCCCCAATACAAAGACACATTTACATGCTCGAAGAGATGAATGTTCAATTGCACAGACTGAAATGAGACATGGTCCACTAATGTTCGGAACAAGTCAAGAATAGACAAGTATTAGCGGCACTAGTGCATCCATTTTGTGCTGGATCACGAAATTTGAAATTCGCACTGAAACGACAACAGTAGTATGGCACTCTTGGAATATAAGATCTGCAGAACAGTCGATTTCATAGTGTAGTAATTTTATTTTAAAAACTGTCACTGTTTGTCTACTGCGAAGAAAATTTAAAATATTCACAACTTTGGGAAAACCGTTAAAAAATAGGGAAGACATGAAACGGGAGAAGACATCGATATGAAGAGAGTATTAATATGAAAATAATTCGTCACACACAAAAACAAGTGCGACGTATAGTAACATTACTCATTTGTAAATTACATTGAAAATACAGTAATAGTTTGACATTCTTGTAACATAAGATCTGCAGAACAGTGGCATTACAGTAATATTTCATATCCCGGTTACGTCCCCAGCTTTGTGAGTCGGGCAGAAAAAACAGAATGAATTTTTGTATCTGAAATGCTACTTGCGAGCTGAAAAAAGAAATATTGCAGTCGTAATTGAAACCGACTAACCTCGAAAGTTTGATATTCACAGTAAAGTGAATAAATGGGTTATATTTCAGGTAAAAAATTCAGAGCAAAATGAAGAATGTAATGGTGTATCAGATATTGTGAAGTTTTCTTCTTATAGTAATAGAAAACATCGAAGTGGTATTTTCCGGCCGTTGTGGCCAAGCGGTTCTAGGCGCTTCAGTCTGGAACCGCGCGACCGCTACGGTCGCAGGTTCGAATCCTGCCTCGGGCATGGATGTGTGTGATGTCCTTAGGTTAGTTAGGTTTAAGTAGTTCTAAGTTCTAGGGGACTGATAACTCAGATGTTAAGTCCCATAGTGCTCAGAGCCATTTGAACCATTTTTTGAAGTGGTATTTTGTGACCGACACTTATTTCTCTCGGACTGATTGGAGGTGTGCTTGGGTAGTCATAACTTCTTCTTCTCGGCCAACCCATGTAACCATACGCGAGATTGCACTTTTATGGTGCAATACATTCGAACGTCTAATAACGATCATCAAACGGCCTTCAACGAATCGGAACTATTAGGTATAATTATTCCGTGATAGTTCTAGATTCATTGCCAAAATTCTTAGTCTTACCAGAATGTAAACTTTGTGAAAAACGATTTCACTGTAGCTGCGATCTCTTGGCTGTACAACAATTTATTTAATCATCTTCTACCAGCTGCTCCCTATTTACAGAGATGGCTCGATTTGCGAATATTTGGTGCATGTCGCCCACTACAGAAATACTGACAATCGGCGCCCTTGGATTTGTAAGTATTATCGAATGATATATTTCTTTTATTGTGAATCACGTTAAAATACTACTTCTCTCTTTTCATGTAACCTATTAAGGAGTTGCTAAATGCTTTTATGCACAATCCAGAGTCAATACTGAGAATGCTAACCTTGTAAGCATGCAACAAAATTTAACTGCTGAGTACGTTTCATGTCAGTTCTAACTGAAATCACGTCTGCTTTTTGTATCTTATGTTGCAAGATGATATGTATCGGGGCACTCAGTATCGTAGCCTATGGTATCCGTGTTACTATTGTCACTGAGATTGTACTGCTAGAATTATTATTTGCT
The DNA here is from genome assembly GCF_023864275.1 of Schistocerca cancellata. Taxonomy (NCBI): domain Eukaryota; kingdom Metazoa; phylum Arthropoda; class Insecta; order Orthoptera; family Acrididae; genus Schistocerca; species Schistocerca cancellata. Next base: position 1,113,405,614 of record NC_064627.1, read on the forward strand.
TGTATAACAAATTGTCCTGTAAGAATAGTTGATACAATAAGTAGCACCTGGCGAATATTTTGCAGATCGTGTATCTCACTCTTATTAAAATACTGAGTAATCTGTGGAAGTATATGAATGAAACTGTCACCATATACTTTCCAGCACATTTCAGTGGTCGTTAGCCATAATTCAAGGATACGTCTGCTTCATCAATTGTTCGTTACGAAAATATAACGTACCGTCGACGTGGAGGCCATCAGAAACGAGCCCCAAGCTGCCGTCCGGAAGAAGTGGGGACGGATATCGTTGCGAATACATAATCTGCGACATTCCACTCAAACCAAACGCATCTTGTTTTCAGTATTTTTCTGCTCCACGACAGTGTCGCTCTCGTAGGTGCTACTGCGAGAACACACTATTTTGAAGTGTCTACACGTCTGCCCCATATGAAACCGCGCTTCCAACAGATTTCTTGTACAATTGCTTCTTTGTAACTTCCGAGATTTTGTTATACTATTAATACTGGATGCAGTTGACTAAATTTTATTCTGTACATTTTAAGCATACATTCCACCTGCTCTTAAGTGTGACACCCAAAGATTTATGTGAAGTTATGTTCTTAATAATTCATTCCTCGGTCTTTAAATTATGCCCTCCCGATTCTATGACAATCTCCTGCGTGTTTTCAACATTTTTATTTCAATTCCTCACTCCTCGTAAGTGAACGATAATTGTTGTTTATATCCGTACTTGGTTTTGTCTCAAAAGAGTGAAAACATCGTCGTATCGACTAGAAAAGCTTATTATTTGGAATTCAAGACTCTGTTCGCAAATCTAGAACACACAAACCAACCGAGGTGCAACATAAGGTACAGAATGCTCAGCAAAGTTTATTCCAGACGTAACAGTTTTTAAGTCACATTAATTAGAAGAAGAACTTATTTCTATTTTGTCTACACTGGTTTCTGCCTCTCCACACTGTTCGTCCAATTGATACTTACGAAACATTTTTCGCGCATCGTTATAAATGTTGTAACTTACACATTTATAGTAGTTGTTGCTCTTAATAGCACATTTTCTTTAAAAAACAGGCTCTCAACAACAAGCATGCAGTAACTGAAATTAGCATCCACTATACTCGACAAATTTCGTTCCAATGTATTTAGCGAGCACAGCACACGAATCTGTAGTCTAGTGTATTTTACGAATTACGTTCTTACGTATCTAGTGAACAATCGGAGTGACTTCAGGTGTAAATACATTACTTTCTGATCTCGGTTTCGACCTTGCGACCTAGAAGCATCTTCATGATGCAGACAGACTAGAAACTCGACAAGTCTTGACACGCGCAAGTGCGCTCAATAAATGTGTACTTAGGACACAAGAAGCTGTGTATACTTTTAAAATATATACTCCTTCTTCTTCCGCAGTTGTGAACTGTATGCGAGGCGGTCTCTTTCTTATTCTTTACTTGGCAAATATGTCTGCTCTCAAATGTTCCTGTTTTCGCTATTGCTTCATTCAACCATACAGCGAGGACAACAGCTTCGTAAACCACTTTTCTATGTTATTTGTCATGAAAATTCTGTTATTTGTGTTTTCGTATTTCATAAGTTTCAGTTTTGATTTCTGGTTTGTCACTGGTTCAAAGAAAGTCAGAACCAGTCCAAATACATCTATCGGCCTTTGATCTACAGTGTGAACTTGCTGCGGTTGTGGTTTGTTCATCACTATCGCAAGTTATTTCTGTATTAGTTGCATTACACGAAGAACTCGCAGAATTTCTTTATCGAAACCTGAGAACACAAACTGAAAGCAGATTAATAGAGGACCTATTCGATTTTAGAAGAAACAGGGACACTCAGGAAGCAACTTTAACACTGTGGTTAGCAATAGAATGCAGATTCGGAAGAACAAAGATTTGGAGTAACTTTTTGGCTAGAATAAGATGTTTTTCATTTCTCGGCAGTAGGGTATCAGCTGAAAGAACAGAACTGTAGCTGATTCACTTTATGCGAAAGCGAGTGAAGTAGTCAACCCTAACAGAGTGGTACAAGAGCCAAAGTCAGGTAAGGTATAAGACAGGTTTCTCATTGTCATCACTGACATTAAAGTCTATTTACTTATTTATAACTAGTATACATATAGATCTGCAGCCTGGACTCTGAAGCAGGGTGTAACTGTTTATTGTGTACAGTAACTTTTACTATATAATTCCATTTGATAAATATTCGAAATAGATAAGAATTTTCAGCTAATTCATTATTCACTAAGATAACGCTACTTGCTCTAAGCTAGCTCTACTCACCAACAGAATTTATTAACACAATAACTATTTACTATTTATTACTAATGAAGATGTCATACTTTCTTAATTGCTTTTAGTTGAAAAATAGGACACACCAGGTTTTTGGCAACTGGAACTATTAGAATATTTCTGGAGTCCGGAAGGACGTGGTCAGGCTGAATTATTTAAATCCTGTAACTTGTGCAGTTCCTTAAACATTAAGATGCTGTCAGCACCGTATGCCCTTGGGCTGTGAAGTTGCATCCATGACTCCAGTAATGATCTACACTGCAACAGTGGCGAGTGAAGATAACGTCCACCGCTCTCCTGTATGTCTTATCAGCTGCTGTTTAATTTACGCCACTCTGATTAATCCTGTATGGTGTTATGTACCTTTCCATTCCCTATTTCAGCTCTTTCGTACTGGGTGATGTTTCTGAAATAAACATAGTGGCGAACGGCATGCTCCTGCGTTCCAGTTTCGCCAGAGTCACCGTTAAGTCGACGTCCTGAATTGTTCATATGCGTGGAGTAAGGTAGCAAGAAAACGGATCATACCCCTCGATGGCAGGATGAACTTAGTTTGAAGTCTTTCCCACACGTGTCCTGTTGTTCCTGCATCCCACTCCTCCCGCTATTCTTGAATTATTTACGAAGTAATTTACTACTTGGTGCCAGTTCTTTGCCATAATATCTCGGCTACTTTTTCTGCGTCACTTCTTCGTAATCAGTATTGTGGTCCTATCTTCCTGATTATTAGATGTAGGGGACATATTCCTAATATTATGGTAGGAGCTGGTGCTTTATACACCTGTAAACCTCAGCAAAGTCCCCCTTTGCACGCTGTCTTGCCATATGCACCGACACACTTGAAGCTTAACCTACTATAGAATTAAAGGTGTGATGTTTAGAGCTAGACGGGACGTATTTTCGCAAATCGCTGCAATTTTATTCATGTGACTTAAGAGCTCTTTGGCCAACAATTTCGATGTGTCCTGAAAATGTTATTTCTCATTTACATAGGTGTACAGCCCCAAGTGTTTGTTATAGCTTGATGGAATTGCTATTTCTTCATATATTCTGGTTCTTCGTTCACGACTGTTTCCCTTTGAGCACAATATATACTGCTGCATTTGTAGCTATTATAAGTTTGTTTTCGGAACACCTTGTGTGAAGCAGTGTCATAACATCTTGCCTATTTTCTTCTAGAGCCGGCCGAAGTGGCCGTGCGGTTAAAGGCGCTGCAGTCTGGAACCGCAAGACCGCTACGGTCGCAGGTTCGAATCCTGCCTCGGGCATGGATGTTTGTGATGTCCTTAGGTTAGTTAGGTTTAACTAGTTCTAAGTTCTAGGGGACTAATGACCTCAGCAGTTGAGTCCCATAGTGCTCAGAGCCATTTGAACAATTTTTTTTATTTTCTTCTAGTTCTGCCTTAGTGTTCACTGTTATTACTATCATCAAGCTGTCAACGTATGCGAGTTTCCTCTTGCCTGGGATTGTTCGCTTATTTTCTGAAATAGACTTTCCAAGACGATATCTCAGAACTCTGGTCAAAATACGGAACGCTGTTGACATCCTTTAGTTACATGTTTTCCATCACTGTTCTCACACAGTTTAATCTGGATTTTCTTCCTCTGCAATGACGCACGAGGCTCACGTACAGATTTCTTCGGCATCATATTTGCCTCAGTCTACAGAACATTTAATTTCTACATTGAAGAATAAATGAAGAAGGTAGTACACTTTCTAGATGTGGTTGTCGTTTATCACCGACAATGCGATACGATTGGCTGGTGACTGATGAGGGGGCCGGCCGTTGTGGCCGAGCGGTTCTAGGCGCTTCAGTCTGGAACCGCGCGACGGCTGCGGCTGCAGGTTCGAATCCTGCCTCGGGCATGGATGTGTGTGATGTCCTTATTTTAGTTAGGTTTAAATAGTTCTAAGTCTAGGGGACTGATGGCCTCAGATATTAAGTCCCCTAGTGCTCAGAGCCATTTGAACCAATTTTGATCTGATGAGGTAGCGAAAGTCGCTGCAAGTGGTTAGGAACGGAGTCGGGTGCTTATTTAAACGGAACGTGTGAGGTTTTATAGCTATAGTTTGCAGCTTAACAAAAACAAACTGAAGTAATAGTGACAGCAACGTCCTTGATAGCTAAAGGTTACACTTGGGCTAGAGACTATTGAAGAGGTGGATGAATTTGCTTCTCTAAAGTATATACAGGAGCAAGAAACAAGAAAGAAGTTGGACTGCACAAAGCAAAAGTCTTCATATAATAAGAAACAGCTGCTAGCATCCACCCTGAGTCCAGCAAAAGAACCAAGAACAGCTATGTATGGTGCTCAGCTCAATACCGGTGCATAACATGGACAATTAGAAAGATAGAAATGAAATAATTAGAAGGTTTCAGAATGTTGTGTTACAGGGGACTGTTGAAGAAGAGATAGATTGATAAACTAAGGAATTACGACTTTTTGCAACCAGCCAACGAGGAAAAATGTCTCATAAAGAACGTAATGAAACAAAGAATTTTAATGGTATGGTATATGTAGGAACGTGATTTGTTGCTCAAAACTGTAGTGGAAGGCAGGAAAGACTCGCAGGGATAGTATTACATCCGAGTATACAAGGCAGATCGTAGGTGGCATAGGGTGAAGCTGTTATACTGAAATAAATAAGATGGCTGGCAACCGATATATCTACATAAAAGAAAACTTTAGGATTTATGATCTGAACAACACCAAACAAAGGGAAATTAATTCCACGGTACTTGCTTGATGTATTGCAAAGTGGTATTTACAGCACTTCGACCGTGAAATTGCAACTACACTGCTCAACAAAAGTTTGGAAAACTATTGTAAAATGTGGTCGACGATACTAGAGGTCTCATTGACCCAGGCACTTCGTGTATTATCCAGTTTGAGCCCATATACTGAACGGTGTTTACTACTGGTATGCTTTGTGGCCGTTTCCTAGTCATGTAAACATACCGCTGCCGCAGCGGCACACCGCGAGCAGTCCAGTATCAACAACAGCTTCATTCTGTTTGTATTCGACACTGCAGTAACGTGCCACGTGGAGGCGTACAACACTTCGACAGAGTCAGTATAGTGGCTTTACTTTCAGCTGATCATACACAGCAAGATGTTGCCGATCGGTTACATGTCACTGCAAGTGGTGTGTGTAAAGTGCGGAGAAAGTACAGAAAGATGGGAAATGTAAACAATAGACGTCGCAGTGGTCATCCTCGTATGACAACAGCAATGCGGGATCGTTTCCTCCAGCTGTCGGCTCGCAGGCGCCCAACATAAAGTGCCAGGAATATTGGAAATGGCTTTCCCCGAGCGACAGCTATTCGTATCTCAGACCAAACAGTGCGTAGAAGATTGCATCAGGGTGGTCTTCATTACAGAAGACCAGTTACAAGTTTTCCACTGAAACAACGGAACCGACGCAATCGGAGGACCCGGGCTCTTGCACATCAACATTGGACCATTGCAGAATGGAGTAATGTCGTGTTTGCCGACGAAACCAGGATTGGTTTGCGACCGGGCACTAGACGTGCTGGGGTTTGGAGAAGCGCTAGGCGACACCAGGAACGATACTTTCAGGAAGTCCATCCGTTTGCAGGTCGAAGCGTAACGTTCTTGGCGGCAATGTTGGGACGGCCGGCCCCCCTGATTCCCATCTACGGATATTTGAGTGGTCCCCTATACTTCCAAGAGGTGCTACGAACAATTGTAAGGCCCTACAGACGTGAAGTCGGTGACAACTACATCCTAGTCGATGACAATGCAAGACCGCACCGTACTCTAGCAGTGTCTTAGTTTCTTCAAAGATGCAACATCAGCCGAATTTATTGGCCAGCATAGTCTCCAGACAATTTATACAGAAACCAGATGGCAGTTATAAGAGTCGAGGGGCATGAAAGGGAAGCAGTGGTTGGGAAGGGAGTGAGACAGGGTTGTAGCCTGTCCCCGATGTTAATCAATCTGTATATTGAGCAAGCAGTAAAGGAAACAAAAGAAAAATTAGGAGTAGGTATTAAAATCCAGGGAGAAGAAATAAAAACTTTGAGGTTCGCCGATGACATTGTGATTCTGTCAGAGACGGCAAAGGACTTGGAAGAGCAGTTGAACGGAATGGACAGTGTCTTGAAAGGAGGATATAAGATGAACATCAACAAAAGCAAAACGAGGCTAATGGAATGTAGTCGAATTAAGTCGGGTGATGCTGAGGGAATTAGATTAGGAAATGAGACACTTAAAGTAGTAAAGGAGTTTTTCTATTTGGGGAGCAAAATAACTGATGATGATCGAAGTAGAGAGAATATAAAATGTAGACTGGCAATGGCAAGGAAAGCGTTTCTGAAGAAGAGAAATTTGTTAACATCGAGTATAGATTTAAGTGTCAGGAAGTCGTTTCTGAAAGTATTTGTATGGAATGTAGCCATGCATGGAAGTGAAACATGGACAATAAATAGTTTGGACAAGAAGAGAATAGAAGCTTTCGAAATGTGGTGCTACAGAAAAATGTTGAAGATTAGATGGGTAGATCACGTAACTAATGAGGAGGTATTGAATAGAATTGGGGAGCCGAGAAGTTTGTGGCACAACTTGACTAGAAGAAGGGATCGGTTGGTAGGACATGTCCTGAAGCATCAAGGGATCACAAATTTAGCATTGGAGGGCAGCGTGGAGGGTAAAAATCGTAGAGGGAGACCAAGAGATGAATACACTAAGCAGATTCAGAAGGATGTAGGTTGCAGTAGGTACTGGGAGATGAAGGAGCTTGCACAGGATAGATTAGCATGGAGAGCTGCATCAAACCAGTCTCAGGACTGAAGACAACAACAACAACAACAACAACAGTCTCCAGACCTGAAAGCAACTGAGCACGCTTGGGACCTGTTGAAGGTCACCGTTGCGCAGCGTCCGAATCCACCTAACGATCTTCAGGAGCTCACTGAACCTGCCATTTAGGAGTGGGTCCTCATACCTCAAGGTAAACTTGATGGTATCATCCACAGCTTGCAGAGTGGAAGAACTCATCCGTGTGCGGTGAGGACATACTCACTACTAAAGACTGATAACTGTCATCATGAAATAAAGGTTTTCACTGTTTTTGTTATTAAGAAGTACACTTACGAGACAGCCTGCTTCGTTTAGTAATGATTTTCTGTAACTAACCAAAATTGTTCTTGTTTTCAGAAGGAATTATGTTCAATTAGTAATAAGGTATTGTACAAACCTCAATGGGCGTACAACGAGGAGTAATTGATATTCTCAACTTTTGTTGGGATGTGTGTTTTAAACAAGAAATACCTATTTGGAAATTAGAAGATAGTACCAACATGGCCCATGATCCTTTTCAGAAAAGTTATACAGTATTTAAGGGAGGAAACCTTTCACAGGTACACGCAGGAACACAATGCTACTGGTACTTCGGTGAGGGGAAGACTGATAGGATACTGGGCGCCGTGGACACGAAGGGATACTTCACGGCCTGGGAAGACAAAATCATCAAAAGTGGTAAGTAGACCAGAGGATTAGTGGCCCTTAGAACGAACGACTGCAAATTGTGTAGTTATTAAGTTATTGTTCCTAGTGGAACTAGATTAGAAATAATGTGGTTAACATTACTCGGCCAAAATGGGTCACCCTCCTTCCTGATTGTGTGAATCCCCCACCCCTCTCTCTCAGTGTTGCCTCTAAGTTCATGAAGCAAACAAACAAGTACGAAAAAACACTGATTATGTTCTAGGTCCGTAGACCATGGCCAAAGTGGGGTAGCTCTAGACACACAATGCAGTGAGGGGAAGAAATATGACAGGTAAAACATTCAGCAAACGTTTGCGATCGTGTCTCATTTTCAAATAGATCTAAATGGATCATGCAGTTAAGAACAATAACTGTTATTAATCACCTAATCACTGCCGGCTGCTGTGGCCGAGCGGTTCTAGGCGCTGCAGTCGAATCCTGCCTCGGGCATGGATGAGGTGTGATGTCCTTAGGTTAGTTAGGTTTAAGTAGTTCTAAGTTCTAAGGGACTGATGACCTCAGATGTTGAGTCCCATAGTGCTCAGAGCCATTTAAACCATTTTTGAAACTAATCACTCAGTAAATACCACAACACTTCGTGAGGCAGTAACAGTCTTACATTTTGGGGTCGCTGAGGGTGGCAACAATCTGAAACAGAGAACGGTCGCCGTGAAGTGTTTCAAAGGGTACCGACTGTTGACGATCAGTACTTGGACTTGGGATCCACCGGTCAACTTATATCGCCTTTAACAATAGCTAGTCTGCTGGGGTCTCTCGCCATACTAATTTACGTGCTAAAATAATAACATGTAAATATGCTGTCCGAGGTGCCGTCCCAGAATGCCAGTGTTGGTTCTTGAGTAAAAACGTTTGACGATCATTGCTCTAAACAGACTTTGAGATTGTTTCTCCAGCAACATCAGGGACCACTCTTTGCTTGTAGCCGTAACAGCGGATAAGTCGTTTGGACGAGTGAGTAGAATTTAGTGTGAAGGCATTTTAGTTCTTCATACTGTAATTTTTTATTCACCTTTCTTAAAACGAGTTGTAAAGTTCCCAGTTTCAAAAAATCGGTAGGGGTTTGGTCATCATTTTTAATGAGAAGCTGAAAGTTATTCCCAAATCTAAAGTCCAAAGGTCAGAACGCTCCGAACACCTTAAATATCTTAATCGCAATCGTGTGCAGTAGAAAGATCGTGTCTGTTGCAGTTATACGAGGGGTGTGCAAAAAATTGGTTACGCGTAGTCATGGCAGGCCAAGTAACTTTTATTGAATCCTGACTACACTTCAAAGTGACACACATACACTGCACTATTTTCCGACAGAATCACCCAATCTCTGCAAACAACGGGCGGAACATTCTGCCAGTCGTTCAGCGCCTCGACGTTGGAAATTAGCTCCTTGCACACGGGGCCACTCGAGAATGGCTGTGGGAACGTCATCATAGGTGGAAAATTTCTTTTCCCCAACATGATCCTTAAGCTTGCCATAAGATGAAAACCGTATGGTGCAAGATCTGGACTTGCCGAGCAGCATCAACCACGTCGCTGCCGCCTTGGTCAAATTGTTGGCACCGTTTCTCTACGCCTGGAATCGACATCGCATTTGGTCCAGAATTTCAGGGTGAATCTGTGCGCAATTTAGAAGTTTCGCACTGTAATTTTTTATTCACCTTTCTTAAAACTAGTTATAAAGTTCCCAGTTTCAAAAAATCGGTAGGGGTTTGGTCATCATTTTTAATGAGAAGCTTAAAGTTATTCCCAAATCTAAAGGCCAAAGGTCAGAACGCTCCGAACACCTTAAATATCTTAATCGCAATCGTGTACGGTAGAAAGCATCGTACTGTCCCGTATACTTAAAACTTTGGAGTACGTTTCCAGTTGCTGTGCTATTTCACTCGCACACTGAAATACACCTGCTATTCGTACCGCAATACAACTGTGTCTGTAGGAACCCCGGAGCACGTACTCACCTCTGGCAACGCGCTACTATTGTTGAGAAATGGTCTTAGAGTGGAACCACAAGTGTAAGTCATTTTCTGAAGCCCCAACATATAAATCTTTCTCTTGGTTAAGAACAGATTTTTGGTCGCAGGTCTGCGGATCAGAAATCGTTGATTTTAGGCATACAGTTCCTTGTGTGATCTGCAGTCTCCTTAATACACTCCTGGAAATTGAAATAAGAACACCGTGAATTCATTGTCCCAGGAAGGGGAAACTTTATTGACACATTCCTGGGGTCAGATACATCACATGATCACACTGACAGAACCACAGGCACATAGACACAGGCAACAGAGCATGCACAATGTCGGCACTAGTACAGTGTATATCCACCTTTCGCAGCAATGCAGGCTGCTATTCTCCCGTGGAGACGATCGTAGAGATGCTGGATGTAGTCCTGTGGAACGGCTTGCCATGCCATTTCCACCTGGCGCCTCAGTTGGACCAGCGTTCGTGCTGGACGTGCAGACTTCGTGAGACGACGCTTCATCCAGTCCCAAACATGCTCAATGGGGGACAGATCCGGAGATCTTGCTGGCCAGGGTAGTTGACTTACACCTTCTAGAGCACGTTGGGTGGCACGGGATACATGCGGACGTGCATTGTCCTGTTGGAACAGCAAGTTCCCTTGCCGGTCTAGGAATGCTAGAACGATGGGTTCGATGACGGTTTGGATGTACCGTGCACTATTCAGTGTCCCCTCGACGATCACCAGTGGTGTACGGCCAGTGTAGGAGATCGCTCCCCACACCATGATGCCGAGTGTTGGCCCTGTGTGCCTCGGTCGTATGCAGTCCTGATTGTGGCGCTCACCTGCACGGCGCCAAACACGCATACGACCATCACTGGCACCAAGGCAGAAGCGACTCTCATCGCTGAAGACGACACGTCTCCATTCGTCCCTCCATTCACGCCTGTCGCGACACCACTGGAGGCGGGCTGCACGATGTTGGGGCGTGAGCGGAAGACGGCCTAACGGTGTGCGGGACCGTAGCCCAGCTTCATGGAGACGGTTGCGAATGGTCCTCGCCGATACCCCAGGAGCAACAGTGTCCCTAATTTGCTGGGAAGTGGCGGTGCGGTCCCCTACGGCACTGCGTAGGATCCTACGGTCTTGGCGTGCATCCGTGCGTCGCTGCGGTCCGGTCCCAGGTCGACGGGCACGTGCACCTTCCGCCGACCACTGGCGACAACATCGATGTACTGTGGAGACCTCACGCCCCACGTGTTGAGCAATTCGGCGGTACGTCCACCCGGCCTCCCGCATGCCCACTATACGCCGTCGCTCAAAGTCCGTCAACTGCACATACGGTTCACGTCCACGCTGTCGCGGCATGCTACCAGTGTTAAAGACTGCGATGGAGCTCCGTATGCCACGTCAAACTGGCTGACACTGACGGCGGCGGTGCACAAATGCTGCGCAGCTAGCGCCATTCGACGGCCAACACCGCGGTTCCTGGTGTGTCCACTGTGCCGTGCGTGTGATCGTTGCTTGTACAGCCCTCTCGCAGTGTCCGGAGCAAGTATGGTGGGTCTGACACACCGGTGTCAATGTGTTCTTTTTTCCATTTCCAGGAGTGTACTTACGGTTATACGAACATCAAAGAACGCAGCTTTCTGCAAACTCCCATTCGCTACATAGTGACTCGTTATCCATCCAAGACATGACTTAATGACACTTGGTGCGGTGTGAATGCTAGTACTTATCCAGTGGTGTGGCCTAACTGCCTCTCAGGCTAATTTCGAGACCTTGAATTTTCTCTAATAGGCCTACAGGATTGATAGTACATCAGAATTTGTTTCCAAAATACAATCAAAGGATTTATATCATATGTGGCAGTGTGCACTGATAGGTCTAAGCAGCGGAACAATCGTGACTGCTATGTGGTTTTCCCTTTTCATCTGGTGTTAATGTTGGACATAGGCCTATACGGTGTAATGCGACGCATGTACGTGCGTGAGCAGTTGTGACATTGTTTGATGGCACCATCACAGCGAAATGTCTAAGGCTACCTTCTCGAAATGATTTAAGGAGGAATGACCACATAAATCTGATTCTGAGGAAGATATTGGTATTTGGAAGAATTCTAAGTAATTGCCATCCGCATACAAATAAGTCCGCTTACAACGCGTTTGTCTAACCGCTCCTTGAGTAATGTTCGTTAATCTCGATTAACAAAAAACGTCAGGCAAAAATTAAGAGGAGGTTCATCACGAGTTTGTTTTGCATTTAAATACTGTGAGAGTGTCAGAGAAATGCACAATAAGTAACTCTGCCTGGCACTGCAAAAAAAGTCACCAGCAGAACTACGAGAAGCCTCTGTTGTAATGATGTCTTTGTACTACCGCACATCATCCGAAAAACAAGTTTTGTATCGAATGAAATATCCTAGGTCTTGCTCTGCTTGCATGTAAATTAAGTAGCGCCCTGAATTGAATACGTGTAATGTGTTTCTTAGTTTACAGAGTTAACTAACCAGTAAACCATTTTGTGTACTAATTTTTTATGTGATAATACTTATATACAGTTATTATCTAGACCTGAAATTCATTACCGTAGACATAAGCTTTTGTTTGATCTTTAGTCACATATTTGTATTCTGTCAGCAATACAGCTTGTCCCCTAGTATTGAAAGGAGAACACTGTTTGCTGGACTTCACTTGATTGCTGGGCTACCTAGTTCAGAATCAATATAAGTCTGTACACTTAATACGGCTACATGTTTCCGTTCAACCAACACAAGCCTTAAGTATGTAGCAATGACGAAACTCTGTGCATCATTGCAGTAGCCATTACGTAGCGAATCCTGGCCCCATCGCAGGCTTCCGCTTTCACCTTCTCACGTTCACGAAACGTTTAAGCGTTCATTACTCCCAGTGTGTCATTTTTATTTCCGTAGATGTTCAGCTCAAAGCAAGAGATTTGTAAGTAGTGAAGAAAGCGGAGGTTGTTCCCCCCAAACCGCTTCTGCCCATGCGCTCCCTACATCCCATCCTATTAGCGGTATAAAATAAAAAAAAAAAGTTCAAGAAATTATAGCCATTGTCTCAGAGTCTTACCATTTTTCTGTGACAATCTGTGAAAAATATGATCATATCTTTACAGTGCGTGGTAAATGATAGGATAAAGATTGACGCTCATGAAGTGAATCCAGTGCATCAGCCTAAAACCGGAGATGAATCTTCAGCATGTGAAGTGGTAGCCAAAAGCGCAATTAGAACAATGACTTGTTATTATGTTTTCTCCTATGAGCACTACAGGTGATTCACAATCATGGATTCACTTCATATATGATATTTAAGTCCTGAAACATATTGATCATATCAGCAATTTACAGCTGTAAGAACGATGATTTAGACTTTACGTGAAACTTATATCAGAGATTTGTGGTTGAAATTGTTCCTTTTTGCAGCCCTCCACGGCATGGAGTTCATGAAAAACGCTCTTACTCCCTTGCACCTGTTGTTCTACCTGCTGATGTTCCACGCGTTATTGTTTGTGAGTATTATACCTAAGATATTTACTAAAAAAAACAATATAGTAGCAATGCAAGGTATGACAGGAGGAAGCGAACATACTCGGACTTGTAAAGAGAAAACGTCATGGCAACGTCTGAGGAAGCTCTGACCCACTGCAGCAGGGTACTGTGAGATGTGGGAGCCGCGACGATAACGGCGAATTAAAAATCGTTTGTTGCATTTTTATTGTCAACTTCTCTCTAAAATTCATATTAAAAGATACCACCTCCAATTTCGGCATATTACACTACTGGCCATTAAAATTGCTACACCACGAAGGTGGCATGCTACAGACGCGAAATTTAACCGACAGGAAGAAGATGCTGTGATATGCAAATGATTAGCTTTTCAGAGCATTACACAGGGTTGGCGCCGGTGGCGACACCTACAACGTGCTGACATGAGGAAAGTTTCCAACCGATTTCTCGTACACAAACAGCAGTTGACCGGCGTTGCCTGGTGAAACGTTGTTGTGATGCCTCGTGTAAGAGGGAGAAATGCTTACCATCACGTTTCCGACTTTGATAAAGGTCGGATTGTAGCCTATCGCGATTACCGTTTATCGTATCGCGACATTGCTGCTCGCGTTGGTCGAGATACAATGACTGTTAGCAGCATATGGAATCGGTGGGTTCAGGAGGGTAATACGGAACGCCGTGCTGGATCCCAACGGCCTCGTATCACTAGCAGTCGAGATGACAGGCATCTTATCTGCATGGCTGTAACGGATCGTGCAGCCATGTCTCGATCCCTGAGTCAACAGATGGGGACGTTTGCAAGACAACAACCACCTGCACGAACAGTTCGACGACGTTTACAGCAGCGTGGACTATCAGCTCGGAGACCATGCCTGCGGTTACCCTTGACGCTGCAACACAGACAGGAGCGAGTGCGATGGTGTACTCAACGACGAACCTGTCTGCACGAATGGCAAAACGTCACTTTTTCGGATGAATCAGGTTCTGTTTAAAGCATCATGATGGTCGCATCCGTGTTTGGCGACATCGCGGTGAACGCACATTGGAAGCGTGTATTCGTCATCGCCCTACTGGCATATCACCCGGCGTGAGGGGTATCGGGTGCCATTGGTTACACGTCTCGGTCACCTCTTGTTCGCATTGACGGCACTTTGAACTGTGGACGTTACATTTAAGATGTGTTACGACCCGTGGCTCTACGCTTCATTCGATCCTTGCGAAACCTTACATTTCAGCAGGATAATGCACGACCGTATGTTGCAGGTCCTGTACGGGCCTTTCTGGATACAGAAAATGTTCACCTGCTGCCCTGGCCAGCACATTCTCCAGATCTCTCACCAATTGAAAACGTCTGGTCAATGGTGGCCGAGCAACTGGCTCGTCACAATACGCCAGTCACTACTCTTGATGAACTGTGGTATCGTGTTGAAGCTGCATGGGCAGCTGTACCTGTACACTCCAACCAAGCTCTGTTTGACTCAAATCCCAGGCGTATCAAGGCCGTTATTACGGCCGGAGGTGGTTGTTGTGGGTACTGATTTCTCAGGATCTATGCACCCAAATTGCGTGAAAATGTAATCACATGTCAGTTCTAGTATAATATATTTGTCCAATGAATACCCGTTTATCAACTGCATTTCTTCTTAGTGCAGCAATTTTAATGGCCAGTAGTGTACATCTAGTGGAGAACGATATGGAGTTTCAAATCGGAGCTGTTGTCAACATTATCTTTTAATGTTTTCAAACACATTTAACACACGAGAAAACAATTCCTGAAATGTTGGAATTTTGTTTCCTCTAGGAGACGGTAATTAATCAAACCAAAAAAATTTAATCTAGCGAAGAAATATCAGTTACCATCGGTTGTCTCCAAGAGTTTCAAAATGAAATGAGATTGTCGGTGGTATTTTCGAACATGAGTTGTAAAGAGAAACGGTCAAAAAAAAAACCTGTCAGTAATAACCCATTACTTTGCTGTCACCGATATTGTTTTCATTGATTACGATTTACGAAATAGTGGAGGCGGTTGAGAACAAAACATACGTTTATTAAACGTCCACAGAGACAAACAGTCCACATTGTCGTTTGTTAATGTATGTTTGTTTCCTCCTGAAACACACTGTATAACACACTTTATCCTTCTTTCTATCAGGATTCTTTTTTCTCACTGGTGTCATATAGACCCCACTAATTTACAACGCAGTATTCAAATGAACTAACACAAAAACATACATTACAGCTAATCAGTGCAACAGTGATGATTCTGAAACTTCCTGGCAGATTAAAACTGTGTGCCCGACCGAGACTCGAACTCGAGACCTTTGCCTTTCGCGGGCAAGTGCTCTACCAACTGAGCTACCGAAGCACGACTCACGCCCGGTACTCACAGCTTTACTTCTGCCAGTACCTCGTCTCCTACCTTCCAAACTTTACAGAAGCTCTCCTGCGAACCTTGCAGAACTAGCACTCCTGAAAGAAAGGATATTGCGGAGACATGGCTTAGCCACAGCCTGGGGGATGTTTCCAGAATGAGATTTTCACTCTGCAGCGGAGTGTGCGCTGATATGAAACTTCCTGGCAGATTAAAACTGTGTGCCCGACCGAGACTCGAACTCGAGACCTTTGCCTTTCGCGGGCAAGTGCTCTACCAACTGAGCTACCGAAGCACGACTCACGCCCGGTACTCACAGCTTTACTTCTGCCAGTACCTCGTCTCCTACCTTCCAAACTTTACAGAAGCTCTCCTGCGAACCTTGCAGAACTAGCACTCCTGAAAGAAAGGATATTGCGGAGACATGGCTTAGCCACAGCCTGGGGGATGTTTCCAGAATGAGATTTTCACTCTGCAGCGGAGTGTGCGCTGATATGAAACTTCCTGGCAGATTAAAACTGTGTGCCCGACCGAGACTCGAACTCGAGACCTTTGCCTTTCGCGGGCAAGTGCTCTACCAACTGAGCTACCGAAGCACGACTCACGCCCGGTACTCACAGCTTTACTTCTGCCAGTACCTCGTCTCCTACCTTCCAAACTTTACAGAAGCTCTCCTGCGAACCTTGCAGAACTAGCACTCCTGAAAGAAAGGATATTGCGGAGACATGGCTTAGCCATGAGCACTTGCCCGCGAAAGGCAAAGGTCTCGAGTTCGAGTCTCGGTCGGGCACACAGTTTTAATCTGCCAGGAAGTTTCATATCAGCGCACACTCCGCTGCAGAGTGAAAATCTCATTCTGGAAACATCCCCCAGGCTGTGGCTAAGCCATGTCTCCGCAATATCCTTTCTTTCAGGAGTGCTAGTTCTGCAAGGTTCGCAGGAGAGCTTCTGTAAAGTTTGGAAGGTAGGAGACGAGGTACTGGCAGAAGTAAAGCTGTGAGTACCGGGCGTGAGTCGTGCTTCGGTAGCTCAGTTGGTAGAGCACTTGCCCGCGAAAGGCAAAGGTCTCGAGTTCGAGTCTCGGTCGGGCACACAGTTTTAATCTGCCAGGAAGTTTCATATCAGCGCACACTCCGCTGCAGAGTGAAAATCTCATTCTGGAAACATCCCCCAGGCTGTGGCTAAGCCATGTCTCCGCAATATCCTTTCTTTCAGGAGTGCTAGTTCTGCAAGGTTCGCAGGAGAGCTTCTGTAAAGTTTGGAAGGTAGGAGACGAGGTACTGGCAGAAGTAAAGCTGTGAGTACCGGGCGTGAGTCGTGCTTCGGTAGCTCAGTTGGTAGAGCACTTGCCCGCGAAAGGCAAAGGTCTCGAGTTCGAGTCTCGGTCGGGCACACAGTTTTAATCTGCCAGGAAGTTTCATATCAGCGCACACTCCGCTGCAGAGTGAAAATCTCATTCTGGAAACATCCCCCAGGCTGTGGCTAAGCCATGTCTCCGCAATATCCTTTCTTTCAGGAGTGCTAGTTCTGCAAGGTTCGCAGGAGAGCTTCTGTAAAGTTTGGAAGGTAGGAGACGAGGTACTGGCAGAAGTAAAGCTGTGAGTACCGGGCGTGAGTCGTGCTTCGGTAGCTCAGTTGGTAGAGCACTTGCCCGCGAAAGGCAAAGGTCTCGAGTTCGAGTCTCGGTCGGGCACACAGTTTTAATCTGCCAGGAAGTTTCATATCAGCGCACACTCCGCTGCAGAGTGAAAATCTCATTCCAGTGATGATTCTAATTGCATAAATATTATGTTCAAGAAACTTAAAGAAATTTAGATTGACGTACCCTACTGCAAAAACAGTGAATAAAGTTTAATATGTTGTAAATACAAAATGAACGAAACGTCGTTGGATAAAATTAATTAATACGGATATAAAGTCGTGTATATTTTGCTAGTAATAGATTAGAAAACTAGGGAGATATATATTTCCACTATGCTTATGGGGTCATATTGACCACACTTGTAGTGGGACCGTTACAACAACTGATACAAGAAACCCTCAAATGGGTAAAAAAAAGCGGTAAACAATAATTTAATTGGTGCAAGTTTTTCGTTTAACCGCTGTTCTAGCTAACGTTCGCCATTCTATATTCGTAAATGTCACATTTAAGAAACAAACAAATAATTAAGTTGGGATTATACTGACCTCAGCGGTACTGACTGCAAAAATCGTAAATAAATTTTAATGTGGTGTAAATATAAAACTGAACAAAATATCATACATTTGACTCAGAGAGAGTCATACATTTTGAAAAAAATAGCTTCGAAAACGAGGGAGATATCATTTTCCAGTGTGCTTAAGGGGCCATATTAATCGCAGTCGTACTGGGGAGGGCGCAACAGCTGACGCAAGAAACGCTAGTATGGGTACAGAAACAAGCGACAAATAATATTTTCATTGTTGTAGGTGTTTCATATAACCACTGTTCAAGGTAACATCAATTATTCTATTTTCATAAACGCTATTCAAGAAACAAACTAACAGTTTAATTCGGGATCATATGGACCCCGGTGATAGTGTAAAAACAATGAATAAATTATAATGTGTTGTAAACGTAAAAATGAGCGAAACATCATTGGACGCATTTGGTTCAGAGGGAGAAAGTCATTTATTTTGCAGATAATAGGTTTGAAAACAATGGAGTTACGTATTTCCAATGTGCTACGGGCCGCTATCGACGCAAATGGCGTTAGGAAGGTTAAGAGACAGAAATTAAGCGTATAAAAAGATCGCACTTCCTTTGCCGGCACTTCCTATCTGTGTATCTGTTTACATTTGAACTATCGAATTATAATCTTACTTTCTGCACCGAGAGATATCGTACCTGTACATTGTGACTGGGAACAATGGACGGCGCAGAAAAGTCATTCTGAGCTACAAATGTCCTGGAAATTTTCATAGAACGCTATCCTTCAAATGATAATTTCCATTCTCTAAAAAATTGCTTGGCATTTTAATGTCTTGGAATAGCTCATTATCAAAGGAATATTTTATCTGTACGCTGTTAACCTACCCAGAAATCATTCAAAGAACGTAGTATGCACTTTATCGCATTTAGAGGCACCAGATTCTGGTCTTACCAGATAGCAGTCTCTTTAACGCCCGTGGTATGTCATAGAGTTATGCAATTCAATCACTACAAATTTCCAAGCACATATATCGACGACGAAGACCTCAATGATCTGGAAGGAAGTAAGTACAATGTATCACAATATTCTTACTGTCAAAACACTATACAGAGAGTCCCAGTGTTTGCTATCAAACTTATATAGACAGTAGACTGTGCTAACCCGATTACTTCGAGATCGGGAACTACATATCTGAAATGAATTTTTAGTTTCGTACTGACATAAACAAGTTACATCTTACAGCAACGACTTCAGCTTGTAGCAGCTGTTCAAAGTGAAGACCGCTAATATCAGTGCCCGCAGGGATAATCCATTGACAGAACTTATCTTTAGGTTCAAAATTATTTGACCACATTTCTTCCACACTTTATGTAAATGCTGCTCCAGCATTACTCTCCGTAGTGTATCCTTCGAAGTGAGAATAATAATGTGTCTAGATTCACTTTCGCGACTTCACTGTGAAATGGAAGCGGCAGGAAAACAGTGGCATATTTAACAAATGAATTTATTTCGGGACACCTGACTTAACTAGTCAGGCATGCTTATGAACTATTGGGATGCTTATGAACTAGTGGAGGGGACTTCGTTACTGTGCTCTGGCACTAGAGGTCAGTGATAGAATCACCCGTCGAAAGGCGGCGATAGGACGTTGTCATCATTTTCATCACAAGAACAAGTGCGCACCGTCGCTTGCAGTTACGTGTAAGTTAAATCACCGCTAATGGTCTGTAGGAGAGTACAAGGGAGTTTTATCGAATTATCAGTTCGATACTTGACTTAGGACCCAAAACAGCGTGTATTGCACTGTGGATGCCTGGTGAACGGTGATTTTTGAGCGTGTTGTGACTACAGAGAAATTCTCTGGTATGGTGTGCAGCTAGGTGACAAGGAGGAACTTGGAAGAAATAGTCCTAAAGCGATTGTATGTTGTGAGAGTAGAAGCAACAGAATCCCAATATGTTGCTCAAGGGACTTTCGGTGATAACAGTTTTGCTTTGTATAATGGGATCACATTGTGCTGTTTATCAGATAATTGCAAAACAGTTGACATTTAAATCAAGAATGCCTTCATAATTCTTTTTTCTTTACGTAACTTGGTTCTCTTAACTCTTTTGCAGGCTTTTAAGAAAACAGATTCTGGAGAGCTTAAGTTTCTTATTAAAGCGTCGCGCTTATGATAAAATTGTTAACAATAGTACCATACGTGTCGCAGGCATAGTACTCGATCTTGCATATATTCGTGAATCAAGGGATAAATGCTTTGATCAGGGTTAATCATGGGTTATGAGTGAACAGGGAAGGTCGTATGATAATCATATCGCTGGCTAAATCTATATTTTGACTCGATAACTGAAATATATTGGACATCAAAGATTTACATTATTTGAAGAAACAAATACGCGACAAATGTGACAGTGAGTGATTCTTATGATCCCTATTCAAAGACTCGGGCCTAGCGAGGATCTGAATTCTGGCATAGCTGACACTTATTTCTATTATCACACTAAATGGACATTCCTGAAAAACTACGAGCACGAGATTTCAACAGGCGACTTCTGAGGGAACTCTAGAGATCTGCTGGGTTTCCATTACTTGGCTGCTAACATCTACCAACTGTCTCTCATCTGAGACGTCTTTGCGCTCATGGGTTCGTTAGTATACATGAATGTATATGTTAGTGCCATATTGGTGAAAATTAATAATTATTAATTTTAAAAAGTTACAACAAAATAAAATCATCTAGAACTACTTCCATACCTAACAAACGGTATTTTCTACTCTCCGTCTCTCTCCTGCCTTGTGAACACAGACAAAATCATTGTGAAAATTTTAGCACTTATAACACTGACGGAAAAAAATCACAACACCAAACATAAGACAGCTAACTCTAAATATAGATAAATGTAAATTAATGCAGATGAATCGGAAAAAGAATCCTGTAATGTTTGAATACTTCATTAGTAGTGTAGCGCTTGACCCAGAAAATATTAGATACAGGCTCCCAGGTAGATGCTATTTTCCTTGACTTCCGGAAGGCGTTCGATACAGTTCCGCACTGTCGCCTGACAAAAAAAGTAAGAGCCTACGGAATATCAGACCAGCTGTGTGGCTGGATTGAAGAGTTTTTAGCAAACAGAACACAGCATGTTGTTATCAATGGAGAGACGTCTACAGACGTTAAAGTAACCTCTGGCGTGCCACAGAGGAGTGTTATGGGACCATTGCTTTTCACAATATATATAAATGACCTAGTAGATAGTGTCGGAAGTTCCATGCGGCTTTTCGCGGATGATGCTGTAGTATACAGAGAAGTTGCAGCATTAGAAAATTGTAGCGAAATGCAGGAAGATCTGCAGCGGATAGGCACTTGGTGCAGGGAGTGGCAACTGATCCTTAACATAGACAAATGTAAGGTATTGCGAATGCATAGAAAGAAGGATCCTTTATTGTATGATTATATGATAGCAGAACAAACACTGGTAGCAGTTACTTCTGTAAAATATCTGGGAGTATGCGTGCGGAACGATTTGAAGTGGAATGATCATATAAAATTAATTGTTGGTAAGGCGGGTGCCAGGTTGAGATTCATTGGGAGAGTCCTTAGGAAATGTAGTGCATCAACAAAGGAGGTGGCTTACAAAACACTCGTTCGACCTATACTTGAGTATTGCTCATCAGTGTGGGATCCGTACCAGATCGGGTTGACGGAGGAGATAGTGAAGATCCAAAGAAGAGCGGCGCGTTTCGTCACAGGGTTATCTGGTAACCGTGATAGCGTTACGGAGATGTTTAACAAACTCAAGTGGCAGACTACCAGAGAGGCGTTCTGCATCGCGGTGTAGTTTGCTGTCCAGGTTTCGAGAGGGTACGTTTCTGGATGAGGTATCGAATATATTGCTTCCCCCTACTTATACCTCCCGAGGAGATCACGAATGTAAAATTAGAGAGATTAGAGCGCGCACAGAGGCTTTCAGACAGTCGTTCTTCCCGCGAACCATAGGCGACTGGAACAGGAAAGGGAGGTAATGACAGTGGCACGTAAAGTGCCCTCCGCCACACACCGTTGGGTGGCTTGCGGAGTATAAATGTAGATGTAGATGTAGATGCAGACACAGTCACGTCGATTAAATATTTGGGCGTAACATTGCAGATCGATATGAAGTGGGACAAGCATGTAATGGCAGTTGTTGGGAAGGCGGATAATCGCCTTCGGTTCATTGGTAGAATTTTGGGAAGATGTGGTTCATTTGTAAAGGAGACCGCTTATAAAACACTAATACGACCTATTCTTGAGTACTGCTCGAGCGCTTGGGATCCCTATCAGATCGGATTGAGGGAGGACATAGAAGCAGTTCAGAGGCGGGCTGCTAAATTTGTTACTGGTAGGTTTGATCATCACGCGAGTGTTAAGGAAATGCTTCAGGAACTCGGGTGAGAGTCTCTAGAGGAAAGGAGACGTTCTTTTCGTGAATCGCTACTGAGGAAATTTAGAGAACCAGCATTTGAGGCTGACTGCAATACAATTTTACTGCCACCAACTTACATTTCGCGGAAAGACCACTAAGATAAGAGAGATTAGGGCTCGTACAGAGGCATATAGGCAGTCATTTTTCCCTCGTTCTGTTTGGGAGTGGAACAAGGAGAGAAGATGCTAGTTGTGGTACGAGGTACTCTCCGCCACGCACCGTATGTTGCGGAGTACGTATGTAGATGTAGATATTAGTGTAGAGTAACGAAGTTTCGGGAATACATTTGTCTAGCTAACACATGTAAGTGATTAACACTGAAAGATCACAGGTTAATGAAAGCGCGAGATAAGCCATTGAAATTCGAAGTCCTGGTACATTAATAGCTGATGTAACCACCAGAATGTTGAATACACGCATGCAAACGTGGATGCATTGTGTTGTACAGGCGGCGAATGTCAGTTTGTGGGACGGAGTTCCATGCCTGTTGCACTTGGTCGGTCAATACACGGACTTTCAATGCTGATTGTGTTTGACGCTGGATTTGACGTCCGATGATGTCCCTTATGTGCTGGATTGGAGACAGATCTGGTGATCGGGCAGGCCGAGGCAACATGTCGATACTTTGTAGAGCATGTTGGGTTGCAACGGCAGCATGTGGGTGAGCGGTACCCGTTGGAAAACACCCCCTTGAATGCTGTTCATGAATGGCAACACGGCAGGTCGAACCTGCAGACTGATGCACAGCTGTGCAGTCAGGGGGCGTGGGACAGCCACGGGAGTGCTCCTGCTGTCACAAGAAGTCGCATCCCAGACCATAACTCCAAGTTTAGGTCCAGTGTGTCTAGGATAGAGACAGGGTTGGTTGCAGGCCTTCAACTAGCCTCCTTCTAACCAACACGTGGGTATCGTGGCACCGAGGCAGAACCAGCTTTCATCAGAAAACACAGCAGACGTCCACCTAGCCCTCCAGTGAGCTCTTGCGTGAGACCACTGAAGTCGCAAATGGCGGAGGTTTGGGATCAGTGGAACGCACGCTACGTGGCTTCTGGCTCGGAGCTGTCCTTGAAGTAACCGGTTTGTACCGTCTTTTTGTATCACTGCGGTGCCAACCGTGCTCAGACTGCCGCTGCAGATGCAGTACGACGCAGCAACCTCGACGGCCTTCCCTGTCGGTAGCACCACGCGGCCGTCTGGAGCCTGGTCTTCTTGCCACCGTAGAGTCCTGTGACCACCGCTGCCAGCAACCGTGTGCAGTGGCTACATTCCTCCCAAGTCTTCCTGCAGTATCGCAAAAGGAACATCCAGCTTCTGCAACTCGTTCAAACTCAGCGAGGTTTTTTTATGGCGTCTTTGTCGCCTCAAAGGCATTCTTAACTAATATTAACTCATTAACTGCACAACAGTATCCGAATCCTTGCGAGGGTACAGCTGCAAGTGGATTAATACACTGCTGGCCATTAAAATTGCTACACCAGTAAGCTGACGTGCTACAGACGCGAAATTTAACCGACAGGAAGAAGATACTGTGATATGCAAATGATTAGCTCTCCAGAGCATTCACACAAGGTTGGCGCCGGTGGTAACACCTACAACGTGCTGACATGAGAAAAGTTTCCAACCGGTTCCTCATACACAAAACAGCGGTTGACCGGTGTTGCCTGGTGAAACGTTGTTGTGATGCCTCGTGTAAGGAGGAGAAATGCGTACCATTGCGTTTCCGACTTTGATA
Source organism: Schistocerca cancellata (assembly GCF_023864275.1). NCBI lineage: Eukaryota > Metazoa > Arthropoda > Insecta > Orthoptera > Acrididae > Schistocerca > Schistocerca cancellata. Next base: position 1,113,429,665 of record NC_064627.1, read on the forward strand.
AAGGTCGGATTGTAGCCTATCGCGATTGCGGTTTATCGTATCGCGACATTGCTGCTCGCGTTGGTCGAGATCCAATGACTGTTAGCAGAATATGGAATCGGTGGGTTCAAGAGGGTAATACGGAACACCGTGCTGGATCCCAAAGCCCTCGTATCACTAGCAGTTGAGGTGACAGACATCTTATCCGCAAGGCTGTAACGGATCGTGCAGCCACGTCTCGATCCCTGAGCCAACAGATGGGGACGTTTGCAAGACGACAACCATCTGCACGAACAGTTCGACGACGTTTGCAGCAGCACGGACTATCAGCTCGGAGACCACGGCTCCGGTTACACTTGACGCTGCAACACAGACGCGAGCGCCTGCGATGGTGTACTCAACGACGAACCTGGGTGCACGAATGGCAAAACGTCATTTTTTCGGATGAATCCAGCTTCTGTTTAGAGCATCATGATTGTCGCATCTGTGTTTGGCGACATCGCAGTGAGCGCACATTGGAAGCGTGTATTCGTCATCGCCATATTATTGTATCACCCGGCGTGATGGTATGGGGTGCCAGTGGTTACACGTCTCGGTCACCTCTTCTTCGCATTGACGGCACTCACTTTGAACAGTGGACGTTACATTTCCGATGTGTTATGACCCGTGGCTCTACCCTTTATTCGATCCTTGCGAATCCCTACATTTCAGCACGATAATGCACGACTGCATGTTGCAGGTCCTGTAAGGGCCTTTCTGGATACAGAAAATGTTCGACTGCTGCCCTGGCCAGCACATTCTCCAGATCTCTCACCAATGGAAAACGTCTGGTCAATGGTGGCCGAGCAACTGGCTCGTCACAATACGCCAGTCACTACTCTTGATGAACTGTGGTATCGTGTTGAAGCTACATGGGCAGCTGTACCTGTACACGCCATCCACGGTCTCTTTGACTCAATGCCCAGGACTATCAAGGCCGTTATTATGGCCAGAGGTGGTTGTTCTTGTTACTGATTTCTCAGGATCTATGCACCCAAATTGCGTGAAAATGTAATCACATGTCAGTTCTAGTATAATATATTTGTCCAATTAATACCCGTTTATCATCTGCATTTTTTCTTCGTATAGGAATTTTAATGGCCATTAGTGTAGATTAGACATCATGTTTCAGATGTAGAAACCTGCCTACCAGCTTTAGTTTATGTGCACAACTCTTTCTTGGTGTTAAGATTTTTTTTCATGAGTGTATTTAATGTCGTATCCGTAAAACTAAAGTAGAAGTTCCATCCTTTTTGGTAAATTCATCTCCTTTTCTTACTATCTGAGGAATGCATGATTTACAAGTAATGCCCAACTTTGGCGAAGCAGATGAGTGTTGTCTTTTAGTTGCACTGTGGTGAGGGTGCGCCGCGCTCCATTTCCTTTGTGCCTGCAGGGGAAGTCGCCGGCCCGCATGGTGCCGTGGCTGCTGGTGGGCGCCGTCAAGGACATCGCGCTGGGCGCCGTGCTCACCCTCACCGAGGCCTTCATCTGCTACGTCGTCAACCTGCCCAAGACGTGCGCCGAGGTCACCGTCATCTTGACCGTAGAGCTGGGTACTCACCTGACAACGTACCATAAAGTTAAATTACTGTAGCTAAATACAGAAAAGAAGGTACACGCACGCACATCCGGGCCCATCCACTCACAAAAACACACACGAATAATATGAGAGTGTCTTCGCTAGCACCTAACCTCTCCCTATCCCAATATTCCCACTCCGCTGCCACGCTCTGCAAATCATAACTTCCCGTGATCTCTTATGTAGCCCCGCGTGATTGTAAAGTGCAGTAAACACAATGCAGTGCGATGTAGCACCTTTATACGGCGATTTTCATTATTCTGGGCCCAGAAATCCTGTAAGAAGAGCCATTTGGTACACGTGGAAGTGAGCGGAGATAAAGGGAAGGATGGATCTGAGTCCACCGACGAAGTTTCTGAGGTTGCTCGGGGTATTTTCTGAGTATTTTGGCATAAGGGACTTGGGGTATCCAAGTTCCTGCTGTTAATAAGGCGAGTACACTGTTCGTTTGTTGCGTATTTTTACGAGCTTCAAACAGGAGCGACTGCAGTAATGGATAGGAACTGTGATTGCTGTGTACAGATGCGAGCTGAGTTGGCGACCCTTCGCTCACAGCTCCAGGCTGCGTTGGCTTCTGTCACACAGCTTGAGGCTGCTGCCGAGGGGCATCAGTGTGGGGGGTCGGATGCGGGGATGCGAGGGACATCGAGCACGTCCCACGTGTCCTCCAATCGATCCACTGCTGTGAATGCCCCAGGTACTGCCTGTACTGAGGTTGAACCCTCACCTGTGGCCGAGCGGGAGATCATTCCAAAGTCTAGCAGGCAACGAAAGACTTTCGTGGGGCCGATCGTAGGGTCTCCCCGGTTCGTTTGACGAACAGATTTCGGGCGTTATCTGTGGCTGACGATGTCTCTGAGCCGGATGCAATCGTCCACCCTGTTCCAGAGGAAGCTTCTCGGCCTGCAAGGTCTGGGCATTCACAGGGGATGTGTTTGCTGGTAGTTGGGAGCTCCAACGTTAGGCGCGTAATGGGGTCCCTTAGGAACATGGCTGCCAAGGAGGGGAAGGAAGCCAGTGTGCAATCCGTGTGCATTCCGGAGGGGAGTCATTCCAGATATGGAAAGGGTGCTTCCGGATGCCATGAAGAGCACAGGGAGCAGCCAATTGCAGATGGTGGCTCATGTCGGTACCAATGACGTGTGTCGCATTGGATCAGAGGAGATTCTCTCTGGTTTTGGGCTGCTAGCGGAAATGATAAAGACTGCCAGTCTTGCTTGCAAGGTTAAGGCGGACCTCACCATCTGCAGCATCGTCGATAGTACCGACTGTAGTCTTTTGGTGCAGAACCGAGTCGAGGGTCTGAATCATAGGCTCAGGTGGTTCTGTGACCGTGTAGGCTGCAGGTTCCTTGATTTGCGCAACCGGATGGTGGGTTTCCGGGTTCCGCTTAATAGGTCCGGAGTCCAGTAAACAAAGGAAGCGGCTACACGGATAGCAGGGCTGTGTGGAATGGCCTGGGCGATTTTTTAGGTTAGAGGGTCTCAGGAAACCACAGAAAGGGTGTCCGTCTAAAGGGGGGCAGGTAAAACACGGTAAGGTAGTAGTAGAAACGATCGGTATTGTAGCTGTAAATTGTCGTAGCTGTGTTGGGAAAGAACCAGAGCTCCAAGCCCTAATAGAAACCACTGGAGCTCAAATAGTTATAGGTACGGGAAGCTGGCTAAAGCTGGAAATAAGTTCAGCCGAAATCTTTTCAAATTATCTTACACTGTTCATAAAGGATAGATTAAATACAGTTGGTGGTGGAGTATTTATTGCTGTCAGAAGTAGTTTATCTTGTAATGAAATTGAAGTACATAGTTCCTGCGAAATAGTATGGGTACAGGTTATATCTGATAATCGGACTAAACCATTAATTGGATCGTTTTACCGACCCTCCGACTCGGAAGATATAGTTGCTGAACAGTTCAAAGAAAACTTGAGTCTCATTTCAAATAGGTACCCTGCTCATACAGTTATGGTCGGTGGCAACTTCAATCTAGTCTCGATATGCAGGAAAAATTATACGTTTAAAGCCGGCGGCAGGCATAGAACGTCATCTGAAATTGTATTGAATGCTTTTCAGAAAATTATTTTGAACAATTGGTTTAAGCATAAATGGTTGCGAAAGCATACTTGACCTCTTAGCAACAAATAATCCCGGACAAATAGGGAGTATCGTGACAAATATAGGGATTAGCGACCACAAGGCAGTTGCTGCTAGGCTGAATACCGTAACGCCTACAACCATCAAAATGAAACCAAAGAATATCTATTTAAAAAAAAGGTGGTGAAAATGCTCTTAACGCCTTTTTAAGAGAGAGTCTTCACTGCTTCTGATCTGATCACGTAAGTATGAAGATGGTATCTGTAAAGAACAGATATCATCTTTATATATATAGAGTTAAGACTCACCGGCCGTTTGACCATCTTCTTCTGTGCGGATGCACAAACAGTGCCCGAACTCTTACAGGAATCAGCAAAAAGCCGCGAGTAACGAGTATAATGGGCAGGGGCACTATGAACATAGTGCGGGACAGTAAGTTGGGAGTGTCGGGCTCACGGGAGGCGTGCCGGAGGTAAGTCCCTGCAGTCGTACTGTCCTCTGTGTCCTCGGTGGCTCAGATGGACAGAGCGTTGCCCTGTAAGCAGGAGATCCCGGATTCGAGTCCCAGTCGGGGCACACGTTTTCGACTGTCCTCGTTGACGTATATCAACGCCTCTATGCAGCTAAGCGTCGTGATTTCATTGTAATTTGATCATGTAAGCGTAGAAAAGATGTGGATTGATTGCAAAGCGAGAGTATCGACGACAATTGAGAGATATATACCTCATATGTTAGTAAGTTATGGTACTGATCCTCCATGGTATACAAAACGGGTCAGATCGCTGTTGCAGAAGGCAACGAATAAAGCGTGCCAGGTTTAAAAGAACGCAAAATCCCCAAGATTGGCGAAGTTTGCAGAAGTTAGAACTATAGAGCGTACTTCAATGCGAGATGCTGTTAATAATTTCCATAACGAAACTCTGTCTCGGAATCTGGCAGAAAATCCAAAGAGATTCTGGTCATACATAAAGCACACCAGTGGCAAGACGCAATCAGTACCTTCACTGCGCGATAACAACGGTGAAGTCACTGATGACAGTGCCACTAAAGCAGAGTTATTAAACCCGGTTTTCCGAAACTCCTTCACCAAAGAAGACGAAGTAAATATTCCTGAATTTCAATCAGGAACAACTGCCAAGATAGGAAACACAGAAGTAGATATTCTCGGTGTAACGAAGCAGCTTAAATCACGTTATAAAGGCAAGGCCTCCAGTCCAAATTGTATACCAGTCAGGATCCTTTTAGAGTATGCTCATACAATACCTCCATATTTATCAATTATATATTACCGCTCGCTTACAGAAAGATGCGTACCTAAAGACTGGAAAATTGCTCAAGTCACACCAATACCCAAAAAGGGAAGTACAAGTAATCCGCTGAATTACGGGCCCATATCACTAACGTCGATTTGCAGTAGGTTTTTGGAACATATACTGTGTACCTCGAAGAAAACGATTTGTTGATACATAGTCAGCGCAGGTTTAGAAAATATCGTTCTTGTGTAATACAACTAGCTCTTTATACTCATGAAGTAATGAGTGCCATCGACAGGGGATGTCAAATTGATTCCATATTTTTGGATTTTTTGAAGGCTTTCGACACAGTTCCTCAGAAGCGTCTTCTAAACAAACTGCGTGCCTATGGAATATCGCCTCAGTTGTGCGACTAGATTCGTGATTTCCTGTCAGAAAGGTCACAGTTCGTAGTAATAGATGGAAAGTCATCGAGTAAAACAGAAATAATATCCGCCGTTCCCCGAGGAAGTGTTATAGGCACTCTACTGTTCCTGATCTATATTAAGGATACAGGAGACAATCTGAATAGCCGTCTTAGATTGTTTGCAGATGATGCTGTCATTTACCGTCTAGTAAAGTCATCAGATAACCAAAACTAATTGCAAAATGGTTTAGATAAGATATCTGTATGGTACGAAAAGTGGCACTTGACCCTGAATAAAGAAAAGTGAGAAGTTATTCACATGATAACTAAAAGAAATCAGCTAAATTTCGATTACGCGATGAGTCACACAAATAACTAAATACTTAGGGATTACAATTACAAATAACCTAAATTGGAATAATCACATCGATAATTTTATGGGTAGAGCAAACCAAAGACTACGATTCATTGGCAGAACACTTAGAAGGTGCTACAGGTCTACCAAAGAGACTACTTAAACGACGCTTGTCCGCCCTATTCTGGAGTATTGCTGTGCGGTGTGGGATCCGCATTAGGTGGGACTGACGGATGACATCGAAAAAGTTCAAAGAAGGGCAGCTCGTTTTGTATAATCGCGTAATAGGGGAGATAATGCCACAGACATGATACGTGAATTGGAGTGGCAATCATTAAAACGAAGGCGTTTTTCGTTGTGACGGGATCTTCTCATGAAATTTCACTCACCAGTTCTCTCCTACGATTGCGAAAACATTCTGTTGGCACCCAACTGCATAGGAAGAAATGATCATCACGATAAAATAAGAGAAATCAGGGCTCGCACAGAAAAATTTCAGCACTCGTTTTTCCCTTGTGCCGTTCGAGAGAGGAACGGTAGAGAGAAGGCTTGAAGGCGGTTCACCGAACCCTCAGACAGGCATTTTATTGTGAATAGCAGAGTAATCACGCAGATGTAGTTGTAGATAATTGCATTTCGTTTGATTTATTACCTTCCATCCCATCCACATTTGTCTTCGTATCTGTATTGAACTGAAAATGTCTGCACAACAGTGCAAATGTCAACTTGTTCCACTCGCTCCCGATGTTTATTGAAAACAGTAATGCCCACTTCAGTCATTGCTTTCACGTTTTCAGTCAGAACTGTTCAGTTAAGTTTCGCTTTTGCGTTTCCGAAACGTGCATGGGTTCACGGGATGAACAGTAATAGAGGAGCAGCACAACGGCACTACGTTTAACTGTTTCGGCAGCGACGGCACACAATCTCTGTATTTCTACGTCTGTCCTTAAGAGGGAATCCCGATCTTTTCGTATTGCAGTTACTGGATATTACAGGCTTTTCCACTGATATGAAGGTATTTTCACAGAAACAAAAGTAAGTGGAGTAGCAAACCGAATAAATTACGGTTACATTATAAATCTGCAAAAGTCCACCGCAGAACACACGTCCCTTACACCAAAATACCCAGAAAATATTCCTAAGCAACATCAGAAATTTTATCGATAGGGTTCGGGATCATCCTGAGTGTAGTTACAAGTAACGTAAAACAGAGGGTTAGCCCAGAAGTGTTGGTATGAAATGCTGCATATCGGAACTAAATTACTAAAAATAAAAAAATTATATCAGTTAAATAATTATTATAAAAATTATTTTCTGTGTTGAACCCAGGGCTCCCAAATTAAATTGACAAAATTTTCTGTGTTGAACCTACGATTGCCAGGTTAGATTGACAAAATTACCGAACATTGCCTGGCGAAAGTATGTGCTGAAAGTTCGAGGTGAGCTGAGCGCTCAGGGTGAACCTAATAAAAGACTTTTAAAACTACTGAGGCCATCAGTCCCTAAGCTTACATACTACTTAACCTATATTATCCTAAGGACAAACACACACACCCATGCCCGAGGGAGGACTCGAACCTCCGCCGGGACCAGCCGCACAGTCCATGACTGCAGCGCCCAAGACCGCTCGGCTAATCCCGCGCGGCAATAATAAAAGACTTACTAAACATTAAAAATTATGTTTATTATTGCTAGTTACATCTTTCAACAAATTTTATTACCTTTAACTTTTTGATAAAAGTTGTTCCTTACCTTAAAATTTTTGGTAAAAGTTTTTTTGTTTTGCAAACTTCAAATCACAACGGATGCGTAATTCAGCTTTTACCATATTGACGCTCAGTTGGTTTCTAGCGCCAGACCATAAGTGATTCATGTGACTGAAGCTCTTTGCAAACAGACATTGCTACACTGAACCGCCATTATCCTTTTAAGAATTTTTTCTTATACGGATTAGGCGTTTCTTCTCCGTTTAGAAACGTTTTGTGGATGTAGAAGCTTCACTGTGCAATTGTTCCAAGGTTTTATTTGGTATAAGGACCTCTTTGTATAAACTATTTTTATCAATGTCTTATTCGATACCCACCATCTTTGATGATTGTATATATTTTTTATATACAGGAGTATATTTTTTATATACAGGAGTTACTTGTCCTACGTCCGAGTCATTGAAAATCTTAAAAGACGAGTTTCCGTAGCTAAAAACTTTAAGACCATCTCCAGCTCATTGGTGGGCCGGTTAGCTTTTGCCCCGAATTAACCGTCATTCTCACGTGACTCAATATCATTTTTAATGTGACATAACATTATATGATTCTACAGGATTTATGTACTCGGATTCCAGAACTTTAATGCGTTCCTGAAATAAATTTAATAAATGGTGTACAAAATAAATAAATTAGTAGTACGAAAGGAATTCTAAAAATACTGAACTGTTCCTACTTCAGTATCGAACTCCGAACACGGGGCTGAAAATACCGAACAATTCGGCAAAAAACCGAAACCTTGGTAACCTAGGTTGAAATCGGAATAACCCTAAAACATATGGGTGAAACATTTAACGAACAAAATAAAGTTTAGGTACAAAAGACAAGTAGTAGTCATTTTTTCTACAGCATTGCGTTGCACTGAACTCGCGACTGAGGTAGGACGACAGGTAATGCCAACAATATAATTTTTGCATTCTTCGGCATAACCCAACCGTCTTTCTGTAATAACGTAAGGCTCAGTTATACTCTACGCCCGTACCTAAGCACCTGGCACTACCATGTACTGACGAGAACATTTGTGGTAGCAAAAGATACAGTCTACAGTCTCAACGGCCACGACCGGTAAACTAGCACGCTGACCTTAACTGACAATAATAGATGATGCATTGAACCCGCATGTCGCGGTGCAATGTCGAACTCTTTACGGGTCTAAATGACAGAGTGACTATGCTAAAGTCAGTTGAAACTGTTTTCTTGTTGTAAGTCCGTTCATATTAAATTAGTTTCGTTGAATTGTGAAGATCTAACTTTTTTGTACATTTTATTTTTTATACTTTGTGTTTCGCAAAAGTTCAGTTTAAATTTCGTGGCTGATTCAAACTGTGTGCCAGACCTAGACTCGAACGCGAGACTTTTGCCTTTTTTGGGCAAGTTCTCTACCACCTGAGCTACCCAAACATGACTCACGACTCGTCCTCACATCTTTACTTCCACCAGTACTTCATTATCAAATTCTGCAAAAGTTCTCCTGTGAAACGTACCGGACTATCACTCCTGGAAGAAAAGATATTGCGGAGTCGTGGCTTAGCTACAACGTGGGGGATGTTTCCACAAAGAACTTTTGACTCTGCAGCGGAGTGTGCGCTGATATGAAACTTCCTGGCAGACTGTAGCTCAGTTGGTAGAGCACTTGCCCGCGAAAAGCAGAGGTCCTGAGTTCGAGTCTCGGTGTGCCATATAGTTTTCCTTTGCCAAGAAGTTTCATCTCAGCGCACACTGCACAGCCAAGTGAAAAACTCATTATGTAAATATTTCATTACTTCTAAAGTACACTCCAATTTTTCTGTCCTTTACTGCAATTTCAGCTAAGGTATTAACTAGTGAATGGAACGCACACGAAAGACAGTTCCTCCATGCTCTGAGTTACACCATGTACTGTAGGACGGCTGTTATACTCGTATTTCAGGTTTGATATTCGATTGTGACGCCCTAGTGTAGTTGAAACGAACAAAAAATGAATTGTGAGTAGATAGGTCTCAATAAGAAAATGTGAACCCTTGCCCGTTGATCCTTACATGTGGCCGGCCGGAGTGGTCGTGCGGTTCTAGGCAATACAGTCTGGAGCCGAGCGACCGCTACGGTCGCAGTTTCGAATCCTGCCTCGGGCATGGATGTGTGTGATGTCCTTAGGTTAGTTAGGTTTAATTAGTTCTATGTTCTAGGCGACTGATGACCTCAGCAGTTAAGTCGAATAGTGCTCAGAGCCATTTGAGCCAATCTTACAAGTGAAAAAATTGCATAAAATTATTTTTTTTTATCTCAAAAATATTACGAATTTTAGACACAATTTATGTGCAACTGTAGCGATTGCTATGTCTTGATTGTAAGAGACAGTCCCAACTGCGTTTATTTAATGTTAATGCTGTTAGCTCTGCCGGCCAGTAGACCCTCATCAGGCAACATTTAAAGCAGTGGCGACGTGGGCTCCAAGGTAAGACCGACTGGCATCATTCAAATGCCTCAGTGGCGTAATTTTTGCAAGCCACTTCCTGGGGCTTATGAAGTCACTATTAGATTTAACAAGAGACCAAACGATCAAAACACGATTGACTGATATAGATACAGAGAGTTATCTAACACAAGATGTTAGGAAGCTAATACATTATAGGAATATCAGCGACCGTACAAAAAGAAAGAGTCCAACGTCTCTAGTCTTGGCACGCTCTCACGCACTATGTTGCGGTCCGCTTAGTGAGTCCCGCACTTCATGGTACTTCTCGACACGTTCCGTCATGCATAATTGTATGCACACATTTTTAACATATGTTTGCCTATGGATGCTGACCGAGCTGGAGCAATGGTTGAGGCACTGAACGTACATTTGACGGAACTAAAGTTCAAACCCCTGTCTGGCTATCGAGATTTAGGTTTTTTGTTTAAGGTAACTGCCTTTACATCTACATCTATACTCCGCGAGCCACCTTACGGTGTGTGGCGGAGGGTACTTATTGTACCACTATCTGATCCCCCCTTCCCTGTTCCATTCACGAATTGTGCGTGGGAAGAACGACTGCTTGTAAGTCTCCGTATTTGCTCTAATTTCTCGGATCTTTTCGTTGTGATCATTACGCGAGATATATGTGGGCGGTAGTAATATGTTGCCCATCTCTTCCCGGAATGTGCTCTCTCGTAATTTCGATAATAAACCTCTCCGTATTGCGTAACGCCTTTCTTGAAGTGTCCGCCACTGGAGCTTGTTCAGCATCTCCGTAACGCTCTCGCGCTGACTAAATGTCCCCATGACGAATCGCGCTGCTTTTCGCTGGATCATGTCTATCTCTTCTATTAATCCAACCTGGTAAGGGTCCCATACTGATGAGCAATACTCAAGAATCGGACGAACAAGCGTTTTGTAAGCTACTTCTTTCGTCGATGAGTCACATTTTCTTAGAATTCTTCCTATGAATTTCAACCTGGCGCCTGCTTTTCCCACTATTTGTTTTATGTGATCATTCCACTTCAGATCGCTCCGGATAGTAACTCCTAAGTATTTTACGGTCGTTACCGCTTCCAATGATTTACCACCTATGGCATAATCGTACTGGAATGGATTTCTGCCCCTATGTATGCGCATTATATTACATTTATCTACGTTTAGGGAAAGCTGCCAGCTGTCGCACCATGCATTAATCCTCTGCAGGTCTTCCTGGAGTACGTACGAGTCTTCTGATGTTGCTACTTTCTTGTAGACAACCGTGTCATCTGCAAATAGCCTCACGGAGCTACCGATGTTGTCAACTAAGTCATTTATGTATATTGTAAACAATAAAGGTCCTATCACGCTTCCTTGCGGTACTCCCGAAATTACCTCTACATCTGCAGATTTTGAACCGTTAAGAATGACATGTTGAGTTCTTTCTTCTAGGAAATCCTGAATCCAATCACAAACCTGGTCCGATATTCCGTAAGCTCGTATTTTTTTCATTAAACGTAAGTGCGGAACCGTATCAAATGCCTTCCTGAAGTCCAGGAATACGGCATCAATCTGCTCGCCAGTGTCTACGGCACTGTGAATTTCTTGGGCAAATAGGGCGAGCTGAGTTTCACATGATCTCTGTTTGCGGAATCCATGTTGGTTATGATGAAGGAGATTTGTATTATCTAAGAACGTCATAATACGAGAACACAAAACATGTTCCATTATTCTACAACAGATTGACGTAAGCGAAATAGGCCTATAATTATTCGCATCTGATTTATGACCCTTCTTGAAAATGGGAACGACCTGCGCTTTCTTCCAGTCGCTAGGTACTTTACGTTCTTCCAGCGATCTACGATAAATTGCTGATAGAAAGGGGGCAAGTTCTTTAGCATAATCACTGTAGAATCTTAAGGGTATCTCGTCTGGTCCGGATGCTTTTCCGCTACTAAGTGATAGCAGTTGTTTTTCAATTCCGATATCGTTTATTTCAATATTTTCCATTTTGGCGTCCGTGCGACGGCTGAAGTCAGGGACCGTGTTACGATTTTCCGCAGTGAAACAGTTTCGGAACACTGAATTCAGTATTTCTGCCTTTCTTCGGTCGTCCTCTGTTTCGGTGCCATCGTGGTCAACGAGTGACTGAATAGGGGATTTAGATCCGCTTACCGATTTTACATATGACCAAAACTTTTTAGGGTTCTTGTTTAGATTGTTTGCCAATGTTTTATGTTCGAATTCGTTGAATGCTTCTCTCATTGCTCTCTTTACGCTCTTTTTCGCTTCGTTCAGCTTTTCCTTATCAGCTATGATTCGACTACTCTTAAACCTATGATGAAGCTTTTTTTGTTTCCGTAGTACCTTTCGTACATGATTGTTATACCACGGTGGATCTTTCCCCTCGCTTTGGACCTTAGTCGGTACGAACTTATCTAAGGCGTACTGGACGATGTTTCTGAATTTTTTCCATTTTTGTTCCACATCCTCTTCCTCAGAAATGAACGTTTGATGGTGGTCACTCAGATATTCTGCGATTTGTGCCCTATCACGCTTTGGATGCGACACTGTTGTTTTCCATTTCAATCCTTCTAGCCAAGCGTGTGCTCCATTTTTAATGACTTAGTCGTCGAGTAGATACTGTATCTTGGTCCTCCTCCTGTCATTTAAGAATCGATCAGTTCATCGAATGCATCTCGTATTTTATTTTGCTCCTTCATTTGTTAAATCCATTGCCTTGTACAGTAAAAATGGCTGTCTTATACAGAAGAATTGCATGAACGATACTCTACAGCTTTTCATTAATTTAAACAGTCTACAACAATAATTGTTTTGAAAATTAATCAAAATCAAAAACTAATCAGTTGTAATTGTTAACTGAATATAAACCTTCGAGACACGATTCTTCTCGATGGCTGCGTGTAACAGTCACCATTGATCGCATTCTGGCTTCGTGACTGACTGGCTTGTTACTGACGATCACCTCGCCGCCGTCGCGACTGCCGACATCCCTCGAGGATAACTCGGTCGTAATTCACTCGGTCGTGTTCCTTTGCCTCACAGCTTTGAATAGAGGATAATCGTGAGACTGCTGTCCCACAGTAGGATTAGCAATAATTTATGGCCTGTAAGAGATGACAATGAGACTACATTGGTGGACCTTTCCGTTATATAAGTACACACTGAAGTCGTACATAGCGGTCGCGTAATCGTATGTAATAAATGAGCGATGGTCCATGCTGGCAAATTCAAAAATGATACTTAAACAACTGTATCACACACCATTTCTTCACATTTTACAGTTAAATTTATTAAATTAAGCGATTTTTAAAGGCTTTAATAGTTTTTACATAGTTAAAATAATTTAAAAAGGAGGTGTAATGAATGTAGATGATGTTGGTAGCACTGCTGAAAAACATGTTTGGTGGTCAAGATAAATCTTGGGCGCCACATAAGGTATTTTATGTGAGTGTTGAAGATCTGAGAAAATGGTCCAAAATGGAGAAAAATGCTCTACTGGTCGCATGGCGGACAGGAGGTTAGGGTAGCTTATTACCTCCTTGTTTTTCGAATTATAATCAGTAATATCAACACTGCAAAAGTAGCAATCATCGGAATGATTCCTTGGCTCCCTCAATATCATCGGAGCAGCAAGTCTAAATGCTTTTTTCTCCATTTTGGACCATTTTCTCAGATCTTCAACACTCACATAACATACCGTATGTGGCGCACAAGATTTATCTTGATCACCAAGTTTAGATCCAAAGTATGATAGATAAAGCTTTATCACAAAGTCTATAATGTTTCTTTGGTGTTTTTTAATCGCAAATTCACCACAAATATAACAAAAACTGTCAGCAGAGTTTTTACAATCACGATTAGACATTATACTGAGCACTTGTACAGGAAACGGGAAAGTGAGGTTAGGTTGGACAGTAAACAAAACACCATCTGTTAACAAAAAAATAGAATCGACCTTTTTTGCCAGCAAATGTTTTTCAGCAGTGCTACCAACATCATCTACATTCATTACACCTCCTTTTTAAATTATTTTAACTATGTAAAAACTGTTAAAGCCTTTAAACACCGCTTAATTTAATAAATTTAACTGTAAAATGTGAAGAAGTGGTGTGTGATACAGTTTTTTAAGTATCATATTTGAAGTTCCCACCCTAAAAATCATAAGAATAAGGTATTTTCAGCAACAAAGTTTTTCCATCGTTGGCCTGTGTAATTACTAGAAACCCCACATATTACATGACAAAAATAACTGAAATTAATTTACTTTCCAACTCATACACTAGACTTGTATTCTTATTCAAACAGCTAAAACAATGTTCAATATACATGAAAACGTACATCAAAAAATTGTGAAATTATACATACTTTAGTGAGATTAAAATAAGGAACGTTTTGCACAAGTAGTGATCAATAATATCATTACATGGACCTAGAACAGCATTAGCTTACGAAAAAACACCGACACTGTAAATTTAAAAAAAGTCGTGCAAAATGTAAGAAAAAATTAAACACTTTCACCAGCTTCCAAGTTTGAGATTGCGCTTGCTGCAGCTTTCTGTTATTCCCGAGTTAAGTTAAGCTATAGCGCATGCCGTATGATGGCGGACAGTAAACTTTGTCACTTCATATTTAGAAATATTTATTACACGCAAAACTTTAGCCTAGCGGTTTTGTAATCTACAATGAATGTTTTTAGTGTGTGTGTGTGTGTGTGTGTGTGTGTGTGTGTGTGTGTGTGTCACTGTTATAAAAATTTCCAGCTAAAGTGTATTAAATGGATGAGAGAAAATATTAACGTAGTAAATTTCTATCTTTTTTTTTTTTTGCTGTAGTGTTTAGTGACACCTACGATTGATGACAGTATTGATTCCAACACTAAATCATTCTTAAATGAAGTTTTGATACAATTTTACACTAATTGCATGCAGCTGGTTTTTTTACACCTGCTGGAAATAGTTTTACACACTCGCAAAATGAATGTTGGTCATTTTCAAATTGCAAAAAGAAGATAATTTTACTGGCAAAGTGATACTGTAAAACATTGTCCTAGAAGACTCGTTGATAAATTAGATATGTTTCAGTAGCAGGAGGTTCATTAATAAAATTTAAAAGGGAAATAAAGAAATTTTCCAAATCAAACACCAACAATGTTCAGATACATTACTTTTGATTTATTACACAAAACATCATTCACCTTTTAAATAAAAAGCAACTAATACACAATAGGCGCGTGTGAGAGTTTAGTTTCCATAATAGTCCGTCACCCGAGTCTGGACCCCAATGTTACGTGACGGCAGTGCCTGACGATGTGATTCTGTGATATTCAATTTGAAGAGGCTCCAAATTGTTTACCTGCCCATTTTAGTTAGTGTCCTCCTGGTTTCATTGTTGAAACGTTAATATCATAGCACTCTAATCTTCAGACGTGCATAACTGGAGCTTGCACCACATAATTAATTAGAGGACGTAATTGCAAGCACAGTGTTCCACTCGATGGTAATGACATTCCGGACAGACTGTGTAGCTCTGAGTTACTACGTAATATTTTCCTTTTATTTAGACTGAAAACCAGTCTGGGCTGCAAAAGTATTTTATTTCAATAATGCATTTCGCCCTTTTGGGGCGTCGTTGGATTGTCTACAAAACGAAAAAACAATCCATTAAGAACAAATATCGGGATGACCAAGGTCCTATCGTGTACGACTACGAGAACAAATAAAATGAAATACAGATCAAAAATTACGAAAACATAACTGGATATAAAACCCATCTGTCATAGAACGATAGTGAATGGGCCTGATTAAAAGTAGGAAATTAAGACAATAAGCTACTCTTTGTATGAAAGAGACGAGAAAATTTTTAAAAAGTTTCATCAATTTACTGCGTATTATTGGGCTATTATGACATATTTCCCCTCCCCATGAACCATGGACCTTGCCGTTGGTGGGGAGGCTTGCGTGCCTCAGCGATACAGATAGCCGTACCGTAGGTACAACCACAACGGAGGGGTATCTGTTGAGAGGTCAGACAAACGTGTGGTTCCTGAAGAGGGGCAGCAGCCTTTTCAGTAGTTGCAAGGGCAACAGTCTGGATGATTGACTGATCTGGCTTTGTAACAATAACCAAAACGGCCTTGCTGTGCTGGTACTGCGAACGGCTGAAAGCAAGGGGAAACTACGGCCGTAATTTTTCCCGAGGGCATGCAGCTTTACTGTATGATTAAATGATGATGGCGTCCTCTTGGGAAAAATATTCCGGAGGTAAAATAGTCCCCCATTCGGATCTCCGGGCGGGGACTACTCAAGAGGATGTCGTTATCAGGAGAAAGAAAACTGGCGTTCTACGGATCGGAGCGTGGAATGTCAGATCCCTTAATCGGGCAGGTAGGTTAGATAATTTAAAAAGGGAAAAGGATAGGTTAAAGTTAGATATAGTGGGAATTAGTGAAGTTCGGTGGAAGGAGGAACAAGACTTCTGGTCAGGTGACTACAGGGTTATAAACACAAAGTCAAATAGGGGTAATGCAGGAGTAGGTTTAATAATGAATAGGAAAATAGGAATGCGGGTAAGCTACTATAAACAGCATAGTGAACGCATTATTGTGGCCAAGATAGATACGAAGCCCACACCTACTACAGTAGTACAAGTTAATATGCCAACTAGCTCTGCAGATGACGAAGAAATTGAAGAAATGTATGATGAAATAAAAGATATTATTCAGATAGTGAAGGGAGACGAAAATTTAATAGTCATGGGTGACTGGAATTCGAGTGTAGGAAAAGGGAGAGAAGGAAATGTAGTAGGTGAATATGGATTGGGGCTAAGAAATGAAAGAGGAAGCCGCCTGGTAGAATTTTGCACAGAGCACAACTTAATCATAGCTAACACTTGGTTTAAGAATCATGATAGAAGGTTGTATACATGGAAGAACCCTGGAGATACTAAAAGGTATCAGATAGATTATATAATGGTAAGACAGAGATTTAGGAACCAGGTCTTAAATTGTAAGACATTTCCTGGGGCAGATGTGGACTCTGACCACAATCTATTGGTTATGACCTGTAGATTAAAACTGAAGAAACTTGAAAAAAGTGGGAATTTAAGGAGATGGGACCTGGATAAACTGAAAGAACCAGAGGTTGTACAGAGTTTCAGGGAGAGCATAAGGGAACTATTGACAGGAATGGGGGAAAGAAATACAGTAGAAGAAGAATGGGTAGCTTTGAGGGATGAAGTAGTGAAGGCAGCAGAGGATCAAGTAGGTAAAAAGACGAGGGCTAGTAGAAATCCTTGGGTAACAGAAGAAATACTGAATTTAATCGACGAAAGGAGAAAATATAAAAATGCAGTAAATGAAGCAGGCAAAAAGGAATACAAACGTCTCAAAAATGATATCGACAGGAAGTGCAAAATGGCTAAGCAGGGATGGCTAGAGGACAAATGTAAGGATGTAGAGGCTTATCTCATTAGCGGTAAGATAGATACTGCCTACAGGAAAATTAAAGAGACCTTTGGAGAAAATATAACCACATGTATGAACATCAAGGGCTCAGATGGAAACCCAGTTCTAAGCAAAGAAGGGAAAGCAGAAAGGTGGAGGGAGTATATAGAGGGTCTATACAAGAGCGATGCACTTGAGGACAATATTATGGAAATGGAAGAGAATGTAGATGAAGATGAAATGGGAGATACGATACTGCGTGAAGAGTTTGACAGAGCACTGAAAGACCTGAGTCGAAACAAGGCCCCCGGAGTAGACAACATTCCATTGGAACTACTGACGGCCTTGGGAGAGCCAGTCCTGACAAAACTCTACCACCTGGTGAGCAAGATGTATGAAACAGGCGAAATACCCTCAGACTTCAAGAAGAATATAATAATTCCAATCCCAAAGAAAGCAGGTGTTGACAGATGTGAAAATTATCGAACAATCAGTTAAATAAGCCACAGCTGCAAAGTACTAACACGAATTCTTTACAGACGAATGGAAAAACTAGTAGAAGCCAACTTTGGGGAAGATAAGTTTTGATTCCGTAGAAATGTTGGAACACGTGAGGCAATACTGACCTTACGACTTATCTTAGAAGAAAGATTAAGGAAAGGCAAACCTACATTTCTAGCATTTGTAGACCTAGAGAAAGCTTTTGATAATGTTGACTGGAATACTCTCTTTCAAATTCTAAAGGTGGCAGGGGTAAAATACAGGGAGCGAAAGGCTATTTGCAACTTGTACAGAAACCAGATGGCAGTTATAAGAGTTGAGGGACATGAAAGGGGAGTAGTGGTTGGGAAGGGAGTGAGACAGGGTTGTAGCCTCTCCCCGATGTTATTCAGTCTCTATATTGAGCAAGCAGTAAAGGAAACAAAAGAAAAAACAAAAGAAAAATTCCGAGTAGGTATTAAAATCCATGGAGAAGAAATAAAAACTTTGAGGTTCGCCGATGACATTGTAATTCTGTCAGAGACAGCAAAGGACTTGGAAGAGCAGTTGAACGGAATGGATGGTGTCTTGAAGGGAGGATATAAGATGAACATCAACAAAAGCAAAACGAGTATAATGGAATGTAGTCGAATTAAGTCGGGTGATGCTGAGGGTATTAGATTAGGAAATGAGACACTTAAAGTAGTAAAGGAGTTTTGCTATTTGGGGAGCAAAATAACTTATGATGGACGAAGTAGAGAGGATATAAAATGTAGACTGGCAATGGCAAGGAAAGCGTTTCTGAAGAAGAGAAATTTGTTAACATCGAGTATAGATTTAAGTGTCAGGAAGTCATTTCTGAAAGTATTTCTATGGAGTGTAGCCATGTATGGAAGTGAAACATGGACGGTAAATAGTTTGGACAAGAAGAGAATAAAAGCTTTCGAAATGTGGTGCTACAGAAGAATGCTGAAGATTAGATGGGTAGATCACATAACTAATGAGGAAGTATTGAATAGGATTGGGGAGAAGAGGAGTTTGTGGCACAACTTGACTAGAAGAAGGGATCGGTTGGTAGGACATGTTCTGAGGCATCAAGGGATCACCAATTTAGTATTGGAGGGCAGCGTGGAGGGTAAAAATCATAGGGGGAGACCAAGAGATGAATACACTAAGCAGATTCAGAAGGATGTAGGTTGCAGTAGGTACTGGGAGATGAAGAAGCTTGCACAGGATAGAGTAGCATGGAGAGCTGCATCAAACCAGTCTCAGGACTGAAGACCACAACAACAACAATGACATATTTGACTTGCTCTGTATCATGCTACTATCATTCTACCTTTTTATTTCGCTCGTATATGGGCATCTTTATATGTATTTGGTTTTATGAAATTAGTTTCTGCATGTATGCGTTTTAATCTGCTTATTTTTTTTGAAATTATTTTGAAAACTTCCTGGCTTATTGTCTTAAATTCTTTCTTCTAATTAGGTCCACTTCTCATCCTCTTTGACTCTGTGTCGTATGTATCCAGCTACTTTTGAGCAAGTTTTAATATATGTTTGAGTTTATTTATTCGCGAAGTCGTACAAGGTAGAACCGTGTCTCTCCGTCTTTTTGTTTTTAATGGATTTTTTTCCTTGTCTTGTAGACAATCTGATGATGTCCCTAAGGACGAACCGCTTTATTGAAATATAATATCTTCGAAATCCATACTGGTTTTCTATTTGTAATAAGAGAAAAAAATACATAGTAACTCGGAGCTAATCCGTTTGTCTAAAAAGTTCAGATACTGATTTTATTCCTGGAGTATAAGCGAAGTCAGCGCAGTAATTGCGGTGGCAGTGTAAACCTGCAACTGTAAACAACAGATCTACGACTGACGAATCAGCTGTAAATAGATGGTATTGAGTAGAGTGTCAACGTATGGCATCAACGTTGATGTATCAGTTGTTCAAGACATCCTCCACAACGTTCTGTGTGTTGTATTCGAGTACGAGGAAGCTGTGCAGAACACCTGAAGTACTCAAACCATCGTTTTTTCCTCTATTTTTTCATTTTTTATTATTCAGCCTTCAAACTTTTGCAGTGACGAGGTACATTGTTAACAAATAGCGTAAAGTAAACGTGTGGTCGGTCGCCTCAGCAGACTGAGCCGCTAAGTTTTGGAGAGCGGTGTGTTTTACGTGGCGAGCTGACAGGGGCGGTGTCGACGTGTGGCAGCCGTGCAGCTGTACCTGTGGGGCAGCGCGCTGCTGCTGTACCAGGAGCTGGCCAACCGCGACATCGCCGCCGAGGGCGACGCCTACTGGGCGTCGGCGGCGTCGGCGGCGGCGGCGTCGCCGTCGGCGTCGGTCACCACCTCCGAGTGGGAGGCGGCGCCGGCGGGGCTGCGCGCCACGCCCAAGCGACGGCTCGACGAGTCCGTGCCCTCCCTGGCCGGCCGCCCCCTCGAGGTACGCACCACCCCCGCTCCTGCTGCTCTTGTAAGAGTTAACTAACGTGGCACTGTCTGGGAATTTGACAGGTGAGGACATTACAGACACGAGAACTTATCATCGGTCTCTTCCTTTAAAATGTACACTTGCGAGAAAACGCAAATCGTGAAGGAAAAGTGTGCATGAGCGAAACGAAACAATGCCTTCCTGTTGAGCAGATGGACAAGCCCACCGATTCTTCCTTCAATAATGCCGCGTGCTTCATTTCCTTCATGGCACCGCTGGGCGACATGGTGATAGTACAGAGTTGTATGAGTGGAGGATGGTGAACTGTACAAATCATACCGCGAAATGTGACGTAAGCGCAAGATGACCAACACATCCTCTATATCATTATAACGTGTTGTATACCTCGATGTAAAGTGTGTACAAGACGTTACAACACCACGACAATCGTGCCATTGTTTGCTCCCATAGTTCGTTAGTTACTTGCATTTTCTGTAGATGACCTGAACAGTTTTTTTATTCACTTAGTCTGAAACGTATCGGCTTACAAAATATGTTAACACGGTTAGTTTCAGTGGATGTCCTCTACGGTAGCTGCGCGGTCTACGCACCTGACTGCAAAACAAAGGGCTCTGGGTTAGACACCTGGCTGGGTCAGACATTTTCTGAGCCTGGGGAGTGTTGTCCTTACGTTCGTATCGTCATAACTGACATTACACTAATGAGACTGCTGAATGCCCACGGCGCGAAAGTCAACTTAAAAGAAAAGTAGTTTTACTAGAAGTCTACATGCCGGCCATTTACAAGTTTCTACATCTACATCCATACTCCGCAAGCCACCTGACCGTGTGTGGCGGAGGGTACCTACAGTACCTCTATCGGTTTTCCCTTCGATTCCAGTCTCGTATTGTTCCTGGAAAGGAAGAATGTCGGCATATCTCTCATTTTATCCTCATGGTCTCTTTGCGAGATATACGTAGGAGGGAGCTATATACTCCTTGACTCCTCCGTGAAGGCATGTTCTCGAAACTTCAACAAAAGCCCGTACCGAGCTACTGAGCGTCTCTCCTGCAAAGTCTCTACTGCAGTTTATCTGTCATCTCCGTAACGCTTTCGCGATTACTAAATGATCCTG
The DNA here is from genome assembly GCF_023864275.1 of Schistocerca cancellata. NCBI lineage: Eukaryota > Metazoa > Arthropoda > Insecta > Orthoptera > Acrididae > Schistocerca > Schistocerca cancellata. Next base: position 1,113,451,069 of record NC_064627.1, read on the forward strand.
TGACGAAGCGCGCTGCTCTCCGTTGGATCTTCTCTAGCACTTCTATCAACCTTATCTGGTACGGATCCCCCACCGCTGAGCAGTATTCAAGCAGTGGTCGAACAAACGTACTGTAACCTACTTCCTTTGTTTTCGGATTGCATTTCCTTAGGATTCTTCCAATTAATCTCAGTCTGGCATCTGCTTTATCGACGATCAACATTATATGATCATACCATTTTAAATCACTTCTAATGCGTACTCCCAGATAATTTATGAAATTAACTGCTTCCAGTTGGTGACGTGGTATTTTGTAGCTAAATGATAAGGGCTCTATCTTTCTATGTATTCGCAGCACATTAGACTTGTCTACATTGAGATTGAATTGCCATTCCCTGCACCATGCGTCAATTCGCTGCAGATCCTCCTGCATTTCAGTACAATTTTCCATTGTTACAACTTCTCTATACACCACAGCATCATCCGCAAAAAGCCTCAGTGAACTTCCGATGTCATCCACATGGTCATTTATGTACATTGTGAATAGCAACGGTCCTACAACACTCCCCTGTGACACACCTGAAATCACTCTTACTTCGGAAGACTTCTCTCCATTGCGAATGATATGCTGCGTTCTGATATCTAGGAATTCTTCAATCCAATCACACAATTGGTCTGATAGGCCATACGCTCTTACTTTGTTCATTAAACGACTGTGGGGAACTGTATCGAACGCCTTTCGGAAGTCAAGAAACACGGCATCTACCTGTGAACCCGTGTCTATGTCCCTCTGAGTCTCGTGGACAAATAGCGCTAGCTGGGTTTCACACGATCGTCTTTTTCGAAACCCATGCTGATTCCTACAGAGTAGATTTCTAGTCTCCAGAAAAGTCATTATACTCGAACACAATACGTGTTCCAAAATTCTACAACTGATCGACGTTAGAGATATAGTTCTATAGTTCTGCACATCTGTTCGACGTCCCTTCTTGAAAACGGGGATGACCTGTGCCCTTTTCCATTCTTTTGGAACGCTACGCTCATCTAGAGACGTATGGTCCACTGCTGCAAGAAGGGGGGCAAGTTGCTTCGCGTACTCTGTGTAAAATCGAACTGGTATCCCATCAGGTCCAGCGGCCTTTTCTCTTTTGAGCGATTTTAATTGTTTTTCTATCTCCCTGTCATCTATTTCGATATCTACCATTTTGTCATCTGTGCGACAATCTAGAGAAGGATCTACAGTGCAGTTTCTGAACGGTACACTGGCCTAAATTTAACGTCAACGAACATAATGTTTCTCAGTCCTGTTCATGAAACTTCTTTTAAAACTAGCTTTTTTACTGACTAACAATTTTTAAATAAAACTTCGTCTATGCAATAAAACAAGCTGGTGAGAACTAATGACCTCAGGTTCAATTTAAATCTTTCTTTACTACCTGCTACATGTCAGACATACGCTGAAGAGCCATAGAAACTGGTACATCTTCCTAATATCGTGCAAGGCCCGCGCGAGCACGTAGAAGTGACGCAACACGACGTGGCATGGACTCGACTAATGTCTGAAGTAGTGCTGGAGGGAATAGACACCGTGAATCCTACAGGGCTGTCCATAAGTCCGTATGAGTAGGAGGGGTGGAGATCTCTTCCAAACAGCACATTGCAGGGCATCCCAGATATGCTCAATAATCTCATGTCTGGGGAGTCTGGTGGCCAGCGGAAGTGTTTAAACTCATGAGAGTGTTCCTGGGGCTGATCTGTAGCAATTATGGATTTGTGGGATCTCACATTGTCCTCCTGGAATTGCCCAAGACCTTCGGAATGCCCAATGAACATGAATGGATGCAGGTGATCAGGCAGGATGCTTACGTATGTGTCACCTGTCAAGAGTCGTATTTAGATGTATCCGCGGTCCCATATCACTCCAACTGCACACGCTCCACACCATCACAGAGCCTCCACCAGCTTTAACAGTTCCCTGCTGACATGCTGGGTCAATGGATCCGTAAGGCTGCCCATCTGCTCGATACAATTTGAAACGAGACTCTTCCGACCAGGCAACATTTTTCTAGTCATCAACAGCCCAATGTCAGTGTTCACAGGCCCAAGCGAGGCGTAAAGCTTTGTGTCGTGCAGTCATCAAGGGTACACGAGAGGGTCTTCGGCTCCGAAAGCTCATATCGATCATATTTCGCTGAATAGTTCGCACGCTGACACTTGTTGATGGCCCAGCATTGAAATCTTCAGGAATTTGCGGAAGGGTTGCACTCATGTCGTGCTGAACGATTCTCTTCAGTCGTCATTGGTTATTGTCCGGCCGCAGCGATGTCGGAGATTTGATGTTTTACCGAATTCCAGATATTCACGGTACACTCGTGAAATGGTCGTACGGGAAAATCCCCACTTCATCGCTAGCTCGGAGATGCTCTCTTCCATCGCTCGTGCGCCGACTGTAAAACCGCGTCCAAACTCACTTAAAGCTTGATAACCTGCCATTGTAGCAGCAGTAACCGATGTAACAACTGCACCAAACACTTGTCGTCTCATATAGGCGTTGCAGACCGCAGCGCCATATTCTGCTTGTTTACATATCTCTGTATATGAATACACTTGCCTATACCATTTTCTTCGGCGCTTCAGTGTATTATCATATAATCAAATTTTTTGTTGATATATACATCGTTTACTCATATACACATTCTTCTGTGTAGAATGTAGTGCTGGCCATGAGACGGACTTTCTGTTATAGTATAACTCTTAGTTTTCTCACATACTCATATTTTAGATTTTAAATGTGTATTCGAGATCGAATTATGATAAATAACAAAGAGAAAGAGCCCGATAGTATTCGACTACAAGGTTTAGTGAGGAACGCCTTGAGCCCATCACATCGCTCAAGTATTTAGGAGTGACGCTAAGAACGAACACTTGAGTGCGAGGTCGTAAAAGGCCAATGATTTATACGGCATATGTTGTCTACCACCCCAGTATCGCCTGCTAATGACAACGGGGGGCGGGACTGGAGAAACCCAATGGTGAGCATAGCATGAGGCTACGGAGCGTAGTTGAACTGCGTGGTCGACAAATAACTCACAACAGTGCTGCAGTCTCATTGGCGTTGATACAAAGCAGAGCAACGGCAACGATAAACAAAACAAACATTGCATTATGTCTACAGCAACAGATTCCGCAGTTGACATTTGGTCAGAAAGGAACCCACAAAATTTCGAAGACTGAGAAAGAAGTGGCAGATGAAACATGGTGTGGTGTCGTATATACTCGAGTGTGCGGAAAATGCCCATGAGGAGTACAATGATGACGGTAAGCGCTTAACAAGTGAAACAATGCTGAAACAGGTGCCGAGTCACATAGTTAACCATCCTTGACGGACAGGGAGCCACAAATCCCATGTCCAGTAAAAGGTAGTAAAGGACAATTGTTGTCCAAGGAGCGGATACTAAACATAATTACGTACATGGAAGATCATACGCAGCATAGTAAAAGGACAATTATGAACAGATTTCGAGCAAATCCGCTGCCATATGAACATGTAGTGCCCAAGAAAAATTACGGATATTCAAGGGAGGACAAGGCTCACATTTTAGAAAAACTGGTTTTTGCGCGTTTCAGGGATGCTCGACAGAATTTGCAGGTTATGCATGATGGTCACCTATTGCGTTATACGCATCAAACTGTGTGCGGCATGGAGTACCGTGATTTCAAGGGTAGCATGGATGACTGCATAACTTCAAATAATGCTACAGCGTTGAAAGATGTGAGGCAACGAAAGTCCAAACAAAGCGTCAACTTGACGATGCACAAGCAGGCTGCGGAATCGGCCAGAAAATTTGTAGATGAGATAAAAAAACTTATCCCATCGTTCAGTAAGGAATTTTTTCTCAACGTCGGCCAATAGGGATTTGAAGAGAAACTGAATATGAAAGGAAACTTGGAAATTAGAGATACCAAGAGAGTTGTATCGAGATCAACTTACGTCAATGTCCTAAAGCATTTTCATACAACTATGTCGACTGTTAATCTGGATGGTAAATTGGCTGGAAAGTTATTTATTGTGCAACGAGAAGTTGGAAATGGTTTGCCCTCTACGATTCTTTCTCGTGTGAGTGATCTTGCAAGGGCAGTAGGGAATATTTACATCACTGCAAGCAAGAGTGGGAAGATGGGCGTAAGAGAACTAAAACTATGATACGTACAGTGTTTTTGGTCAATAGCTGGTCAAAATAATTTACTTTTGCGTGATTCCTAGTCTGCGTATAAAAATTATACTCATTTAGAGCAAATTCTAAAACATATTCCCGCACTGTCTGCAGCTACGCCTTAAAGGATAGCCAGTTTCACGATAAGCTCCACGACAGACTGCTTCGCATTCGGTTGCATGCCGTCACATTCCAACAGTTCTTATCACCCATTACACCAATATGATTCTATATGCATTCTTTAAGAGTGGATATTTGCAAGGAGTCTTAATGGCTACTGCGTCGTGATGCGGAGGTTAACCGGCGCGGTAGCTCAGCGTGTTCGGTCAGAGGGCTGCGTGTTCTCTCTAATAAAAAAACTGAGTCAATATTTGAATCAACGATCAACTTGAACGGATGTCTTGTGACGTCCGCCCACACCACACGCAACTAACTGTATCGAAAAAAAAGGTCATAATGTTGGACTGTGAAGGGGCAGATCCGTGTTCAAATCTCCCTCGTGCACCATTTTTTTTTTTTGAAAAAATTATGAGCTGCCCGTCCGGCCATTGATGTGTCTGTTCGCTGTATTCAAATTTGTGTCTGCGTCGTGGTGTAACGTCCGTTTGCAGCAACGAGGTGTAAGGAAGGGCCCTCCAAACGTATATACCTCCTACTTGCTCTACGCAAGTACCACATGTTATTACTTTTTCGTTTCGTTTTGCAAGTTTTGACTCTTGAATTCCTTTGTTGTAACGTACTTGACACCTGTTTATTTCTCGATTTCATTTCTGTGGAGGTCTATGCAGCACCTCGCCTGCTGTCACTCTTCATCACATTTACTTACGGTAGCATATACTTACCACATTGTATGGTATGACAATTGCCAAGACTAAAGAAGGAGAACAGACACGTCAATGACCGGACGGACAGTTCATTATCTTTTTGTAAAAAAAAAAAAAAAAAAGAAACGGTGGGGAGGGAGATTCGGTCACGTGTCTCCTGCTTCCCACTCCAAGATCGTGACCACACAGCTACGACGCCGTAATTTATCAAGTACGCTCGATGTTCCCCATCTTGAACTTACACCGTTCACTGTTTCTATTTTGCTTCTTTTTGCACAGTTCAGTACACTTTTGTCCTGTTTTTGTGCTTGACCTGCCTTCAGTTTATGACGTACTATCCACTGGGCCATTCACCACTAAATCTGAGGGGGGGGGGGGGGGAACTGGCGGTTTGATGGGGAGTTTCCTTTGTTAGCTGAACGACCTACACGGTTTGTAATTCCCAAGGAGGTTGCCTTCGATCTCGATGTTACGATCTGCGGTGGGCCATTTTTCATTCGGTGCTCATGGCGCAAGTTGGTGGTTTGTTTTGAACATTTCTTGAATGTCGACGATGTCCATGTTGTGAAGTGTTATACATAAATCCCACAGAAGGTTAATCTCAGCACCTCTCGGACACACTTTTTCTGTCGCCCTCTCGATGCACAAGGTCAGTCATTAGCAACAAATATTTTCCCTGTCGTAACTGTTAACGCAACACTTTCAAATGAGCCTTATTAAAGTGTTTGCTCTAGTGTCGGAGTTCTTATCAAGTGGGCACGACATTCTACTTCCAACGAATTCAGACATGCGTTGCTAGGGTCGTGACAGGGCAGCATAGCCCACACGAAACTATGACAGAAGTAGTCGCGGATCTTAAATATGAAGACGCCGCAGCTCTCACGAAATTTAGAGAAACTGTATTCGATTAACGCTCTATGCACATTCTGCTGCTACAATAGCATGCCTTTCATATGGGTCATGAAAATATGAGAAAAGAGTTTAAGGCGCGTACAAGGCATACAGACAGCCATCTCTCCCTCAATCAATACGCGAATTGAGTAGGAACGAAAATTAGTAATCCTAGTACTGTGCGTCCTTTGCCATGCACTGTATACTGGCGGTGGAATGTATATGAATGTTCACAGTAGAAGTGAAGATCGTTTAAGCAATCTGGTAATCCTCAATAAGATCACGATATTCACTAAGGGGATGGGACTCAATTGCGGCATAATTTACGAAAGCCCTAACACAACTGGGAAATCGACGGCAATAGGAGAATTGACAAATGCGAGCATTTTGAGACTCGTTCGTACCAAACAATGGTAAAATGGCGAGAGGACTGATGGTGAGAGAGGAGAATCAACATCAAACATGTCATCCTTTTGACAGACGCTGTGGCGAAGAAGAGCTGAGTCACCAACTAGTATCAGGATTAGCAACTCCTCAGCTCGAAAACGTTGTTCAGAACAAACCACTAGAGGTTTCAGTCATCTCTCCGGATCTACAGAGGTGAGGATGGTCACGTTTCTCGAGGTTATCTCGAACAAAATTCTTTATATTTTGAAAGCTGCACGTAATCAGAAAATAACAGTTGCGGCAAAACTGTTTGTTACGTCCCACCAAAACCATCACAGGGATACTATCTACACAGAAGCTGGTAAACAGCCTGAGAGAAGCTGGATCATTCGTCAAGCTTGTCTGATATCAAGCATGATTGACACCATTTTCATCACTCTGGAGAGGAATAAAAACTCATCACTGTAAGTTGGGTTGGGTTGTTTGGGGAAGGATACCAGACAGCGAGGTCATCGGTCTTATCGGATTAGGGAAGGATGGGGAAGGAAGTCGGCCGTGCCCTTTCGAAGGAACCATCCTGGCATTTGCCTGGAGCGATTTAGGGAAATCACGGAAAACCTAAATCAGGATGGCCGTACGCGGGATTGAACCGTCGTCCTCCCGAATGCATCACTGTAAGTGGCTGGGAGTTCTCTAACATATAATTTCGTGAAGACATTGTCCTGTTTACAAAACAGAGTAGGAATTTTGGCTAACGAAACTAATGCCCAATAATCTTACAGAAAGTCCATTGTAGATGATCTAAAGTATCCGCCGAAGGCGGTCAAGAAAAGAAAGCCGAAGTATACAATCACTGTCGAGTTTAGTGAGACGCGATTAACATAAGAATCTGCAATTGTGGTCAGTTTTCAACCAGCAATCAGATGAAACAGAATTTTCTGCAGTTAACACTAAGTAGTTACTGCAACAGAAGGCCAGCGATATCTCAAGTAACTAAACATAGTTCGTACACAGGGTGCCACAATTAGAATCCAGAATGGACTAGCAAAGTCTCAGTTCAAAACTAATTGGCACAACCAGTGACGAGAAAGAATTACCAAAAATATAATCCGAGGGCGGAAAGCCTCTGGAAGAAAACAAACTCTGTTGGGAAAGGTTACTAACTAGTAAACACACAGAACATTATGCTAGAAAAAGTTCGATTCCTAACAGGACAGTCTAAGTTTAAATGTTGGGAACTCACACTTAGTCCGCAGCTCGTGGTCGTGCGGTAGCGTTCTCGCTTCCCGCGCCCGGGTTCCCAGGTTCGATTTCCGGCGGGGTCAGGGATTTTCTCTGCCTCGTGATGACTGGGTGTTGTGTGCTGTCCTTAGGTGAGTTAGGCTTAAGTAGTTCTAAGTTCTAGGGGACTGATGACCATAGATGTTAAGTCCCATAGTGCTCAGAGCCATTAGCCAACTCACACTTAGTTCAAGTTAGCGTCCTCAAAGGACAGTCCAGTTTTAAAGCTACAGAGTAACGAAAACAATTTCAAGTCGATTATATCGTTAATGAAAAAGTCCAGAATTCTTAAAAATCCGAAGTAGTAACACGAAACTCTGAGTTGTCATTATGGCGACTGCAAGGTGAGTTCCTAAATGATAGAATGCAAGTGCATTCGGCGCCTGTCACTCAGGGCCTGTGTGGTGGCCTGGCGTCAGGATACAGCTGGTCCTCTTTCATGTCAAGTGGCCCACGTAAGAAAAAGGTCTGTGCAGCCAGCGGCCTCTGAAGGACTTGGGTTGCCAGCTGGTGGCCCTCGAAATATGGCGGCCTTCGTATGTCACCTGTAATGAAGTCGGTTGCCTGCATAACTCTGCTGTATTGTGGGTTGCTTACATAGTAGGAGTAGGCCACAATACAGCATGACTCTTATTGAGCTCAAATAATTTCTTTCTGAAACAGACAGAGCAAACAAATCAAGACAACGACAACAAATACATGGAACTAATACTCGTTGCTTAACTTTATTTTCGAAAAGATTATCATTTTATCGACATGGGAAAAGTAACAAATTTGAGTCCTGTCGATTCTTACCCACTGAGATCAAACACGGGCCGGCCGGGCTGGCCGAGCGGTTCTAGGTGCTACAGTCTGGAACCGCGCGACCGCTACGGTCGCAGGTTCGAATCCTGCCTCGGACATGGATGTTTGTGATGTCCTTAGGTTAGTTAGGCTTAAGTAGTTCTAAGTTCTAGGGGACTGATGACCTCAGAAGTTAAGTCTCATAGAGCTCAGAGCCATTTGAACCACCAAACACGGTAGCATGGTCACAAAAAGCAGATAAGTGAAGTGAAGTGATAAGTGAAGTCGGTAGAGAAGCCTGGTGGCGTTATACTATCTGGAGATGGTCAGCTAATCAACTTTTAGTTCTTGAGTTTTTGAGTTATTAATTTAATACTTAATAGACACACTTCTCGCGTTTTGGTTTGTGGCGCAAAGTAAACCGGTTTTGTGACATATTATAAGTTCCTAATAAGGAGCGAATTATTTTTGAATCTCTGCCTATTAATCTAATTTATTAGGCACAGTTCTTGCGATTTCCTCCATATCTACAATGGAGTTCCGTAACGTGTGTCGATAGTCGTTTGTTTGGAATACTGGTGACTGCTTTCTAGCAATAGTCAGCTAGTCAGGCAGCAGCAGCTGGCCAAGACACTAGCAGAATTATTTAGTCTCACCTGAGAGCTTTGGTAGTTCACTTGTTGAATCTCCACATATTAATCTAACTAATTAAACACAGTTCTTGCGTTCTCCTCCGTGTCTACACTAGAGTTCTGTAGTGCAGGTCGATAGTCGTTTGTGTAGTATAGTTTCCCACAGTGTTTAATATGGATAGGGAGTGTGACTGCTGTGTGAGGATGTGAGCTGACGTGGTGACACTTTGCTCTCAGCTCCAGGCTGTGATGGCTTCGGTTACACAGCTGGAAGCTGCAGAGGATGGGCATCATTGTCATGGGTCGGCCATGGGGATCCTAAGGACTTCAACACGTCTGAATCCGCCGATCAGTCCGCACCGGTGGCCAGCCCAGTTACTGCTCGCACTGAGGTTGACTCCTAACCTGCAGTCGAGTGGGAGGTCGCCTCGGGGCGTGGCAGGCAGCGAAAGACTTCTCAGAGAGCCCCACTTAAGGCCTCCCTGGTTAGTCCGACAAACAGGTTCCAGTGCTGTCCGTGGCTGACACTGACCCTCAGCCAGATGCAGTCGCTTCTCCTGTTTTAGAGGATACCTCTCAACCTGCAAGCAGATCGGGCAATCAGAGCATGGGATTATCGGTAGTTGGGAGCTCCAGTGTTAGGCGTGTCATGGGCCCCGTAGGGACATGCCTGCCAAGGAGGGGAAGAAAGCCAATGTGCACTCTGTGTGCATACCGGTTGGAGTCATTCCAGACCTGGAACAGGTCCTTCCGGATGCCATGAAGAGGACAGGGTGCAGCCAACTGCACGTATTAGCTCATATCGGTATCAGTGATGTATGTTGCGTTGGATTGTAAGAGATTCTCTCTGGTTTCGAGACAGAAGTGGTAAAGTCTGCCAGTTTTGCTTGTGAGATGAAAGCAGAGCTCACTATTTGCACCATGGTCGACAGGGCCGACTGCAGACCTCCGGTACATAGCCAAGTTGAGGGTCTGAATCAGAGGCTCAGACGGTTCTGCGACCGTGGAGGCTGCAGATTCCTTGACTTGCGCCAAAGGGTGGCTGGGTTTTGGATTCCGCTGAATAGGTCAGGTGTCCACTACATGCAGGAGGCTACACGGGTAGCAGCGGCTGTGTGGCGTGGACTGGGCGGTTTTTTAGGTTAGAGGGTCTTGGGAAAACACAAAAAGAGCTTCAGTATCGAAAGGTGCAGGACGAACACAGGAAGAACGTAGATACAGGAACCGTCGGTATAACAATTGTAAATTGTCGTAGCAATGTTGGAAAAGTACCAGAGTTCCAAGTACTAATAGAAAGCACTGATGCTCAAATCGATATAAGCACTGAAATCTGGCTAAAGTTCAGCCGAAATTTTTGAGAAGGGCCTAACGGTGTTCAGAAAGGATAGGGTAAACACAGTTGGCAGTGCTGTTAGAAGTAGTCTATCTCGTAGCGAAATTGAAGTAGATAGTTCCTGTGAGTTAGTATGGGCACAGGTCATTCTTGGCAACGAGATTAAAATAATAATTGGATCGTTTTACCGAACTCTCAACTCAGATGATACAATTCCTGAGAGGTTCAAAGGAAACTTGAGTTTAATTTAGAACACGTACTCGACTCATACAATTGTAGTTGGTGGTGACCTTAATTTACCCTCGATACGCTTTTAAATCCGGAGGTAAGCACAAAACATCATCCGAAATTGCGCTAAACGCATTCTCTGAAAATTACTTCGAGCAGTCAGTCCATGAGCCCACGCGAATAGTAAACGGTTGTGAAAACATACTTGACCTCTTAGCAACAAATAATCCTGAGTTAATAACGAGCATCAAAACCGATTCAGGGATTAGTGAACACAGGGTTGTCGTAGTGATATTGAATATTGAAACCCTCAAATGCTCCAAAAATAAACGAAACATATACCTACTCAAAAAAGCAGATAAAAATTCACTTGACTTCTTCCTGACAGACAATCTCCACTTCTTCCAAATTAACACTATAGACGAGATGTAGCTTGAATTCAAAGAAATAGTATCGGCAGCAATTTAGAGATTTATACCAAATAAATTAACAAACGACGGAGCTGATCCTCCTTGGCACACAAAACGGGTTAGAACACTGTTGCAGAAACCACGAAACAAACAAGCCAAATTTAAACAGACGCAAAATCCCCAAGATTGGCGATCTTTTACAGGAGCTCGAAATTTAGCACGAAATTCAATGCGAGATGCCTATAACAGTTTCCACAACGAAACTTTGTCTCGAAACCTGGCAGAAAATCCAAAGAGATTCTGGTCGTATGTGAAGTATGCTAGCGGCAAGAAACAATCAATGCCTTTTCTGCACGAGAGCAGTGGAGATTCTATCGAAGACAGTGCTGCCAAAGCAGCCTTCCGAAATGCCTTCACAAAAGAAGGCGAAGTAAATATTCCAGAATTCGAATCGAGAACAGCTGCCAACATGAGTAACGTAGAAGTAAATATCCTCGGAGTAGTGAAGCAACTTAAAACACTTAATAAAAGTAAGTCTTCTGGTCCAGACTGTATACCAATTAGGTCCCTTTCGCAGTATGGTTCAAATGGCTCTGAGCACTATGGGACTTAACATCTGAATTCATTAGTCCCCTAGAACTACGTAAACCTAACTAACCTAAGGACATCACACACATCCATGCCCGAGGCAGGATTCGAACCTGCGACCGTAGCGGTCGGGTGGTTTCATTAGCAGTATGCTGATGCATTAGCTCCATACTTAACAATCATACAAAACCGCTCGCTAGACGAAAGATACGCACCCAAAGACTGGAAAGTTGCACAGGTCACATCAGTATTCAAGAAAGATAGTAGGATTAATCCGTAATCTGCCAAATTATAGGCTTGTTTCACCAACATCAAAGCGTAGCAGGATTTTGGAACTTACATTGTGTTCCAGCTTTATGAATTATCTCCAAGACAACGGTCTATCGACACAGAGTCAACACTGATTTAGGAAACATCGTTCCTGTGAAACACAACTAGCTCTTTACTCACACGGAGTGTTGAGGGCTATTGACATGGGACTCCAAATTGATTCCGTATTTCTGGATTTCCCGAAGGCTTTTGACACTGTACCACACAAGTAGCTTATAGTGAAATTTTGTGCTTAAGGAATATCGTCTCAGTTATGTGACTGGATTTGCGATTTCCTGTCAGAGAGGTCACAGTTCGTAGTAACTGACGGAAAGTCATCGAGTAAAACGGAAGTAATTTGTGGTGTCCCTCAATGTAGTGTTACAGGCCTTTGCTGTTCCTTATCTATATAAACGATTTAGGAGACAATCTGAGTAGCCGTCTTAGGTTGTTAGTGATGACGCTGTCGTTTATCGTCTAGTAAAGTCATCAGGAAATCAAACCAGACTAGAAAACGATTTAGAGAAGAGATCAATATCGTGCAAAAATTGGCAATCGATCCTAAATAACGAAATGTGCGAGGTCATCGACATGAGTGCTAAAATTAATCCGTTAAATTTCGTTTGCACCGATAAATCAGTCAAATGTAAAGCCCGTAAATTCAAGTAAATACCTAGGAATTACAATTACGAACAACTTCACTTGGAAAGAACACATAGGAAATGTTCTGGGGAAGGCAAACCAAATATTGAGTTTTACTGGCAGAACACTTAGAAAAGTAACACATCTGCCTACACTACGCTTGCCGTCCTCTTTAGGAGTGCTGTTGCGCGGTGTGGAATCCTTACCAGAAAGGATTAACGGAGTACATTTAGAGAGTTCAAAGAAGAGCTGCACGTTTTCTATTATCGCGAAATAGAGGAGAGAGTGTCATTGACATGATACAGGATTTGTGGTGGGCACATTAAAACAAAGGCGTTTTTCATTGCGGAGGAATCTTCTCACGAAATTTCAATCACCAACTTTGTCCTCCGAATTCGAAAATATGTTGTTGATGGCGGCCTACATAGAGAGAAGCGATACCATAATGAAATGAAGGAAATCAGAGCTCGCACGGAAAGATATAGGTGTTCGTTTTTTCCGCGCGCTGTTCGAGATTGGAATGATAGATAATTATTGTGAAGATGGTTCGATGAACCCTCTGCCAGGCAGTTAAGTGTGATTTGCAGTGTATCCATGTAGATGTAGATGTAGAATTTAGTCATTACACATCCTGGAGGTTAAAGAGGGGACTGAGGTTTGGGGCATGGAAGGCTTTTGTTGCAAGAAGGAATTCATAATACTTTCCTTAAATAATATACACTATCGCAAGATAATTGTGGAATATATTTCAGTAATTCACAATTTCCCTATCTGTCAGATATCTGGTCTCACTAAAAGTTATTCAGAATTCTACTGCCAACGTTTCAGAGTTTGATCAAAGTTATCTGGTAAGTGTTCCGATGTAAGGAGCTTGTCGTCTCCAGTGGCTCATTACAGAGCAATTCGTTCTTTTCTTCGACTCAATTGTTTCTTTTACGGTATTGTATAGATAGCAGCTGCACACTAATATAAATGGTGTAAGTGTTCTTATTGACTCATGATAAATGCTCGTGGGAAAACAGTTAACTGTTCTCTCGGCTCTTGTTTTCAAACTTCAACAATACTGACTACCCTCATCTGGGCTGTATCGGGTTTTGTTTCTCGCACTTCCGTTTGTACAGGAGCAAAGCTACTGTAAGGATAGATTTATGTATGCAGAGGTGGCAAAAATTAAGTTGGTTTCTGGGATTCATTCAGTTATCGTGTTACATAGATTCCATCAATAAGGAGAGCCTTCAGAGATGTGGAAGTAGCGCAACGATGCCAAGAAGAACTGTTCATGCAAAGAGGCCAACCTCGTCTCACTGTCAGCACATCTGGGTCGGTACGTAGGTCCCTCAGAGAAACAGTTTCGTTTCATCTTAGGATGGAGTTTCCAGTCAGCTGGATACACAGGCTGGTTAGAAACAGCTCGAAAAGCTTGTAAGAGTGTTGCAAGGTACGTTGTTCAAAAAAAATCCATGCGTTGCTTCGTTTTCGAGTTAAAGAGGGATAGGACGTCAAACGAAACGATTTGAAGCAGGAGAGGGACCACAGGACATTTTAATTTCCACAGTCTATACTGTTACAAATAAATTTATAAAACTCTGTTAGCATGACCAGGAAGAAGTCAGAATTCACAGTCATAGCAGCCGTAGTTCAAAAACAGAACAAAATATATTTTTTTACAAGTGAAATTTCATCATTTATTCACTTACTATTGGCTGCATTTGTTGCTATAGGTTCACTTTTCTTCATAAGTAAGAGATATTCTTCGGTGAATTTTGCACACTATATAAACCATACTTACAGCTGTATGAAAGTCTAGAATTTTCTAAATTTATTAAAAACTGTGGTAAAAATTGTTGTTGTTGTTGTGGTCTTCAGTCCTGAGACTGGTTTGATGCAGCTCTCCATGCTACTCTATCCTGTGCAAGCTCCTTCATCTCCCAGTACCTACTGCAACCTACATCCTTTTGAATCTGCTTAGTGTATTCATCTCTTGGTCTCCCTCTACGATTTTTACCCTCCACGCTGCTCTCCAATACTAAATTGGTGATCCCTTGATGCCTCAGAACGTGTCCTACCAACCGATCCCTTCTTCTAGTCAAGTTGTGCCACAAACTCCTCTTCTCCCCAATGTTATTCAATACCTCCTCATTAGCTATGCGATCTACCCATCTAATCTTCAGCACTCTTCTGTAGCACCACATTTCAAAAGCTTCTATTCTCTTCTTGTCCAAACTATTCATCGTCCATGTTTCACTTCCATACATGGCTACACTCTATACAAATACTTTCAGAAACGACTTCCTGACACTTAAATCAATACTGGATGTTAACAAATTTCTCTTCTTCAGAAACGCTTTCCTTGCCATTGCCAGTCTACATTTTATATCCTCTCTACTTCGACCATCATCAGTTATTTTGCTCCCCAAATAGCAAAACTCCTTTACTACTTTAAGTGTCTCATTTCCTAATCTAATTCCCTCAGCATCACCCGACTTAATTCGACTACATTCCATTATCCTCGTTTTGCTTTTGTTGATGTTCATCTTATACCCTCCTTTCAAAACACTGTCCATTCCGTTCAACTGCTCTTCCAAGTCCTTTGCTGTCTCTGACAGAATTACAATGTCATCGGCGAACTTCAAAGTTTTTATTTCTTCTCCGTGGATTTTAATACCTACTCCGAACTTTTCTTTTGTTTCCTTTACTGCTTGCTCAATATACAGATTGAATAACATCGGGGATAGGCTACAACCCTGTCTCACTCCCTTCCCAACCACTGCTTCCCTTTCATGTCCCTCGACTCTTATAACTGCCATCTGATTTCTGTACAAATTGTAAATAGCCTTTCGCTGCCTGTATTTCATCCCTGCCACCTTCAGAATTTGAAAGAAAGTATTCCAACCAACATTGTCAAAAGCTTTCTCTAAGTCTACAAATGCTAGAAACGTAGGTTTACCTTTCGTTAATCTTTCTTCTAAGATAAGTCGTAAGGTCAGTATTGCCTCACGTGTTCCAGTATTTCTACGGAATCCAAACTGATCTTCCCCGAGGTCGGCTTCTACTAGTTTTTCCATTCGTCTGTAAAGAATTCGCGTTAGTATTTTGCATCCGTGACTTATTAAACCGATAGTTCGGTAATTTTCACATCTGTCAACACCCGCTTTCTTTGGGATTGGAATTATTGAGATAATTAAGTATTGAGATTATTGAGATAATTAACTATAACGTTTGAGTTTTTTCTAAACATGAAGTTTAGAATGTAAGAGCTCAGTCATTTTTTCATAACTTAGATAAATTCTCCTAGTAGTCTTTATCATGACGCGTTATCCCTGTCAACTATGTGTGTATTTCTAATCCAACTGTACAGGAGTCTGGTACAAATTGCTTTCATTCATTTCAGTAGTAGTTGTTCCACATGGGGAGCACCGTTACAAAGGAGGGTAGTTTTACGGTTAGTTTCTGACGACAGCGACGTTCCTCTGCATGGGTGTGTGTTGCGCAGTCGGCGTGCAGCGGGCCGGACCCCGCCGCGGAGGCGCGTCCCACGAAGAAGAGGGCGGTCCACGGGGAGCCGGGCAGGGCGCCGCGGCCGCGCGCCAACAAGGCCGTGCAGGCCAACACGCTGAGCCGGCGCTGGCTGCTCGCCAACACCAACGCCCCGTGAGTACTCCGCACCTCACCTACAGCTAGGGGGTGAGGTCACCTCGCAAAGTGCTGCTGCGGAACTTCCGCCGCTGACGAAAAGCGGCAATGTACAGAATCAATATTACTGACAATATTTCCCAGACCCGCAATAATATTAACCCTCTGGGAAAGAGACTGAGAGGCTCCACAACAGCACTGACAACATCAACAAGTTTGGACATACACTGATAGAAAAAAAATCTCAACACCAAACAATATTATTTAAGTGATTAATATCGTAAGATAATAGACTACTGCCCATTAAAATTGCTACACCAAGAAGATAACGTGCTACAGACGCGAAATTAAACCGACAGGAAGAAGATGCTGTGATATGCAAATGATTACCTTTTAAGAGAATTCACACAAGGTTGGCGCCGGTGCCGACACCTACAACGTGCTGACATGAGGAAAGTTTCCAACCGATTTCTCATACACAAACAGCAGTTGACCGGCGTTGCCTGGTGAAACGTTGTTGTGATGCCTCGTGTAAGGGGGAGAAATGCGTACGATCACGTTTCCGAGTTTGATAAAGGTCGGATTGTAGCCTATCGCGATCGCGGTTTATCGTATCGCGACATTGCTGCTCGCGTTGGTCGAGATACAATGACTGTTAGCAGAATATGGAATCGGTGGATTCAGGAGGGTAATACGGAACGCCGTGCCGGATCCCAATGGTCTCGTATCACTAGCAGTCGAGATGACAGACATCTTATCCGCATGGCTGTAACGGATCGGGCATCCACGTCTCGATCCCTGAGATAACAAATGGGGACGTTTGCAAGACAACAACCATCTTCACGAACACTTCGACGACGTTTGCAGCAGCATGGACTATCAGCTCCGAGACCATGGCTGCGGTTAACCTTGACGCTGCATCACAGCCAGGAGCGCCTGTGGTGGTGTTTTCAACGACGAACCTGCGTGCACGAATGGCAAAACGTGATTTTTTCGGATGAGTCCAGGTTCTGTTTACAGCAACATGATGGTCGCATGGAAGCGTGTATTCGTCGTCGCCATACTGGCGTATCACCCGGCGTGATCGTATGGGGTGCCATTGGTTACACGTCTCCTGACCTCTTGTTCGCATTGACGGCACTTTGCACAGTGGACGGTTACATTTCCGATGTGTTACGACCCGTGGCTCTACCATTCATTCGATCTCTGCGAAACCCTACATTTCAGCAGGATAATGCACGACCGCATGTTGCAGGTCGTGTACGGGCCTTTCTGGATACAGGAAATGTTCGACTGCTGCCCTGG
The DNA here is from genome assembly GCF_023864275.1 of Schistocerca cancellata. Lineage (NCBI taxonomy): Eukaryota > Metazoa > Arthropoda > Insecta > Orthoptera > Acrididae > Schistocerca > Schistocerca cancellata. Next base: position 1,113,468,508 of record NC_064627.1, read on the forward strand.
CCAGCACATTCTCCAGATCTCTCACCAACTGGAAACGTCTGGTCAATGGTGGCCGAGCAACTGGCTCGTCACAATACGCCAGTCAGTACTCTTGATGAACTGTGGTATCGTGTTGAAGCTGGATGGGCAGCTGTACCTGTACACGACATCCAAGCTCTGTTTGACTCAATGTCCACGCGTATCAAGGCCGTTATTACGGCAAGAGGTGGTTATTCTGGGTACTGATTTCTCTGGATCTATGCACCCAAATTGCGTGAAAATGTAACCACATGTGAGTTCTAGTATAATATATTTGTCCAATGAATACCCGTTTATCATCTGCATTTCTTCTTGGTGTAGCAGTTTTAATGGCCAGTAGTGTAACTTAATGTAAGCGTGAGATAAGCCATTGCAAATTCGAAATACTGGTACGTTAATAACATTTGTAACCGCCAGAATGTTGAGTGCAGACAAGCAGACGTGCGTCCGATGTGTTGTACAGATGCCGGATGTCAGTTTGTCGGATCGAGTCCATGCCTGTTGTACTTGGTTGATTAATGCCGTTTTTGGATGAAGCTGGAGTTGACCGATGATGTCCAGTATGTGATCGATTGTAGACAGATCTGGTGATCGAGCAGGCCAAGGCAACATGTCGACACTCTGTAGAGGATGTATTGAGGAGGCTCGTCCCTTTGTTGACCCACAGATTCCGTGACGTATGCTGCAGGACTGGCAAAAAAGACTCCGACTTTGTTTCCAGCGCATATGCTACAAAGCCGACTCTGACAAGTGTCCTAAACTTTAACATATCATAACTCCTACACGTAAAAGATATCTTTCCCGCTCAAGTTATACAGACGTTCTCTAATGCGATAACGAGGCCTGTTATTTTGAAAACAAAACAATTCCTTAATATCACATTACGAAGAACATATTATTCAGACGAGCTCCCCGTACTGGTCGGTTACCGACTGGCGCACCAGACTCACTCCCCCGGTCCTGTATACTCACTTTCTGTCTGTTTACTTCTTATTAGAACTTTGCATTATGACTCACCATCGTCTGGTAAGTGAGCACTATTGGGCCTCTGGCGAACCAATCCGCAGCTGTCGTCACGCCGTACTTACGCAGTGGACGTTAACTTCAACTGTGCAAATCGCCTGTTGGCGTGGTCTTCAGTCCGAAAACTATTTTTGATACAGCTTTTCAACTATTCTATTCTGTGCAAGCCGCTTCATCTCTAGATAACTGCTTCAACCCGCATCAGTTTGCACCAGCTTGTCGTGGTCAACAATTTTTAACTCGCTACATTTTCCTGCGTTACCAAATTGACCATTCCTGGATGCCTTAGGATTTTTCCTGTCAAACGATCCGTTGTTTTATCCCAGATGTGTCATAAATGCCTTTTCTGCCCGATTCGACTCAGTACCTGCTCATTATTTACCCTATCTTCCCATTTAACCTTCCGCTTTCCTCTTTAGCACCATATTTCAGAAGCTTCTACTCTCTTCTTGACTCAGCTGTCTGTTACCCCCGTTCTATTCCATACAAACCTACATTGAGTATAAGTACTTTCCAAAAAGACTTCCTAGTATTTAAATTAATATTCGGTCTTGATGAACTTCTCTCTTTCAGAAATGTTTTTCTCGCTATTATCAGTGTTGCATTTTGTATCCTCTCTTATTCGGCCATCACTTATTTTGTTGCACAAATAGCGAAATTCCTCAATTACTTTTACTGTGTAATTTCCTACTCTGCTTCTCTGTTCATAGCCTGATTTAATTCGCTTGCATTCCATTGTCCTCCGTGTTTAACGTTTTTGATATTCATCTTATGAGCTCTTACGGTTGGTGGCGGGGGAGGGGGGGGGGGGGGGGTGAGGGGAAGGGATGTATGAGAAAGCGACCAATATTGTGTGAGCATTTTTTTTATTGGTTCTTCATTTACTACATGGTACTGAAATTTCAATTCCTGAATATCGCTTTCTAATTCCACTGATAAGTGTGATAAAAATGATAATTGCTCAAATCTTACACAGGGCCACACTCCTTTCCTGTTCTGTATTTGCTCATATTGTTTATTCCTGTGGCGTTTTGTTACAGTTTTATGCAATCACAATGCGCGGAATATTGCCATGGTATGGTACACCAGAAGGGCTTTGGAACAGCATAACTGCTATTTCTGTATTTTTTGGTTTACAAGTGGTTGCGAAGGAGTACCTTTAATGAAAGTTGTGTGTCGATCTATTATTACTGTTTGTAGTATGACTCGTTCCAGTAAAGTGTTTAAAAGGTTTAGTAAGTGTTGTTCTTCCTCATATCATAAAGACAACTTGAAAACTAGCTCAATAATAATGAACGAAGAAAGAAAATAAGTGCTTCGAAGAGGAGAATTGCTGCAGCTGACATTATTTCTGTCTAATTAGGAAATCATGTTTAAAAAAAGAAAGAGAGAGAGAGAGAGAGAGAGAGAGAGAGAGAGAGAGAGAGAGAGAGAGAGGGAGGACTGCTTGAGGAAGAAGAGCAGTATATATATGGATTTCATTAGCTCACCTAGAAAAGGTAAGGTCTAATACGAACACTGTCAGATCTTTGATTAAGACTGCTTGAGGAAGAAGAGCAGTATGTATATGGATTTCATTAGCTCACCTAGAAAAGGTAAGGTCTAATACGAACACTGTCAGATCTTTGATTCCAGTTTCCCACAACTTACTTTTTTAGAAGTTTTATGTACCTTCTCGTCACAAACGACTGACGTTAGACTATTTAAATCTTTCATGCATATAATGAATACTATAGTGAAACATTCTGTGGAAGAAATTTCATTTAATACAATAGTAAGGTATTTATACAAGACAAGAGCCCTAAAATTTGGTGCATTTTTTTCACAGAAATTTGGCACAGTGTAAAAATCCAGCAAAAGAGGATACCAAAATTCTGATACACATTATTTTTTATAATGGTTTATCAATCTTCGTACAAAAAGGCATTAATTTTGTTGAGATAGATTTTTCAAAACAGGAACATTTGTACTCATCTTACTGAAAAAATTTCAATTGTATATGATTAAAACTGTACAACATCAATAAGCATGAAAACTTGTATGTGACAACTGTGCTACATTTAGTTGCAATGTCTTGAAAACTTTCGACTTTATAAGGTTTTCTTCAAAATATTGCAATTCTACATATGTTGCCCCTTAAGGGGAGCTAGAACAATCCATCTCCTCCATATTAATTTTAGCAAATAGAAGGAACATTTTTTCTAAAACCATTGAACACATTGCTCTGAAATTTGGACTACATGTTCAGTGAATATTTCTCTACATAGTTATAATGCCATGTTAAGAAATATTTGTTGGTTTTTGTTTTACAATTTTTTTAAACAGATGCTTATTTTTTCTCTGCAATTTTGCAGTTTTTCTCCTATAACTCTTGAATTATACAATAGTTTTTTACAATTTGTTATAAAATAGAAGGAAAAGAAGTAAACAATTTTGTGTATAAATTTTATTGATATACTGTTAGCAGTTTTTGAGAAAATGTTCGCCAAAGACGAAAATTTTAAAGTTACCGGAAATGGCGTCCAAAGCTTTTTTATACATTCCTGCCCCATATGATGGTTTATCAGCATCCTCTTCTTTTTCCAGTGTTAGTTTCCTTTTCACTGGTCTTTTCTTCCATTTTGCTGCATGTTGTAGGCTTTTGTCTCTTCTTCCTGCACCTCTTAAGTCTTTCTTCATCAATTAGGCGCATTGTGGAAATGGTGTTGTGCGCTGGTTGGAAACCTAAACGTTTCAGTACATCACATTTGATAATGTTTCCTTCTTTGTATGTTGCCACTGCATCATATACTCCAAAATGCAATGTTTTTATCTGTACAAACACTCTTTTGGGAATCCTAATCCAAATTAAATTATTTACATCTTCATTTGGATTTTGTGTTTTCCCCTGCAAACACTTTTCCAATAAACTTGGCTGTGATAAATCTCTGAATATGGGCTTAATTACATCAATTACAGCATTTGGCAAACTGTTTTTATGGGCATATTCCTTTCCTGATTGGTACTTACACATTGAGTCATCACCTCTGGGGCACAGTGCATGTTGTGGGTGCTCATTTGTTGATGCAGTATGAAAAAATAATGCTCGTACTGCTCTCCTCATATGCTCAATGCTTCTTGTATTTTGCCTAATTGCACACCCATAATACCTCTGCAATCCATCAATTGCTTCATCTGTCAATCTTCCTCTTCCTCCAAGGGTCTTGCCATTACCAAGCTTCTGGGATCCTAATGTGTGCTTTAGTTTGCGCAAGAGAGCTCTCATGCACTTCTGCACATGTCCAGTGTCCTCCTGTTTTTTAATGTGAATTTCATTGCCATAAGGTTTGAATTCCTCTGCAGCTTTATGTCCCTTAGAATCACCATCTCCTAGATAGTTAGTGTATCGTACATTATACCACTGCTATGATCTGGAAAAAATTGCTTTCACTCCCTCTACTTCCATCGCTCCACTCGGCCGTGAAAATTTGCTTCACAACTTTCACTATCCAGAATGTGATTTTCGCTCTGCAGCGAAGTGTGCGCTGATATGAAACTTCCTGGCAGATTAAAACTGTGTGCCGGACCGAGACCCGAGTTCGAGTCTCGGTCTGGCACACAGTTTTAATCTGCCAGGAAGTTTCAACTTCCACTATGTTCGTCCTTGGTATTGCGCTTACATCTACGTTTTGAGAGAATAGCAACATCGTTTACTGGTAGCTGTCACAACTCCATTTAGAGATTTATGACCTCTACGTTTACATGATCCATCTAAAGCAACAGTTAAATCTCTACAATTTCCATTATCTGTCACAGCTTCTTGAACTGCTTTCTTCATTGTTGCTTGAGCAATATCTTCAGCAGAAAATCCCACCAATTCATTGTGAAATCCAAACTTGGTTGGTGGTTTTGCCAAGTTTATAATTCCACATAACATTGTCCCTGCAGCACTGCCCTTGTCAGTGCAGCGCAAGCCATACACTAGCCTAGCATAAATATCATACACCTTCTTTCCACTATTACCATTACAAGGAATACTGTTAGAATTAGAAAACGAAACTTCTGCAGCACATTTGTTACATTTCAATAACATCTTAGATGCCAAACCAATGTGTGAAGTTATTGTCAATTCCAGTCCTCTTTCTGTGCAAACTTGGCATAATACGTTACATTTCAAAATATTAGAGCGAAACGAAATGTTCATTATTTCATTCACATCATTACTGTCACTTTTATAGTTTTCAAATTTTTCTTTGATCTCACAAAGTTTCTTGCTGGAAGAAGTTCTATCACATTCATTTGGAGCAGTCGGTGAAGCAGTCTGAGCAGCATCTCCCTTCGAAACTTCGAGACTTCTTCTTCCACTCATTGCGCCTTTTCTTAAACACTTGATTGCTGAAAGGGGGAATATTGATACCCACAAACCAAATACGTAAAACAGGTACGAGTAAAATACGTCAAATACGCAAAATTGAACAGCTAAACAACACAAAGCATACTCCACAAGTCAACACACACGGTATGGCGTTTATGTTTACCGATATGAACAGTCACTTGTCACAGAGATAAAACCATACAACGTTGGAAAACAAAACACTGTCTAATTCCGCAAAGATATCCTGCTCACAGCCAGCGAGCGGCACCGTCAGAGGTGACACACCAAGTCATTACAACCGTTTACGCGGTGCGTCAAATTTACAGCGATAAAAAACACACTTAGAATTCAGTTAGAAGGATGAAACTTGATTTGTTTATTCACAAAACTCCGAATAATTTTATAATGAAAAAAACAACAAACAAAAACGTTAATTTTGTCATTTTCATCGTTCTGGCTCCCCTTAAAGCGCACACACAGTATTAAATCAGAAAAGGTAAGTAATACGAATGAAAACCTTGTAACGTCAGAGAGTGTTTGCCTCGAGATGAAGAGCGGCGGCGGTGAGTGTGTGGTCGGCTGTCCGGCAGGGCGGGCACGAAGGTGAAGGAGACGACCAGCCCGCGCACCCGGAGGTCCGCGGGTCGAGCCCCGGCCGACGGCAGCGGCAGCGGGCCGGGCGTGGCGCAGTCTCGCTCGCAGTACGCGCACCGCGACGTCAGCCCGCGCGCCGCCGCCGCCGCCGCCTGGGTCGACGACGCCGACGAGGCGCCCCCCAACTAGGTAGCGCGCTGACCACGGCTCCTGCTTGCTGAGTACACTAACTAGCTTTTTTACTTGTCTATTGTTATTTCATCCTCATCTATTCACACGTGTGGAGGTAGCTGTCAGCTGAAACACACCCACTCTTCAGTAAGAGATGTCTGAAAAACGTACGAAAGTAATTCAAAAATTGTAAATTGAGTTAAACTACATAATAGCTATACTCTGTAAATTCCTTTAAAAGATGAAAGTATACTTCTTTTTAAGATTAGGGGTGAGCTGTGTGTAGTAAGTGTTTAATACAGAAGAGTATTTCAGAAGGATGTGAGGAGTAGTAGAGCAAGGTTCGTGTCAGCGCACTCTGCATTGTTGCCAAATTTATTCAAAATGGCGGTGATGACGTCATCCAAGATGGTGGCATGTAGACTTGGCAACAGTGCATGACGTCATCCAAGATGGCGGATTCTGGCGGGAAAATTTGCCAATTGGGCTACCTCCACTAACCTAACCCCCAAAAAAATTGTGGGAATTTTGAATTTTGGCGGGAAAATAGGTCAATTCGGCTATGTCCACTAACCTAAGCCTCCAGAAAAAATGGCGGCAAATTTGAATTCCAACAAGATAATGTCAGGCTTCTCTTTATTATTATTTATATAAAGTACGTGTCCAACTGGGTTATTCGATATCTGCCCCACCTCCATTACCTGATTAAACATGGCCAATTGGACCACATCCACTAACCTAAGTCTACCAAGTTAGAATTATCGTGGTCACTTATGCTTACAACGCTAAATTATTAAAATCTCGCCACTTGTACTACGCTAAGTCACAAGGTGGGAAAAGGACTCTTTATTTTAGGCATTGCAGTCATGCAGGTGTGTCCCAACTCACTTAGTACACATCCTAGAGATGCTCACACCACGAACTGCAGAGCGCAGCTGATGTACACGTGGCCGGCTGAGGCGCTCTGCTTTCTCCGAGGCCCCGCGCGCCAGGTAGACACTGACCAGCCCCCGGCTACTGTCGTCGCAGAGTCCGCCACATCACTCGCCTTAAGTAAACACGTTTTGGATGGATCTGACATAAAAACGAAAGAAATGCGAAAACTGATTAGGGCATAGGTATAAACTAACCTAACATACAGCGTAATGTGGTGAAAATGAGGATGTACTTGCTTATCTTGTGGATCACACAGAGCAGTTTGCACACGGAATCAAGTATGCGGCAACAAGAGGAATGTAGGAAAACGATGACATGAAAGCTAGTGGAATCAGGAAGGTAGTCAACTTTTTTCTCGTTCAGTTTGTATTATAGTGTATGTCTACTGAGGTAGCGGTGATACACGCGAGTTGACTACTGTATTTGATGCTTTTCAGGGGGACAGAGAATCATTCACGTCTTAACTTACTCACATCTGTGTTAAAGGATAACAGAGAGTGTACGGGATGATCGATTGAGACAGAGCTGTAACTAGGTATGATTTAAACGTTGACTGTGAAGGACACGTTGCTGAAGGTCAATTTTTTTTCCAGTGTTCTATCTGGATGCTTTAGTCACATGATATAGCCTGCGTTCTAGTCGTATGCAGCTACTTGTTCCGTTTGTTGTTTAAAGCACTGTATACTTGCAATCGTTAATGGTGAACCCGTCAGCCATCAGAGGACTTCCATCTCATGTGTGATGAAAGTTGACACATTCCTCTAAATGCATTTTGATTTATGCGATCCCCACCCTGTCGCATCCTTGGTGTAAAATCGAGACTTCAGCGTTGTCACTAAGTTAGCTGTGGGTACTTGTGAGGCGCTGTAATCATTGTGTATACATTTACCCGACAGATGGGCTGTTTACAGAGTTGGTGACGGAATGACTTGTAATTTTCACATGTTGGACGCTGCTTTTATGCGCATCTGTTTCCTTGTAGGATGTACCGCCTCTACTAACATTTTTATATAGACCTTGTAACCTCCCCCTCACTTATCGACCTTAATGACCGTAAAAAATGAAACCGCATGTACCTAATGGGAATTTTGGAAAAGCAATCGTCACCGAAGTTAATCTGTCGGTAAAGAGGGAGGAAAGAGTTACATCTTAATGAAAGGAAAAGTGCTAATGAAACTGGTGGAAATTAATTTTGAAAAGGGGTAAAGTTAATAAAGAAAGTAAATGTGCAGCCGTTACGTTAACAATTAACTAGCGGTAATTAGGTATTTGAGATTTGAGGGAAATTACGGTCGCCAGTCCTAAGGACAATTACTATAGTAACTGAAAAAGAAAGGTTATTACACATATAATTAGCACTAGAAGTGTGGCAACTGAAGGTTGACGCGTGTAGTGTGAAAACTGAAAGTTTGTCAGAAGTAATAAATTTCGCTACACTCTGACTTAATTTAGCAAAAGAATTAATAAAACAGGAAAATCGAAAGTTAATTTAGTGACTGAAGTTAATAGTGAGCTTTCTTTCTGAAGCACATCGAAATTCAGTAAAACACGGTTAGTCTTGGACTACCTCAACAATCATTTCAAAAGCTACTTGAATCTACGCAATTTAGAAATAAGAGATTTAACTTTGAACTTGAATTAAATGATTCTGAACAATTATCAATAGTAAAATTTAGTACGTACCAAGCTGAGCTGCAGTCACAGGTAAGCTATAATACGGTAACAAAACTCGCACTCTTAATTTGTGCTTGTGTAATCTAAATATCGTAGCCAGCTAACTGAACTTTGAGATTAAAGCAATGAAATCGAATGATGCTGCTTTAATGCTGGCGTTTGAATTTCAACGACCCTCGGGTTCATTTCGGAAAAGGAAGGGACTCTGCTTGGTAATGCAATTGGGACAATGAGCAACAAACGTTCATGCTAAGTTGCTGTAATTATAGTGACGAAAATGGAACAGTTTGAAAAGCTGAGGTCTGCCATACAGTTCTAAAACTTTACGTGCGTCCAGTCTTCCTCGTCGGTTGATTGAAGGTTTGAAGCCGTCGGTCGAGGAGGTGGCGACAGTCACTCATTGTCGGCCGTCGCTGTTGCAGAAGCTGGATGTTGGCGCGCCTTCTTCTCGACACGGTCACCAGATGAAACGGGCTCTTGATGTGCGCTAGTTAATGTTTCCCGTCCGCGACACCATGTCAGAAACTATCATCGCAAGTCGAGTGCAATTACATGCTGCCAAACCCCGAAAGCGCGGCAACTCGCGGGAGCGTCACACAACACACCTGCTCCACTCGCTACTCCCGCCACACTCCCTCTGCTCAGCCCACGCTCCACGCGGCAGAGTTAACACTACCAAAGATCCTACACACTTTGATTCTTCACACGACCTATCGACGTAATCGTTCGATAGCAGTCTTCCCTAGGCAAGACCCAGCGTAAAAATACAAATAATATTTACGAAACAAACCAATTATACATCGACATAAATGTATAAATATATATATACAAACAGTAAAACAATTACAATATACAAAGAGACAGAAATGTCATATCTTGAGGTAACAAAGCAAGGAAAAAAATAGTACAATAGATGGAAATAGGAGGCTATGCATTTCCGGCGTTACATGTGACCCACATTGTCTGAGGATGTTCGTGTAACGTAAACAGACTCAGAAAATGTCCCAAAAGAGAAACAGCGGAAATGCATACGCTCAAAACATCAAAAAAATTTAGCATTCGTCTAATTAATCATAAACCAATTTTTATACAATAATAATTGAGTGGAGATACTCCTAATCTTATTCCACTCTGTCATCTTGCACAAAGTAAAACAGGTTGACAACATATCAAAATTCATAAAAAAACATAGAAAATGGTTTCGCTATTCCAAAATCATTAAAATTCGTAACACTATAAGAAATGGAATACTATTTGCAAAATTAATCAGAGTACATGGTCATAAAAAACAGGTATATCAAAATTCGCAAACTAATGATTAATTACATAGAATACACATTTTTATGTAACCTTTTCATAATTAATTTTCTCGTCATGTCCAATTAACGCTAAACAAGAAAATAATATACAGAAGATCGAAAAAAACATAAATATTGACAGCAGAATTCTTTCACATCAGCTGTCCGGCAAGAAATGCAACTCCACATTCCGTACTCGCGAGTACAAAGAATGCCGACAGCGGCACAAATGCCGACAGCGACACAAGAGCCGACAGCTGCTCCGCCTCGCCAATATTGTTGCGCCCGCCTGTGCGGCACGCTTGATCTCACTCGCCCTCGTAACGGCGTTTCGAGAACGTCCGTTTCACTGAATTCTTTCGGAAAAACTCACTCCCGAGTAATCTCAAGGAGTCCATAAACACTATCACAGTGGATAACTCAACACTGTCCATCATCACACGCATGTACTAGCCTGAAACTTTAAACAGCGTCTAAGTACATCGGCAATGACTAATAAAAACACACATTCATGAAATATTACAGACAATGACTAATAAAAACACACATTCATGAAATATTACAGAAAGTTACAAAATCATATTTACATTCCTTAATCTACTGTGACTCAGCTGAAAACTTAAACTAGCAGCTTGGATTTTTCAGATGATTACTAATCAGTTACTCTTAAATCATGTAGTCAAAATTAATTACTTATTAATTACAATTTCTTTAATGACCTCTAGGTCAGGCAAAAGCATCGTAACATGGCACATCCTTAAATCTTACACTCTATATTTACATACTGTACAAATTATCCATTGTGTGGTATTAATCGATCCTAGGTTGGTACAATTTCAAGTCTACAATATTCCGTATACCTAATCGTTTTCCAGAGCTTGGATACTCTAAGCAATAAGCATTTGTGTGAGGTATACCAATGACTTTATATGGTCCACTATAAACAAACTTAAATTTAGAGATTTCATTGTCTATCTCGCTCGATTTCTCATGAGCTTTTACAAGTACTAAGTCTCCGATTGCAAAACTTAGCAAAACGCGCTTTAGCGTCATGACGACGTATGAGAGCATCGGCTTTTAGCTTCATTACTTCTCGCAAACGATCTTTTTTCACACCAATACTAATGTCAATCCGTGGAGGGAATTTGATTATCTCTTCCACTAAGATTTTACTTCTGTCAAGGCCGAGATTCCTCACATTATAGTAGTTCAAATTCATACCTACGTCAATAGCATCCGGCCAGTTAACAATGTGTATAGGCTGGTATTGCCTATGCACACCGTCTCCTGCCTCGTCAAAACTAACTACTATTGTTTTATCTTGTGACGTACATGTCAAAGTTTAGCTTTCGCAATGAATCACTGCACGGTACTTTAATAGCCAATCTAACCCGATAATTACTTCCGTAGTCAAGTCTGGCACGACGACAAACTCTTGTTGAAATCGTGCCCCACATATCTCGAAGTTGACAAAAATCTGTTTTGTGACCGGTTTACTGGCCTTCCCAGTAGCACCGATAATTTTCACTCCTGTTACTGGCATAACTACGATGCCAGGTCTGTCTTTCAGTAACTCAAATATTTTCCCAGATACAGCACTCAATTCTGCACCAGTGTCAATCAACACGTTTAGTTGTAGGTCATGTATATTAACAGACACTACTATCTGTCTACACTTGTCCTCGACTGATTCTTTATTTTCCCACAGTAAATCCTCGTCTATATCCAGGTCATTCCAGAAAAAACCATTCGCTTTGATCCTAAATCCGGCTTATCTGGCGGCTTTTTCAGCCTCTGTTCACTTACAGTTTTAATTTCAACACGTTTGTCCTGAGGCTTAGTCTGTAGCTTCGCCTCCAATACCGAAACCTTTTCCTGTAACTCGTCAACTAGTGAGTGTTGCTTTGCTATCAATTCATTAATTGTCACCTTCCTTGATTCCTCTGTAGTCAGATTGATCTCATCTGCCAATCTACCTGGAGGAATGTGTCCAGTAGTTTCTGCAATTACTTCCGCTAGATCTGCGCAACCCACACTGCTATCGTCTGACCGTATAATGTCAGCTCTAACCTCATACACGTTGTAATCTATGTGCTTTTCTACCAATCGTGTCCGGCTATCACTAAAATTTTCGCAATCTTTCTCCTTAATACTCTCGCAATGTTTAAACTGGAGGTTTGCGTCGGATGGGTCGGTTACTTCTACCACTGAAACTTTCGGTAAGGTCTGCCGGTTAGGGCCAGAACTTTCCGTTACTACTTCAACATCTAACTCCTGCGGGACGAAACACGACGAATCTTGCTCGTGCTCCCCCTTTACATCAACTATTTCTGGTAAAGTCTGCCGGTTAGGGCCAGAACTTTCTATCACTTCACAAACACTATCTTCCTGCGGGACGAGACGCGGCAAATCCTGCACGCGCTCCCCATAAACATTTCTCCCATACAGACCCCTATAATCTCTTAGTTCGTCGTATAAGCGACCGAACTGCCTTAACCAGACCTCATCCCTCTCTGCATCCCCTCGCTCGATGACGGACGTATTATCCGACATCTGATCTTCTCTCAACAATTGCGAATCATTCTTAAACTCAATCTCCAGTTCCGCTGTGGGTATTACAGCTGCCACTTTATGATCGATTTCCGGAACACTACTTAAATTGTTCTCACTGACAGCGAATGTATTTTCTACTGCCGTGTATACAGCTGATCTACTACTTGTGGGCGCACTCTTTTCTCTTAACACTGGCACACTCTCCCGCCGTTGATTATTCCATACGGAATTTTCATAACGGCGACACCTGGGTTTTCTCTTGTTATTGGGCCGCCAAAATTTCTCCACGCCCGCTCGGCCCCTCTCCGGCGCGGCTAATGGTTTCCCTGTCTCGTCCCAGCAGATACGCTCCCCGGATGCTGCTGAGGCGGCTGATCACACCCTCTGGCGTTATTACTATTCTGTGAAGCCCGTATCACGTTAGTATGATACTGGTTTCTGTCATTCCTGTTATTATTTGCATTGTACCGATTGTTATTACGGTCCGAACCTTTATTGTTATTGCTGCGGTATGCATTATTCCCATGGTTATCGTTGTTATGGTTGGGGTGGTACCCGTTGTTGTTACCACGGCCTCTACCACTGTCGCGATTATTGCGCCAATTGTCCTCGTCCTCAACTCTTTCCAGGAAATCATTGATTGTCCTGTAATTGATTCCTACGTAGCGTTTTGTATCATCTGGAAGCTTCTTGTAGAGTTCCCAGACTATTTCGGATTCCGTGCGGCGATCACGCAAATATTCCAACTTGCGGATCCAGCCCTCACAAAACTCCCTCATCGAACCGCGCGAATTCGCATCGAAAGGCCTCGATACGACAAATTCGCGCCAGACACTTTGCTGTTTTTGCTCTGACCAGTATTCAGCCAGAAACAAATTTTTAAACTCGTCAAAAGTCAGGTTCGTAATGTTGAGGTTTAAGCCCCAACGCTTGGCATCACCAGCCAGCACATCAATAACCGCATTAATTTTTCTCTCATTAGTCCATGATCTGGGTAAAACTCTTTCACAATTTTTAATGAAATCCGTCGCGTGTATACCGCCTTTTTTCAAGGGGTCGAACCGCTCCTCTTTCGTCAACAATTCCGAACTATGTGCACAGATTGGCACATAGCTCTGTTTTTCGTCAAGTTTCTTTTCTAATTCCGACACTCTCGTAATTACTTGGCAAGTGGTTGTCGCAAGCGTTTCCACTTCCCTCTTTTTCTCTTCGCAGGTATTAGCCTGCTCCCTCACTTTAGTGTCTACTTCGGACACTAAAGCCTTTAAAGTTTCCACCTTCTGTTGATCCTCCTTTTTCACTAATTGAATTTGTTCCGTCACCTTATTCTCGATGATCGGAGCAACTGCTTCTCCTACACTTTTCTCGATTCTGCTAATTTCGGAATCAAAACGAGTATTTATGCTCGCAATTTCCGCCTGAACGCCTATCATTTCCTGTTTAAGATTACCGATTTCGGTATTAATTACAACAATATCTTCTTTGATTTTATCAACTTTTGTATTAACAACTCCAACATTGTTGTTAACAACATTAATAGCTTTGTTCTGATTGTCTAGCTTTCGTTCAATTTTTTCAGACTGAGCTTCTTGCTTGGCAGCCTGAGCTTCTTGCTTGGCAGCCTGAGCTTCTAGCTTGGCCCATTGACTCTTGATTTCGTTAATCAAAACATTCAATAAATCAGTTAAATTCCCGGAAACTACCGGTTTCACTTCCGTAGCGGCTTCCTCTTTAATTGTCCCCCCGTATTCGTCATCAAGGGATTCTGATTTGATTTTCACTTCCGATTCCGAAACATTTTCTAACGTTTGGAATTCCATTTCTGCTCTTTGTTGCGTTTCGGCGGTCGCGTCTTTCATGCTAGCCGCCTGCCCCTGAACAATGGGAACCGCCGTGCGCGTTTCCCACTGTTCGACCGATTGTTCCGTATCCAAGTCTACCAAATTTTGGTAATTGTTGCCTTCACTCATTTTAATAATTTTCAATATAAATGCCAAACCTCAAATGTATTTAGGATTACTCCCACTACTTATTCTAGCTGACGTAACGGCCTGTACGTAACCAGTACTTTGTTACGAGATTTGCACAATGCAAAATTCGTGTCCAGAACAACCTCAAATCCGAAGATTGTCCTGTCACGAGGTCGCCACGTGTAACCTCCCCCTCACTTATCGACCTTAATGACCGTAAAAAATGAAACCGCGTGTACCTAATGGGAATTTTGGAAAAGCAATCGTCACCGAAGTTAATCTGTCGGTAAAGAGGGAGGAAAGAGTTACATCTTAATGAAAGGAAAAGTGCTAATGAAACTGGTGGAAATTAATTTTGAAAAGGGGTAAAGTTAATAAAGAAAGTAAATGTGCAGCCGTTACGTTAACAATTAACTAGCGGTAATTAGGTATTTGAGATTTGAGGGAAATTACGGTCGCCAGTCCTAAGGACAATTACTATAGTAACTGAAAAAGAAAGGTTATTACACATATAATTAGCACTAGAAGTGTGGCAACTGAAGGTTGACGCGTGTAGTGTGAAAACTGAAAGTTTGTCAGAAGTAATAAATTTCGCTACACTCTGACTTAATTTAGCAAAAGAATTAATAAAACAGGAAAATCGAAAGTTAATTTAGTGACTGAAGTTAATAGTGAGCTTTCTTTCTGAAGCACATCGAAATTCAGTAAAACACGGTTAGTCTTGGACTACCTCAACAATCATTTCAAAAGCTACTTGAATCTACGCAATTTAGAAATAAGAGATTTAACTTTGAACTTGAATTAAATGATTCTGAACAATTAACAATAGTAAAATTTAGTACGTACCAAGCTGAGCTGCAGTCACAGGTAAGCTAAAATACGGTAACAAAACTCGCACTCTTAATTTGTGCTTGTGTAATCTAAATATCGTAGCCAGCTAACTGAACTTTGAGATTAAAGCAATGAAATCGAATGATGCTGCTTTAATGCTGGCGTTTGAATTTCAACGACCCTCGGGTTCATTTCGGAAAAGGAAGGGACTCTGCTTGGTAATGCAATTGGGACAATGAGCAACAAACGTTCATGCTAAGTTGCTGTAATTATAGTGACGAAAATGGAACAGTTTGAAAAGCTGAGGTCTGCCATACAGTTCTAAAACTTTACGTGCGTCCAGTCTTCCTCGTCGGTTGATTGAAGGTTTGAAGCCGTCGGTCGAGGAGGTGGCGACAGTCACTCATTGTCGGCCGTCGCTGTTGCAGAAGCTGGATGTTGGCGCGCCTTCTTCTCGACACGGTCACCAGATGAAACGGGCTCTTGATGTGCGCTAGTTAATGTTTCCCGTCCGCGACACCATGTCAGAAACTATCATCGCAAGTCGAGCGCAATTACATGCTGCCAAACCCCGAAAGCGCGGCAACTCGCGGGAGCGTCACACAACACACCTGCTCCACTCGCTACTCCCGCCACACTCCCTCTGCTCAGCCCGCGCTCCACGCGGCAGAGTTAACACTACCAAAGATCCTACACACTTTGATTCTTCACACGACCTATCGACGTAATCGTTCGATAGCAGTCTTCCCTAGGCAAGACCCAGCGTAAAAATACAAATAATATTTACGAAACAAACCAATTATACATCGACATAAATGTATAAATATATATATACAAACAGTAAAACAATTACAATATACAAAGAGACAGAAATGTCATATCTTGAGGTAACAAAGCAAGGAAAAAAAATAGTACAATAGATGGAAATAGGAGGCTATGCATTTCCGGCGCTACAACCTGATGGAGTAATAGTATTATTTCCGACTTGTGATCTGGTGTGATCATTGGGCACTAGACGTGTCCGCAGGGCTATATTGTGCTCATATCATACAAAGGAAAAGTTTTACGATTGGGGGAAATATAGCTCAGCATAGGGGAACCGGGGAGAAGGATGTACTGACAGGACAGAAAAGTAGGCGAGCTAAGATTAACGCCCAGTTTTAAGTGGTGAACGTTCTAGTCTTAGGAGTGTGAGTGTTTATGTTCTCTCTCTCTCTTACCAGTACCTTCGATGCACCGATCCTAGACTCTAGAACAATACTTTACACATGATAGAGTGGATGATTTACATAAAAATGTGTCAAACTACGTTGTGTATAAATACGACTCGGTTCTTGTTCTTCTTAAGTGTATGCTATTAAATTAAGGCACTTTGATATCTGTTACTATAGATTGATACGGCGTGCTAAGCTCCAAGACTTGGTTACATCTTGAGAAATGTGGTGCACTTGGAGGGATTAGGACTAGGACAGTTCTATTCAGTCAAGAGACGTGGAGTGTAGCTGTATTCGTCTGTTCGGTTGAGGATTAATTGGGTAGGGATGTTGCGGGGTAGGTTGGTCAATGCCGAGGTGAGGATGGTCTTTTGACGTAAGTGGCGAGATTGCTCTGTGACCGCCATACGCAGAGAGATTGATCGAGTACTATGCGCGAGGTCTTAGAAATATGTATAGCAATGTCTGGTATACTTTGATCGTTTTTGTGTGTTCGAGAATTAAGTGTGAATGGACATACTGAGCAATCATCTATTAATGCTCGCAATGATACAAAGTAGAGGAGGTATGGTTTAGCCATGATACTGATATTAGGAAAATATGCTGTCATATGATTGGCCAGTCTTGGACTTACTGTAAAATTTTTCGCAATATCAGCTGTGGTGGATAATATTACAGTAGATTGGTGGTGTCTTATCCATCCCATCCGTGGATTGGGTACCGTATAAGGATTGAGTGACAATGCTTGTTTGAGTTGGGGAACAAGTTTTGGTTGATGGACCGCAACTTCTGGGGTTGCTAGCACCGAAAATGGTGATCCCGTGAAACGTCCCCTTAGAAAAATTTATACACGACTGTGCTTAACCTGACACACAATATTATTTAGCGCAACGCAATCTGACTATCAAAGACCCCTGCAAAAGAATGGCCCTGAGTAACATTAAACTACACCTTTCACAAATCACTTACCTCACAAAAATCTTCGTTACTGGAACTACTGCAATACAGCGAGCGCCACTACTGCCAGCTAAATAAAAGATTCAAACTACGGAAGGCACTAACTACTGATGGGGATAGTTAGCAAATGAAAGATATTAATAGAGAACAAACAATGTATTTACCTTAATATTCATAATATATATAGCAGTTCATGACAAATTACAAAACTCCGCCATCTCTCTCCCCACATCCACCACTGCTGGCGGCTCACCTCCAACTGCGCAACGGTACGCGCTGTTCACATCCAGCTGCCGCTGCCCAACACTACAATGGCAGACAACAATGCAAACTAGCCACAGACTGCACACAGCACAGCCAGTGATATTCATAGAGAGCGCTATGTAACGTTGCCAATAAGAAAACATAAACAGCCTACTTACACCCGTACTTGTGTGCAAAATGAACAATCACTAGAAATGGAACACAGAGTTATCAACTGTTGGGTCATTGCGACTTCATTCACTTAGAGTATGGGTGGTCAAACTTTAAAGTGGTCTCTGCAGCATATGTTTATTTAACATGATCTTGTACAGACAGGCAGCTGCAGTTTGAGGTGTCAGACGTGGTGAGCTGTTAGGAATTCTTGGATGGTCGCACTCTGAGTTATTCGGGGAGAGAATTGTGAATTCCGTTTGTCCATGCTAGAGGTGGATCGCATTGGTGCTTTCGTGACTTGTAAATATGATGAGCTTTTATAGCTGGTAATTTTTTTCACTGTTTGATGGTAGATGTTTGGGACGTACAACATTGCGTGCATTTCCAGCGAATGGTCAAAACAAGGTCCTGTTGCAGTAACTGAGGTCGTTCTGTTTCTAGACAGGCTGCAGAAGGTAATGGATATGTCTTTCTCCAACTTAAATTGCAGAGATCAGATGGGCAAAGATCTGGAAATGGGATCAGCTGAACGATGTGTAGGGTGTGACTAAAGCCAAGTTGGAATTTTACTGTAGCTTGCAGGTTCGGGAAAAGTGACTCGTTTCGCATTGGGTGCAACCATCTTGAACAACGGTAATTGTATAATAAACTGATGTGATGACAGAGTGCTCTGGTAGTTGTGATTGGAGCTAGACACAGTTGAACTTGGATGCATTTTTGTTAGGTAAACGAATTGTATGATATTCCACCAAAATTCAAACTCGCCACCAAAATCGGACATCTTGAATGACGCCCTCTGCTGGTGGCGATGTGTACTAACCCAGCTGCACTCCGGACCTTATTGCAAACACATGCGCATGATATAAATAATAATAAATAATAAATGATAATAAATAATAATAAATGTTAATAAATGATAATAAATAACTGGAGCAGCTGTCCGAACGCAGAGACCTGTTGGAGTGTAGCAATCTGTAAGAGTTAACTTTGCTGTCCTCTAGACGGCCGAATAGTGAAGTAATAGTATGTGTTGGGCGGCTTTGGTGATCAAGTCTGAATTTGAGAAGATGATCGATTTTTGTTGGAGTGTTATTCGATGGGATGTAGATTGTTCAGTTGACTACTTCTGCACATTTGCTGCCTTTATTTAGTTGAGTGAAGATCGATTGTGGTGTGTTGGATACACGCTTGACTGTTCTCTAGACATGGGACAGACCTTAGTTGACGTGTACATTATAGCGAAGATATGTTGCATGACTGAGACCAGTATTCGGGAGTGGAAATATCATTTTGCCTATGTTTGTTTCTAGTTGGTCAGTGGTTTATAGCATGCTGCACATAGATGAAGTTCGGCGTTTGTAGAGGATTAATTTGAAGTCTTGGGAATTATTATGAACTAGTGATCGGTAGGGTGTAGCCTAGTGCATGATATTGAGAAGTACAGTTAAAATGGTGTAATATTATGGAGAAAGTACATGTGTTCTTCCAGTCTATGAGTCTGAGAATGTTTGTAGAAAAGTGAACAGATAAG
This sequence comes from Schistocerca cancellata, assembly GCF_023864275.1. Lineage (NCBI taxonomy): Eukaryota > Metazoa > Arthropoda > Insecta > Orthoptera > Acrididae > Schistocerca > Schistocerca cancellata. Next base: position 1,113,488,049 of record NC_064627.1, read on the forward strand.
GAAGGAGAGACAGTAAGGCGTTTGTGCTGGGGGGAAAGGGGGATGATACCGAACTTGTAAAAAGAGTTCTGAGGGTGACTTAGGTCCGCTGATGTAAGAGGGAAGATTAGCTCTGAGTGTTGGGTCTGTAGAGAGAAAGAGCTGGTTGACGGTGCTTTCCTAGAATTGGAGAGCATTGCGGTATGTAGACGCTATAGGAATAGGATATTTTTTTTCGCATGCTGTAGAGGTATACTGGATTAGTGCACTGTTTTGTGTCAAATGTGTATATAATGTATTGCAAAGTTAATGTGGTTTATATTGTGTAGCGTTTGTATGTATTGCATTGTAAAGTTACTATTGTTTATGTTATGTGATGAGTAGAGATGATGACTGTGTGTGTTGTATCGTGAGGGAGGTATAGATTGAGAGGACTGTGGGCGCAATTTAGCGATCTCTGTAAAATAACAACAGAAAGCGCCAGAAAGAAAATAAAAAGCTGGATAGTACTTCGATGCGGGAGTGATCACTAATTCAGCAGTTAAATTAGATAAGAAAAAATAAGAATTTTTGATTGACTGTGTGGTGGGATATAGGAGGGGTCATCTGCATATTTTGAGAGCATGAGGGCTGAAACGTTAGGGGGGGCGAGGCGTTATGTTTATATAGAGGTTATGTTATGGTTTGAATTTCCATGCACGCAGAACATGAGACATATATAAAGAGAGCATTGCCTATTTGTAGTAGGCTACACAATTTCCAAGAGGTTGACTTGGCTGTTTTTTTAGTGAACAGGCGAGTGGTAACTGTTTTCGAGGCTGCGTTAATCGTGTGTGTCAACGAGCTACGGGCTATTCTGACAATAGACGTGAAGGGAGGCCCAGACCTGAGACGCCGGCGGTATACATGAGAAGAACAATGCAGCTTTCACATGTGTCAGAGGAGAGTGCCCTTTCTGGTCGGCTGTCACGAGCGCGCAGAAGCTGAACTTGGCTGGAGGCTATTGACCCCCCTCCCGCTGACCGCATGCATGTGTGGCCTGCCTTGGAGCATAATCTTCGACGCGTAGGTGATATGAATTTCTCGGATGTTAGGCGCGAATGCGACTGTCATGAGGGCATGTTTGGGGGGAGGCCGAGCAGAGACTTTTGGTCGGTTTGGCAGCTGGGGGCAGGGTATTGGTTGAGGGTGTTTGGGTGCGTTTGTTGAACTATTTTGCGAGCAGGTGTGTGCACTGTGCTGTGCGTTATTTGGAGAGTGTAAGAGGACAGAGGTCGTGTGCAGATATTGTGTACTGCATTATTTAAGAGCATTGTTATTGTGTGATGAAATTAGGAGTTGTTTACATGTTTGTGGGCTGTGTCGCATGACCACAGGCATATCAGTGTGGGTGTTTTGTGACGAATGTACTCCATGCCTAAATAAAAGGGATCAAAATAAATAAAGTGCAGTCCTTCCTTACTTCCCCGAGCAGCACAGCGCAGTCTGAGTGGTTTTTGCGCAATTTTAAAGCAGGGGATCTTGGTTTACGTCAAGAAAAGGATGAAAGAGTAGTGTGGTGGTGGAACTGAGACCTATTGGAGAACACTCTGTTTGCTGACATCGTGGATAACTGTGCTTGGGTAATGATCTCTTGTTAGGGGGGGGGGGGTGATTCCTGTGTCGATGGTTCTGTGTACTGAGTCAGCTGGACCGTGGACTGAGTGGCGAATACAGAGGGTGGTGGTGCTGTCTATCTCTAGTTGTTTAAATAAATACAGATGTATGATTCTGAAAAGTTGACGATTAGCGAGTGGGGTATTTTAGATGGATTATTATTTAGAGAAATTAAGAGTTCTTCGGTTCTGTGGGCGTCAATGTTTTGAATTATTTAGGTGTGCTTCACATGTCTGTAGGCTGTGCAGTGACTTTTTTGACGGTTTACAATTAGCAAGCGTGTGTGTAGAGCCTTATACATGAGTCATGTAGGAGTAGTCAGCAGGTCTGTACGCTGTGGTGGCATGTCAGAGCGTGTGTTGTGTGATACATATATTCCATCCCTAAATAAATTGCTCCCAAATAAATAAAGTACACTCCTTCCTCCCTTCATCAGCCTAGTGCCGGCTGAGTCCTTTTACCAACCGCCCCCTAGGAAGTGGTGGTGGTGGTACACTTCGTTTTCAGCAGTTTTCTTACGTTGGTAGCGAAGACTCAAGTGAGCTTTGTTTACTGGCACATTTCATACTTGGCGCCTGATCCTAGGAGAAAGTGGTCGTCGGGTGGATGAGGTTAGTACAAGTGCCCTTTCTTTACGCACAATTTTCTTAGGTTGGTAGCGAAAGCGCAAGTTACCTTTCTCTACTGACAGAATTCAAACTCGGCGAGGGTTTCTAGGAGGTGGTGGCGGTCTGGTCCTCAAAAAGTAGTTGAAAGTAGGTAGTTGAACATCTTTGCATATGTATATGAAATTGTCACCTGAATTATTTAATATGATTAAAATTGAAATGGAATTAGGTAATTGATAGGTTAGATGTGAGATGTGGGTGTTAGCATATTTACAGAAGACTATGTCCGTCGCGTGTATGGAGGGGGCGATCGAGGGTGTGTGACGTAAGGGGGGCGGAGGCGCGGCGCGTGTCCGGTTATAACGCGCGCGCGAGAGAGAGTCAAACTTAGTGAGGGGCCTCGTGGCGACTAAACGTGCTCTTGTACGGTCATGGCGGATTCAATTCTCGAGCAAACTTTGGCGCCAAAAGTGTAGCACGGCGTACTCGGTCGCACAAAGACACGTAGTGGATGGCGCCGTGGTGTCGTGGTAGGTGGCGTGAGGGTGGTTTGGACAAAGCAAGCGTGTCGGTTCCTGTCTGTCAGTGGGGAAATTCCGATCTTTAGGACCGAAATAGCTTTTAGCGGGTCATGTGATAGAACTTTGGAGCTTGTAGCAAACATCTCAGATCGTTGTGTGACATCAGGGAAGATTCCAGTGTCCCGAAAAACAACTTTGGTGTGAAACGTGTTCTTTGTCCACGACTGGGACACGTGGTGGAACACGGACCGATCGGCGGGTGTCTGACGTCAATATGGACCTGTTCGAACCTGTCCAGAAAAACAACTTTGCCGCCAAACGTGCGGGAGTCCGTTCTGTGTCCACCGCGTGCTGGATTGAACGGCCGACCGTTGTGACGTAGCCATGAACAGGTTCCATCCTGTCGAGCGTTAAGTGCTCGCCAAAACATGTTTACTTAAGGCGAGTGGTGTGACGGACTCTGCGACGACAGTAGCCGGGGGCTGGTCGCCGCCTACCTGGCACGCGGGGCCTCGGAGAAAGCAGAGCGCCTCAGTCGGCCGCGTGTACGTCAGCTGCGCTCTGCGGTTCGTGGTGTGAGCATCTCGAGGATGTGTACTAAGTGAGTTGGGACACATCTGCATGACCGTAATGCCTAAAATAAAGAGTCCTTTTCCCACCTTGTGACTTAGCGTAGTACAAGTGACGAGATTTTAATAATTTAGCGTTGGAAGCATAAGTGACCACAAAAATTCAAACTTGGTGGACTTAGGTTAGTGGATGTGGTCCAATTGGCCATCTTTAATCATGTAATGGAGGTGGGGCGGATATCAAATAATCCAATTGGACACGTACTTGACATAAATAATAATAAATAATAATAAAGAGAAGTCCGACATTATCTTGTTGGAATTCAAATTTGCCGCCATTTTTTATGGAGGCTTAGGTTAGTGGACAGAGCCAAATTGACCTATTTTCCCGCCAAAATTCAAAATTCGCGCCATTTTTTCTGGGGGTTGGGTCAGTGGAGGTAGCCCAATTGTCATATTTTCCCGCCAAAATCCACCATCTTGGATGACGTCATGCACTGTTGCCAAGTCTACATGCCACCACCTTGGATGACGTCATCGCCGTCATCTTGAATAAATTTGGCAATAATACAGAGTATGCTGACACGAACCTTGCTCTACTACTGTGGGGTAGAAAAGATAAAAGATAAGGACTGTGAACCGAGCCTGTTGTGAAAGGGGATGTTTGTAATCATGGGTGTGTGCGTCCACATGCTTTAACTTTTGTATAAGTATTGATTTACGCGTACTGTAGAATCTTTTTTAATTTTCGTATTACGTGTGTCGAATAAGGAGCAATGAATTTGTCTCACTGACACGAACATTTTGGTGCATATGGAAATTCTGTAGAATGATTCTACATTGTAGAACTACATTTCTGCAGTATTGGCAGGGGTCATCTTCATATTTTGACATGAAATCTGTGGTTATAGTTTCGCGTAGGTGTCGATGCAGTACCATTTTACTAGTAGTTACCCCTCGCCTAGCAGGTAGCGAGTTCTGGACACTAGCGGTCGTTCTGCTCGCCGAGAGGTCTATTTGTACCTGTCGTTCAATGCCGGCCGGTTACTTCCGCATCGCCAGATTTATAATGTACTGCCACCGACATACAAGCTGTGGACGTTATCTCGCAAGGTGCTGGTTTAGGTATCTGTGGAGAGTATGCGAGTGATGATATGGCTGTACTCGGAGGTGAGGCTAATGGGTCAGTAGGAGGGTGTATCACTAGCAGGAGTGTTGAGTTTAAAACTTAGAAAATGGGAAGTTTTCCACGGCTCAGGACAGTACTTTGCCTGAAGATGACACTACACAGGTTCGCAATCGTTCTGGCAAGAAGTCGGGATTTCTTTCAACTGACTATAGGCAATAGAGCCGTGATCAAGAGTTATGCTTCGTTTTTTCTTGTGGAGCTTTTGTTTGGTGTGTTATGCGCTGTTTGTGGGTTTTTGTATAATATGTACTAGTGAGTACAAGCAAGAGATGTGACCAATCTAATACAAAAGCAGGAATAGGTACCTTGTGACCCACCTAATACAAAAGAAGGAATAGGTCACAAAGTAAGCAAGCCTCTTGAGAAACAAATGAATAAAGATAATTTTAGATCTAAATATACAATATGTGATGAAAAAACTCTAAAATCCATAAATAATAAATTGAAAAACAACCAATCCATAGTTGTAAAGTCAGAGAAAAACAAGATATTAGATGTGATGCAAGAAAAGGAATACATAGACAAAACACATGAATTTTTTGATGCTAATAATATTCAGCACATTGAAAACGATCCAACCAATCAATTTCAAAATAAAATTAAAGAACAACTAAAGAATACACATTTCCTACTGACAGAAACTGAAAAGAATTACTTTACATGCATGAAGCCAAAAGCACCACAACTAAGAGCACAGGCAAAAATACACAAGGATGGAAATCCAATACGTCCTGTGGTCAACTATATAAATAGCACAGCATACAAACTATCACAAAAACTGAATAACATACTGATGAAGCAAAATATTTCATAAAAAACAGCACGATACTAGCTAAAGAACTAAAAACCAGGAAGCTCTCCCAAGATGCTCAGTTTATATCGCATGACATCACCAAGCTTTACTCAAACATACCCATACATGAAGCTGTAAGAGTAATACAAAAGAACCTTATGAAACACAAGAAACTTTCATACACAGAAATTGTTGAATTTATGGAACTCCTTCAGCTAACACTTAAGTTACAACTACTTCACTTTTAACGGCAACATTTATAAACAACCAGATAGCCTAGCAATGGGATCATGTATATCTGATACCATAGCTGACATATACATAAATCACTTAGAACAAAAATTATTTAACAGCCAAGAACCTTACCTAAAGAAAATTGAGTTTTATAGGAGATATGTAGTTGACACGCTACTGCTAGTGTAAGGGGATACTAAAGTCATCACAAACATTATAAATTACTTCAATAATCTACATGTGTAAATCAGATTTACAGTGGAACATGAGCAAATTAAAAGCATCATCTTTCTGAACCTAAATATTAGAAGACACAAAAACACATGCACATTCAAAATGCATAGGAAAAATACAATGACTGACACCACAATCCCTGCAACCTCATGTCACCTAAATATCCATAAACAGGCAGTATACAGGTCATTGCTACATAGGGCAACTAAAATACCATTGAACCAAGAAAACACGCAACAACAAATAAAAACAGTGAAAAAGATTGCAGTTGCCAATGGTCAAAATGCTTCCATGGTTGACACAATCCTAGACAAAGTGAAGAAAGATCCAGGTACAAACTGCAGCACAGAAGAAAAAGAAAAAAGAAATGTATATTTAGTATCCCATACACTGGCATGTATTACAGAAGATTGTAAATATTTTCAAAAATCACAAAGTAAAAATTGGATTTTCTACATCTAATAAACTACAACATGCCTGGTGGTCGCTGGAATGTGATGCCCTCACTGAAACAAGAAAACAGCCATGGCAAAATTGGCAATCACAGAAAACAGAAGAAAGTAGACTGAATTTCATTACAGTTAGAAAACTGGTAGATAAAAATATAAAAAGGATTAAGAAGACACATGAAAACAAAACTCTCCTCGAAAATTGATGAAGAATTTGCTAAATACAACACAAGGAGCTTTTATAGAACTTTCAAACAAAGGTTATCAAGATACAAAGCACCCACCCTCCAATTTCGAGATGTAAATGGGTTCATCGCTCACAACAACACGGAAAACTGCAAAATACTAGCAGGCTACTTTGAGAAACTCTTGAATTGTGAACCCATCCTTGAAAAATTGAATCCATTCCAAACAACCGTGAGAAGCCGGATTCAGAACCACCGACGACTGAAGAACTACAGAAGGTCATTTCAGAACTTAAAAACAACAAGGCGTTCGGAGAAAATCAAATAGTGGCCGAACTATGGAAAAAGGCTGACAAAAATGCACTTACATCCCTAAAGTGTGTTTTCGATCAAATCTGGAAAGAAGAAGAGATCCCCGCAGAATGGAGAACAGCTCTCATCCACCCTATCCACAAGAAAGGTTTGGAGACAGACCCCAACAATTACAGAGGAATATCACTGCTGGATGTAACGCACAAGATTCTTTCTAAAGTCCTTTTGAACAGGGCAGAGCCGCAACTGGATCCGCCCGCAAATCGGGGAATACCAGGGAGGTTTTAGAAAGGGTAGATCATGTTCGGAACAAATACTAAACCTCAAAAACATTATGGCATACCAAAAATCAAGGGCAAAGACATACGTAATCTCCTTCATTGATTTCAAAAAAGCATATGATTCAATTGATAGAGAATCTCTGTTATCAGTCCTGGAAGAGATGGGTTTGGATAAGAAAAAACTAATATTATAAAAGCGACCCTTACAAATACATTTTCGAAAGTTAAATTTATGGGCGAACTATCGGAACCCTTTGAAATAAAAACGGGAGTGCGACAGGGCGATGGGCTCTCACCGTTGCTGTTCAATTGTGCGCTTGAGAAAGTAGTCAGAGAATGGAACACAAATATTAAGAGTGGCATAAGACTGGGTTGCAAAAAGAAGAACCTTAAAGTAAATTGCATTGCTTTTGCAGATGATATGGCCCTGTTTGCTGAAACAATGGAAGAAGCATGGGAGCAAAGCCTTGAACTAAAGAAACAAGCAGCTAAAATTGGTCTTCACATTTCCTCTGAAAAAACTAAGATATTGACAAACATCAAGCACTAATGTAAATACCTCAAAGTTCAAGAACAGAAGATTGCAATAGTAAAAGAATTCAAATATCTCGGAGAATGGATTAGTTGGAATGCTGGGGAAAGCAAAGCAATGGAATCCAGAAAAAATAAACTTGAATTGGCCTTCCAACTAACAAAAAATACATACAACAAAAAATTCCTTTCATGGGGGTCCAAAATTAGACATTACAAGACAGTAATTAAGCCAGAAGCACTGTATGCAGCAGAAACACTTAACATGAATTTCAAAGGCCAAATGAAGAAACTTGAGGTAAAGGAAAGAAAAATTTTAAGAAAAACCATTGGGCCAAAATTTCAAGACAATAAGATTATATACATCAAAAATGAAACTCTCTACAATAAAATTGAAAAACTTTCAGATTCTATGCGAAAAAGGAGAATAAATTTTTATGGTCATCTTCTCAGAATGAATTCCAACAGATTAACTAAACAAATCTTTGACTTCTTCCGTAACCGAAAAACGAAGCCCAACTGGTTTAAAGAAACTGAGAAAGACCTAGTGGAATTAAATATTTCAGAAAATTCACTTATTGATCGAACTGCTAAATTAATTACTAAAGATGAAAACATAAGGTTCCAAGACAAATCCACACAAAAGTCCAAATCCTTCATCTCGGAAGAAGAGAGGAGAAGATCAGAAAGAATGAAGAAATACTGGGCCCTAAGAAAAGAACAACGCACAAAGAAATGATTGATCCAGCGTACCCCAAAGAGGGTGAAACGAAAGAAGAAGAAACTACAATAAAAACTAATACATAATATAAAGCGTAAGCATGATCCATACTCAGACTCTGAAATATACAAGGTAACATGCCAAGAATGCTCCATGTTCTCCATAGGACAAACAAGCCGAAATTTGTACACCAGGTACACAGAGCACATAAAAGCCTACACACACAATAGATACACTACATCAGCCATAGCAACACATATACTTTATACAGTACACGCATTTGGAAAAATAGAGAAAAATGTCAAAGTACTCCACCGACGACGTAAAGGAAAAAAATGTTCAAATGTGTGTGACATCTTATGGGACTTAAATGCTAAGGTCATTAGTCCCTAAGCTCACACACTGCATGGGGGCTTAATTAAAATTTATAATGCAAATATTTTTTTAGTAGCTGTCTGTCCGATTACGCAAGTCTCGTAACCGGTTGGCCCTGACTGGTTTTAGTACGCAATCTGACTGCTTAGAATGACAACAAGAATGTAAGAAAATTTCTGTTAACACAATTAATTAATTAAGTCCCCAGCAACTAAGAAACCTACGAAACCAAAGCACAAGAGTAACTGTTCTGTGTGTGGAAGTGTGACTCAACGCACATCTGGCACGGTTCTTCTTCAACAAGACAAGAACTTTTAAATACCAATTATACTGACGTGATAAAAGAAAATTAGAAATACTATAACTGTGTAAGGAAAGCAGAATTACACTCTAACACAAGAACACAAGCCAGATGCTTTGTTGACTGAACCTGTAATGATGCATTATTTGAGATACAGAAATATTAAAAAGAAAAAACAGGGAATTTGTTACCTTCATATATATTGACGAAAAGCACTCAGATCATTACAATATCTCCATTGGAACAACATCTGCTATCTCTCCCATCAAACCACTGCATAAAACATGGAACAACACTCTCCACTATCACATCTCACTCCGGCTTCACTACAAGCAGTGTCCACCACAACTTCTCTGCAAGAACTGCCTGCCGCTACTTCTCAATAATCACTGCCAGTGGAGGCGGCGGAACAATACTCTCTAGCGCGATCTCTGGCGCTGTGGCTCAGTGTAGCCACCTTTCAACACTACTTAATCTAAATTATCCTAAGGACAAACAAACACGCTCATGCCCGAGGGAGGACTCGAACCTCCGCCGAGACCAGCCGCACAGTCCATGACTGCAGCGCCTCTGACCGCTCGGCTAATCCCGCGCGGCGCAACATAAAGGACATAAAATGGATTTGCTAGAAGAATTGGAGATATATTCACATTACAGAAAATATGAAGATAAAATATTAAACGAAAAACTTGAAAGTGAATGAGTGAATTTCTTGAGATGTTTCGATAGTCTACTTCAATAAAAACAGTAACATATATAAATAATCACAATTGTAAAACAAATTATGATCCAAATTGTTAAGGTAAATAACCTCTGTACAAAAGCATATCATACTCTGTGGAAGACCTATAATGTCATCTCTGTTGACTGCTTGTAGGAACATTTGTGTAACTGTTTTGTTTATGTAAAATGTTTTCGATGTTTAAAAGTGTACAAGTTGTGTGTGATGTTTAGTGTGCGTGAGACACTGCACAAATGGATCATAAGGAAACTAAGTAAAAATTCTTCTAAATTTCGCCACTAACTTCACAAAAAGATCGACAACTAACTAAAAATGGCGTGTTTTCTTATATTTTGCAGTGAAGTCAACGAAATGAAGCAGACTCTCAGACATCGACAATATAACATAGAAATAGCATAACAAACAAAAAAAAAAAAACGCACTTGAAAATGGGAATTATTTCCCGAAACACGTCGTGCGAAAAATAAAATAAAGAAAATCGTGACTGGTAGCAGATGAATTATTTATAAATAAACCTATTGATAAGGAAATGAAATGAATACATTAGGTCGGTTGTACGGAAGGCGATGGTCGACTTCGGTTTATTTGGAGATTTCCAGAAAAATGCAGCTCATCTAAAACGATAACAGGTACAGAACACTTGTACGTATCTTCCTAAGTACTACTCGAGTTTTTGGTATCCCCAGCAAATCGGATTAAAGGAAGGCATCGAACCAATTCAGATGGGTTGTGCTAAATATGTTACCGGTAGGGTCGACCAAAACGCGAGTTTAACAAAAATGCTCTGTGATTTCAAACGGGAATCCTTGGAGGGAAGACTACGTTCTATTCGCGAAGCACTATTGAGAAAATGTAGAGAACCGACATGTGCAACTGACTGCAGAACGATCCTACTGCCCCAACATACAGGATGATCATAATTAAACTTTCAAACTGGTGTAGAAATAACACCACTGGTCAGAATGACGTCAAATTGCAACGGAATATTATCGGAGAAGGGGGAAAACGTGTGGCAGAAGAAAAATAAATAGTTACAAAATGTAGCAATAGGCGGCGCTGTAAGCATCATAATTTAATAGTGTTCCACTACAAACGACAGATGAACCAGACAACAATGCCTAAGGTTACGTTTGACATTAAACAAACTGTTCTACTCAGTGTGCATCGGCGTACAGGTGTGATACTGTTAGTTACGTAAGTCCATCCACCACGGCATAGTCGTATCACATCGGATGGGAAAAATCTGTTTTTGATTGTCCTGAGGCCAAAAACCGCATAAAAAGCATGAATCAAAATCAGATGGGATTATTAATTTCCGTGTGACTGGCGCAAAACATGTTCACTATGCTGTCCACCGTTTTCTGCAACAAGTTGAAATCGAGAAACGGCATGTTCCACTACTGATCGAAGCGTTTCTGGGGTCACGTTCAGAATGTGTTGTGCAATACGTACCTTCAGTGGAGCTAAGTTTGCAATCGGAACACTGGACACAACACATCTTTCAGACAGCCCCACAGCCAGAAGTCACACGGATGAAGGGCAGGTGATCGGGACGGCCAGGCTGTAGGGAAATGCCGGCTGATGATTCTAGCATTTCCGAAATGGCGCTTCAGCAGCTCCTTAACTAGATTTGCGATGTGCAGATGTGCGCCATCTTGCATAAAACTGATCCCATCCACACATCCACGCTGTTGGAGAGCTGGAATTAAGTGGTTGCGCGAAAGACACTCATAGCGCTTACCAGTGACGGTACAGGTAACAGGACCAGAAGCACCTGTCTCTTCGAAAAAATATCGCCCTATGATAAATGATGCCGTAAACCCGCACCACACAGCGACCTTTTCAGGATGAAGTGGTACTGGTTGATTTGCGTGTGGATTTTCCGTTGCCCGTATTCGACAATTCTGTGTATTAGCATATCCTGTCAGATGGAAGTTGGCTTCGTCTGTCCACAAAATCTTCAACGGCCGATCATTGTCCACTTCCATGCGAGCAAGAAATTATAAAGCAAAGGTCTCTCTTGCTGGCAGGTCAACAGGAAGCAACTCGTGCACATGGCTAATTTTGAGTGGATAGCAAAGAAGAATGTTTCGTAGGATTTTACGCACCGTGCTCACGGGTGTGCCCAATGTTCGGGAAATTCTCCGTGCACCACACGGTTTGCACACCACCACTCGTCTCCTCCTGGGGCCACTGCTTCCACTGACGTCGAATCAGTTCGTTTACTCCCTGCACCGGGTTGCACACCGTAAGAACTTGTCTTTTCGAATATCCGAATCAGTTCCTCCAGACCCACGGCAGTCATCGGACAAAAGCCTTTTTTCAAACCATTCAGTGTCGGAAACTCCTGCAGAGCGACGTGTGCACAGACATCATTCTTGTAATACATCTTCACAAGCAGAGCGCGATACTGCAATGAGACAGTCATGCCGAACGTCACAGACGCGAAAGGAGGAAAAGCCCTGGACCCGGCGTGTTTATACCAACTTCAATGGGCTGTGGGCGTGACAGGTGTTTTCATTTACGTATTCTGACACACACAGCGCCATCTATTGATCAATTTTCACACTTTTTTTTTCTTCTTCCATACGTTTTCCCCCTGCTCCGATAATATTCCGTTGCAATTTGACGTCATTCTGACCAGTGCTGTTATTTCTACAGTGTTTTGAAAGTTTAATTATAATCATGCTGTATATTTCGTAAGGACCGCGAAGACAAAATAGGAGAAATTAGGGCTCGTACGTAGGCTTATAGATAGTCGTTTTCCTCTGGCTCGATATGCGGGTGGAACAGGAAGGGAAACGACTAGTAGTAGTATAAGGTACCCTCCGCCATTCACCGCATGTTGGCTTGCATGGTATGTGTGCAGACAGAGGTGACCAAATGGTACCAGATAGGAAGCTGCAATTGTAATGATAGCTTGCTTCCTCTTTACAGTTCATCCAGGAGACAAAATGAAAGTGATTGGTTAGTACCGCTGGTATTACCAAAAGCGGGAGTGATTCATCAGCAGTACTGTAGTCACCCGTTTCCTCTCAGGCAGATGTCTATCATTACATCCATTTCCCCATTCCCCCATAAGTTCCAACTCACCGTGTCATGCCCACACAAGAGAACAAATCTTTGTGACGCATTAAACTTGCTTGCTTTGCAGTCACTCTATTTATATGCTCGTGTTGTTTCAGCAGACGACGTCGGCAGATGCTCCTGCGGTTCTTGTGGGTCCTGGAACGCACCAGCCGTGTGGACGTAACTCATCTGTGGTTGCAATCGGTGCTTAGAACTTCTTTCTGCTGTTCAACTATTCAGCAAGTGCCGTTCTTTTGTAGTGACTAGATTTTATATTGTATGCTTCTGTTTGACATATGTAACAGAAAAAAACCACGCTGAAGTTTTTTTGTTAGCCTTCTTTTATGCTAAGGAAACAATCGATGCTGTCTAACCCTTTATTATTATAATAATTGTTAACGCTGTTTCTACTGGATCTGTCTCAGCGCCTGTAACATATATTTGTAATTACACGAAAGCTAATGCGTAAAGCAACAGACTTCTGTTGATGTTACTGACAGACTTTAGCAAAACACGCTTGATTAAACATTCACTGGCCATTGTTACCTTAAACATAATATTAGGCATAGTAATAAACGCATGTTTCGAACGCCACATCACATTGTTTTTGACTTTCGAAACAACTTACGTAACCTTTGTTCTCTACGAATCACTACTAACATGTCGTTTATCTTTCTAATCCTGAAGAAAGTGATGGCATTTTACTTTTCTAAAAAAATGATACCAGCACTGTAGTACTTTGAACACACAAACGTTTAGGGCTCAAAATCAATAAATAATTCTTGCATGTATCTTTTCTACTAAGTTGAGAAGACTTCTTCAAGTTTTACAGTCTACAATGGCTATCTTTCTTGAAGCGTGGTATAACTTCTGCTGTTTTACATGTTCCAGGTATTTTACTTGTTTGCCGACATGGATTATATGTAGCATCATCCTGGGTTGTATAATGCCTACATATTCTAATAATGCTGCATCTGTTTTTTATTTTATCTTTTCTGATTTAAGTTTATTTTAAGTATTTTGGAAGACCTTGCGCTGCAATGCGATCAGCTTCATCAAGTTCATCGTCCTCTTCTTATAGGCATTCCTGATATCTCTTCTGGTGCCATAATATCTCTTTCCCGTGCATCACCCATTAATTTTCATTTATCTCATCTATTCTTACCGTATCCTTTTTGCTGTTACACATATGGTTTAGAATTTAAAAGTCGGGGGGTGGGGGTCGAAAACTTTCTAGCCTAACAAATAAAGAATAACAGACATTTCATAATACCAATTTATTTTTCAATATAATGCTCATGTACACTAATACACTTGCGGGCACGCTCAGATAACTTCTACAGCCCGTTCAAAGAAAAGGTCTTCGATTTCGAGTCCAACCAAGCGTTCACAGCATCAATAACTGCATCATCACTGTCAAATCGTCGTCCTTTGAGGTCTTTTTTAGTTTTGGGAAAAGAAAAAAGTCTGATGGAGGCAAATCTGGAGAATATGGCGGATGACGTAACAAATCTAGCCCGCAGTCATGCAGAGTTTCCAGTATTGCGAGGGCTTTGTGAGGCGGTGCGTTGTCCTGATGCAAAAGAACTCCGCGCGCCAATTTTCCGTGCCTTTTTTTCCTTTATCTCTACTCTCAAACGGCGCAGGAGAGTGTAATAGTGTCGTGCATTGATATTTACGCCCTTTTGCAAGTAGTCCACCATAGTTACCCCTTCTGCATCCCAGAAGACAGATGTCATCGCCTTACTGGCTGATTTTTGCACCGGAATATTTTTGGGGTGGGGGATGAAGGATGTTTCCATTGTTCTGGCTGTTGTTTTGTCTCAGGATCAAAGTTGTGAACCCACGTTTCGTCCAATGTCACATATCTTCCAAGAAAGCCATCTTCATTCGCTTCAAATTGGCGGACGATTTCTTCACAACACTGCACACGCTCCCGCCTCTGATCTGAGTACAAGTCTTTTGGGACCCACCGCGATGAAACTTTCAGCATTCCCACAATATCCACAACAATGTCATGAGCACGCCCATGGCAGATTCCAAACGTAGTTTCAACTTGCTGCAACGTTGTTGGACGATCCTGCAAAAGCGTGTCGTGAATTGCACTCAATGTTTCATCTGTGGCAACGGCTTGGCGCATCTTCCACACTCATTCTTCCACGTTTGAAGTCGGACACCCTGTTTTTCACTGTTGCATAAGACGCAGCGTTGTCCGTAAGTGTATTCCGCATGTCTTCCGCAATTTTCTTGGGCGTCATTCCCTTCAAGTGAATATATTTAATCACAACGCGGTTCTTGATTCTCTCGATATTCGGCATTTCGCTTACGTTATGGTGTACAACGCATGTTAGAGGAAAAACTAAAGAATGTGGAGCCGCGAAATTTGACTTTCATACCCAAAAAGGACCACCATAAAAGGAGGTGGTGTTGTTTATGCGAGACATTACGTTAACTGTCTGGGGCTAGAAAGTTTTCGACTGCCCGTGGAATCGTTTAATAAGCCACAGTTGCAAAATACTAACACGAATTCTTTACAGACGAATGGAAAAACTAGTAGAAGTCGATCTCGGGGAAGATCAGTTTGGATTCCGTAGAAATTCTGGAACACGTGAGGTAATACTGACCTTACCAATTATCTTAGAAGAAAGATTAAGGAAAGGCAAACCTACGTTTCTAGCATTTGTAGACTTAGAGAAGGCTTTTGACAATGTTGACTGGAAGACTCTCTTTCAAATTCTAAAGGTGGCAGGGGTAAAATACAGGGAGCGAAAGGCTATTTACAATTTGTACGGAAACCAGATGGCAGTTATAAGAGTCGAGGGACATGAAAGGGAAGCAGCGGTTGGGAAGGGAGTAAGACAGGGCTGTAGTCTCTCCCCGATGTTATTCAATCTGTATATTGAGCAAGCAGTAAAGGAAACAAAAGAAAAATTCGGAGTAGGTATTAAAATCCATGGAGAAGAAATAAAAATTTTGAGGTTCGCCGATGACATTGTAATTCTGTCAGAGACAGCAAAGGACTTGGAAGAGCAGTTGAAAGGAATGGACAGTGTCTTGAAAGGAGGATATAAGATGAACATCAACAAAAGCAAAACGAGGATAATGGAATGTAGTCGAATTAAGTCGGGTGATGGTTTACGCAGATCTGACAACAAAAGCAGATAAGATAGCGGACGAAAGTTTTCTGTATTGCTAACGCCGAAGCGAAGAGGTCGCGATCTTCCTCCCTTGGTACGCTAAAAGACCAACAACCAACAGGAGACGAGTGGACACTAGAGAATGCGAACCGAACACGACCGAATGCAGTTCCATTCGCAGCTTACATCAGGGAGAATTCTCATTCGCTGCTGCTCGGTCGCTTATGTTCGCTCCACTGTGAGTCAGGGTTTACAAGCGTCGTCCGTGGGGCGAGGGCAGAACCCTGACAGTTTGTGTGGGCTTTGTGCAGCTGCTTCGCGCGCCTACCCCGACCAATGACGCAATACGACTTTGTTTACGTTTCCTTGGCAACGCGTCGCTGTCGCCGATGGCTGGTTTTGAGGCAGTACTGACAGCAGCCTCTCGCAGCCCACTCCCGAAAGCTTGCCAGTGGTGCTGTCAGCGGCCCAGTCTCTTCCTTCTGCACACGGTGTATAAACATCAGTCTGAGCAAATACGTCCGAGAGACCTGTTGGTTTACAGTTATTGAATTATGAAACTGCTACAAAATATGCTTAACCCTCGCTTTACCAAGAAGGGTATTCAGACTACCCCAGACTGATTTTGTCTGAAGAGCTAGATGCTTGTGGTTTCATGAATTTGTCCTAAAATGACTGAAATTATAATTCATATTCGTGAACGACCAGAATTTTTTTGTTTGTAATGTTGTTGCTGACGGGATATATTGGTGGTGTTGTGAGACTGCCGCACTTGGTAAGATATGTCTGATCCCCTTATTTGTTAAAAATAAAGGTTTTACGAAATGCATCTCTCATCATCTGCTTTGTTGAGTTTTACCATCCCCCCCTCCAATGAACCATGGACCTTGCCGTTCGGGGGAGGCTTGCGTGCCTCAGTGATACAGATGGCTGTACCGTAGGTGCCACCACAACAGACCGGTATCTGTTGAGAGGCCAGACAAAGGTTAAAGTTAGATATAGTGAAGTTCGGTGGCAGGAGGAACTAGATTTCTGGTCAGGTGAATACAGGGCTATAAATACAAAATCAAATAGGGGTAATGCAAGAGTAGGTTTAATAACGAATAAACAACTAGGAATGCGTTTAAGCTACTACAAACAGTATAGTGAACGCATTATTGTGGCCAAGATAGATACGAAGCTCACGCCTACTACACTAGTACAAGTTTATATGCCAACTAGCTCCGCAGATGACGAAGAGATTGATGAAATGTATGATGAGATAAAAGAAATTATGCAGATAGTGAAGCGAGACGAAAATTTAAAAGTCACAGTTGACTGGAATTCGATAGTAGGAAAAGGAAGAGAAGGAAACGTAGTAGGTGAACATGGAATGGGGGTAAGGAATGAAAGAGGGAGCCGCTTGATAGAATTTTTCAAAGAGCATAACTTAATCATAGCTAACACTTGGTTCAATAATCATGAAAGAAAGTTGTATACATGGAAGAAGCCTGGAGATACTGGAAAGTTTCAGATATGTTATATGATGGTAAGACAGAGATTTAGGAACCAAGTTTTAAATTGTAAGACATTTCCAGGGGAAGATGTGGACTCTGACCACAATCTATTGGTTATGAAGAGTGGATTAAAACTGAAGAAACTGCAGAAAGGTGGGAATTGAAGGACATGGGACCTGAATAAACTGAAAGAACCAGAGGTTGTAGAGAGTTTCAGGGAGAGCATAAGGGAACGATTGACAGGAATGGGGGAAAGAAATATAGTAGAAGAAGAATGGGTAGCTTTGAAGGATAAAATAGTGATGGCAGCAGAGCATCAAGTAGGTAAAAAGACGAGGGCTAGTAGAAATCCTTAAGTAACAGAAGAAATATTTAATTGATGTAAGGAGAAAATACAAAAATGCAGTAAATGAAGCAGGCAAAAAGGAATACAAACGTCTCAAAAATTAAATCGACAGGAAGTGCAAAATGGCTAAGCAGGGATGGCTAGAGGACAAATGTAATGATGTAGAAGCATGTATCACTAGGGGAGAGATAGATACTGCCTACATGAAAATTAAAGAAACCTTTCGAAAAAAGAGAATCACTTGCATGAATATCATGAGCTCAGAGGGAAACCCAGTTCTAAGCAAAGAAAGGAAAGCAGAAAGGTGGAAGGAGTATATAGGGCGATGTTCTTGAGGATAACATTATGGAAATGGAATATATAAACTTGAATGCCAAAGTTGTGATGCAGTATACACAGGCACGACATGCAGGAATTTTGAAACATGATACAAAGAACATATCCGATGTTAGAAGTATGAAACAAACCATTCCACATTTGCAGAGCATTTAAAACACTATAACCATCATCCTACAAACATGGAACAAGAAATGAAAATAACGAGAATAAGCAACCATGACAAACATCTTATACAAACACAAGAAAACTTCCACATCCAGAAAGGCATAGCAGAAAGCAAACATGTGATAAATGAACAAACACACATCAGCACAGGCTCCCTACTACACTTAATAAAGGAAATGATAACATAAAACAAAAAAAAAACTTCCCCACACCATCTGGACACACACACAGCCCATATATATATATATATATATATATATATATATATATATATATATATATATATACCAAAATACACACACACATAAGCATAGCCAAAAAATAAAAAAATACCACACCATAACACACACACACACACACACACACACACACACACACACACACACACACAGCACAACAAAATTATATCACACCAAAACACACACACAAATGCATACACGAACCACGAACAGATCACAGATACTTCAATAATTACACTCGAAAGTTGGCAATAACATTCGATCTTTGGCAAAAGCAGTTGACAGTCGGCAATATAAAACAAAACATTGCATTGAAACAAGTGTTCAGTTCATAGTGCTGTGGAATGTGGGAAAAAAGCCGCAAATTGGCACTCATAAAAAGAAGAACAACACCAAAAATGCAACGTGAGTGTAATATGTAAGAAATTGTCCACTCAACCTGTAAGTACAGTTCAAAACATTACTACTTAATGGGAAATACCAACCACAAGAGCTGTTTATAACCTATAGGCACAGCGACAAGAATGTAAATCAAATACCTAACATATGTATATATTCCAGGCCACTGATGATGCCTTGCAGTAAATAAAGGCGAAACGTGTATGGCACTAAAATTGTGTTTTATTCGGTTGCTGTCAGACGGTCCATAAGATAAAATTATCAATATCCCGAAATTGAAGGCAACTAAGAAGACAGGACTGAGAAAGTTGAAGTGAGATAGAGCACTGAAAGACCTAAGTCGAAACAAGGCCCCGGGAGTAGACAACATTCCATTAGAACTACTGATAGCCGTGGGGAGCCAGCCCTGATGAAACTCTACCATCTGGTGAGCAAGATATATGAAACAGGCGAAATACCCTCAGACTTCAAGAAGAATATAATAATTCCAGTCCCAAAGAAAGCAGGTGTTGACAAATGTGAAAATTACCGAATTAGATTAGGAAATAAGACACTTAAAGTAGTAAAGGAGTTTTGCTATTTGGGGAGCAAAATAACTGATGATGGTCGAAGTAGAGAGGATATAAAATGTAGACTGGCAATGGCAAGGAAAGCGTTTCTGAAGAAGAGAAATTTGTTAACATCGAGTATAGATTTAAGTGTCAGGAAGTCGTTTCTGAAAGTATTTGTATGGAGTGTAGCCATGTATGGAAGTGAAACATGGACGGTAAATAGTTTGGGCAAGAAGAGAATAGAAGCTTTCGAAATGTGGTGCTACAGAAGAATGCTGAAGATTAGATGGGTAGATCACATAACTAATGAGGAAGTATTGAATAGGATTGGGGAGAAGAGACGTTTGTGGCACAACTTGACCAGAAGAAGGGATCGGTTGGTAGGACATGTTCTGAGGCATCAAGGGATCACCAATTTAGTATTGGAGGGCAGCGTGGAGGGTAAAAATCGTAGGGGGAGACCAAGAGATGAATACACTAAGCAGATTCAGAAGGATGTAGGTTGCAGTAGGTACTGGGAGATGAAGAAGCTTGCACAGGATAGAGTAGCATGGAGAGCTGCATCAAACCAGTCTCAGGACTGAAGACCACGACAACAACAACTGGAATCGTAACTTTGTGTTTATTCCAGGCTACTGCATCTACTTCTCTGATTATTCTGTTAGCAAAGACTTTTTTCTTTGTATCTTCCGAATTGTTTTGCAGGTGTTGTAAGCAAGCAACGTGTTTATCATTTACAGATTCTTTAATTATCTTCATTTACGCACTCAATTTTCTTCTTCTTATTTTCTTCTCTGTTTCCAGAGGCTACTGCAGTTCCCAATGATTTTTAGTTCGTGTCTTCTATCGGTATTCCTTCAATATTTTTTCATTCAGTTGTTTTATGCTTTCCTTTGTATTAATTGCACTTCGTACACAGTGTGTCGAGTTTTTGTATCATCAGTTTTTCAGAAGTCGCACTTGCAGTTTCTATGATGTCCCTGCAGAAGACACGTTGTCATTCCCTGACGTCACAACGCTGAGATCCGCTTCTCTCACGCTCCCAGTCTTCGATCCAAATGTGTTCCTTGCGTGTCACATGTTGAAGTTCTGAGATCATTGTGGAAAGCACGAACACAGCATTTTATTTCACCAAATGGTTAAATGGCTCTAAGCACTATGGGACTTATGTTGTTTGTGCACAAGTGTCTTCATGATTATTTGAATTTAAGACCAACCAACCAACCAACCAATGCCTCACCCGATAGCCAAGTCGATGGTTGTAGAGAAATGGCTCTGAGCACTATGGGACTTAACATTTTTGGTCATCAGTCCCGGTTGTAGAGAGGAGGAAAATAAAGTTACAGTGGAGTCCGCAATAAAATACAGACTGCTGGAGATTACAACTACAGCTGGTGATATACAATGTGATCAAAAGTATCCGGACACCTGGCTAAAAATGTCTTACAAGTTCGTGGCGCCTCCATCGGTAATTTTGCAATTCAGTATGGTGTTGACCCACCCTTAGCCTTGATGACAGCTTCCACTCTCGCAGGCTTACGTTCAATCAGGTGCTGGAAGGTTTCTTGGGGAATGGCAGCCCATTCTTCACAGAGAGCTGCACTGAGGACAGGTATCGTTGTCGGTTGGTGAGGCCTGGCACGAAATAGGCGTTCCGCTACATCTCAAAGGTGTTCTTTAGGATTCAGGTCATGACTCTGTGCAGTTCAATCCATTACAGGTATCAGATTGTCGTGTAACCACTCCGCCACAGGTCGTGCATTATGAACAGGTGATCGATCGTGTTGAAAGATGAAATTACCATCCCCGAATTGCTCTTCAACAGTGGGAAGCAAGAAGATGCTAAAAATATCCGTGTAGGCCTGTGCTGTGATAGTGCCACGCAAAACAAGAAGGGGTGCAAGCCCCCTCCATGAAATACACGACCACACCATAACACCACCGCCTCCGAATTTTACTGTTAGCACTACACACGCTGGCAGACGACGTTCACCGGGCATCCGCCGTACCCACACCCTGCCATCGGATCGCCACATTGTGTTGCCGTGATTCGTCACTCCACACAACGTTTTCCACTGTTCAATTGTCCAGTGTCTACGCTCCTTACACCAAGCGAGGTGTCGTTTAGCATTTACCGGCGTGATGTGTGGCTTATGAGCAGCCGCTCGACCATTAAATCCAAGTTTTCTCACTTCCTGCCTAACTGTCATAGTACTTGCAGTTGATCCTCATGCAGTTTGGAATTCCTGTGTGATGGTATGGATAGATGCCTGCCTACTACACATTACGACCCTCTTCAACTGTCGGCAGTCTCTGTCAGTCAACAGACGAGGTCGGTCTGTTCGCTGTTGTACTTTAGGTGTCCCTTCACGTTTTCACTTCACTATCACATCGGAAACAGTGGACCTAGGGATGTTTAGGAGTGTGGAAATCTCGCGCACAGACGCATGACTCAAGTGACACCCAATCACTTGACCATGTTCGAAGTCCGTGAGTTCTGCAGAGCGCCCCATTCTGCTCTCTCACGATGTCTAATGACTACTGAGGTCGCTAATATGGAGTATCTGGCAGTAGGTGGCAGCACAATGCATCTGATATGAAAAACGTATGTTTTTGGGGGTGTATGGATACATAGTGTAACAAGTGCTGATAACAACGACGGTAATCCGAGATCGAATGCACTGAAACTTATTTCTGGCAATGTAGCTACTGTCGTCTGCAGAAATATAAACACTACAGATGATGACCTATAGCACGTATTTTCGCGGTGTACCATTTACCGGTATTTACAGTGTAACAGTTAAAAAGTCAGCAAGACAACATAGCAAGAAGAGTATTGTGCGTGTGTGTGTGTGTGTGTGTGTGTGTGTGTGTGTGTGTTTTATAATACTGTAATAGTTGATCGAAAATTTTATTCTGGCCTTCTATATACGTATCTGTGGTTCGCGAATGACAATAGAGCGTGCATCAGAGGGTACTTTTAACTGTGTTACGGTTTCTTCCCATTCCATTCGTGTCTGGAGCGTGGGGAAATTTTCGTATACAGCGCCTGCGCGAACTGTTCGTTTGCCTCAGTTCGTCTGCATGGTCAATTTTCGATTCGTAGTGAGCTGAAGAATATCCACAGATTCTGCAGTGAAAGGCAGACGTTAGAGTTTTCTAAGCAGGTTCTCACGAGTTACATCGCGGCTCTGTTCGAATACATGCCAGTTGAGGTTTTCCAAAATTTGTACACTCTTGTCAGTCAAACAATCCTGCGAACCATTGCCCCTCCTTTCTTTGTATACTTTCATGTCCCAGCTATTTCGGCATGATATGGGTCACTTACACATGTCCAGTATTCCGGAGTAGGCTGTACAAGTGATTGTATTCAATCACCTTTGTAAACAAACGGCTGCTTCCCAGTATCTTACCAATGAATCATCTCTACACACTGTTGTAGCCAAATATTTGTATGATTTGACTGATTCTAGTTGTGACCTAGTGCTATAAGATAATGGTATCAAAATTTTCGTTTCCTGAAGTGCATAACGTAACGTATCTCTACATTACGAGTTATTTACCAGTCTTTGCACAAGGTTGATTTGTTGTTGACATCTAACAGGGTATTGCTACACTTTTGTTGTTGTTGTTGTGGTCTTCAGTCCTGAGACTGGCTTGATGCAGCTCTCCATGCTAATCTATCCTGTGCAAGCTCCTTCATCTCCCAGTACTTACTGCAACCTACATCCTTCTGAATCTGCTTAGTGTATTCATCTCTTGGTCTCCCTCTACGATTTTTATCCTCCACGCTGCCCTCCAATGCTAAATTTGTGATCCCTTGATGCCTCAGAACATGTCCTAGCAAACGATCCCTTCTTCTAGTCAAGTTGTGCCACAAACTTCTCTTCTCCCCAATCCTATTCAATACCTCCTCATTAGTTACGTGATCTACCCACCTAATCTTCAACATTCTTCTGTAGCACCACATTTCAAAAGCTTCTATTCTCAACTTGTCCAAGCTATTTATTGTCCATGTTTCACTTCCATACATGGCTACGCTCCATACAAATACTTTCAGAAACGACGTCCTGACACTTAAATCTATACTCGATGTCAATTTCTCTTCTTCAGAAAAGCTTTCCTTGCCATTGCAAGTCTACATTTTATATCCTCTCTACTTCGACCATCATCAGTTATATTGCTCCCCAAATAGCAGAACTCCTTTACTACATTAAGTGTCTCATTTCCTAATCTAATTCCCTCAGCATCACCCGACTTAATTTGACTACATTCCATTATCCTTGTTTTGCTATTGTTGATGTTCATCTTATATCCTCCTTTCAAGACACTGTCCATTCCGTTCAACTGCTCTTCCAAGTCCTTTGCTGTCTCTGAAAGAATTACAATGTCATCGGCAAACCTCAAAGTTTTTATTTCTTCTCCCTGGATTTTAATACCTACTCCGAATTTTCCTTTTGTTTCCTTTACTGCTTGCTCAATATACAGATTGAATAACATCGGGGAGAGGCTACAACCCTGTCTCACTTCCTTCCTAACCACTGCTTCCCTTTCATGTCCCTCGACTCTTATAACTGCCATCTGATTTCTGTACAAATTGTAAATAGCCTTTCGCTGCCTGTATTTTACCCCTGCCACCTTCAGAATTTGAAAGAGAGTATTCCAGTCAACATTGTCAAAAGCTTTCTATAAGTCTACAAACGCTAGAAACGTTGGTTTGCCCTTCCTTAATCTTTCTTCTAAGGTAAGTCGTAAGGTCAGTATTGCCTCACGTGTTCCAACATTTCTACAGAATCCAAACTGATCTTCCCCGAGGTCGGCTTTTACCAGTTTTTCCATTCGTCTGTAAATAATTCGCGTTAGTATTTTGCAGCTGTGACTTATTAAACTGATAGTTCACATCTTGTCAACATCTGCTTTCTTTGGGATTGGAATTATTATATTCTTCTTGAAGTCTGAGGGTATTTCTCCTGTCTCATACATCTTGCTCACCAGATGGTAGAGGATGGTAGAGTTTTGTCAGGACTGGCTCTCCCAAGGCCGTCAGTAGTTCTAATGGAATGTTGTCTACTCCCGGGGTCTTGTGTCGACTTACGTCTTTACGTGCTCTGTCAAACTCTTCACGCAGTATCGTATCTCCCATTTCATCTTCATCTACATCCTCTTTCATTTCCATAAAGTGACCTTGTCTGTGGACAATACTCTTGCAACGAGTCCCTAAGTACACTTTTATGGGAGCAGCATTTCCGATTACTGCATCACAAGTGTTAACTTTTCCCTGCCAACGCAAGCTATGCAAATAGAGGTACTGAAACAAGTACAGTTCGTTTATTTGTCCTGGACGCCCTTCTCTTTTAATGGAAGACTTGACAGATTTCCATAGCCGCTCGATATTCTGCGAGTGCAGACTGGCGTCATCCGAAGGCACAAATTCCACAGAGTGGTTCACGAACTCGTGGTCGACTCCTTCAGCTTTCAGAATCTTGTAGGACCGAAACCCATCTGTAACGACTTAAGTACCAGACAGTATGAAGTGCTTTATCAGACCCGCTAAAGTGACCTTGTCTGTGGACAATACTCTTGCAACGAATCACTTCCGTGACTCTCTTTCTATTCCACCGAATACCCAAGTATGATCGATTTCACTCGTAGACGGTCGTCCTCTCTGGTTCTTCCGTCTAGCTATATGAGATTCGACCACTTCCGCAACTTTACTCGATACACCAATTGGTACACTGTCGTTTGTCTCTACCACATAACAGACTTCTCTGCAAAACCCGAAACAGACACAACGGTAGTAACAGATAACTCTGTTTCCGATGCTGTTGCTTACAACGTGTAGTCTCGAATCCAGCAAGATAGAAGAATTATGCTGGTCTCGATCGATAATTTGGAAGCGTCGAACCACGTATTCTTCCTGAAACTAGTTTGTTTTCCGCACAGTCCGCAATGAAATTGAAACGGTATTTCTGCATTGAAACTCCTCTTACGAAGTTTTACACATTTCGCAGCACCACAGTCTAGTTAGTCCCTTCTTTCGTCGTCCGGTAGTACTCCGTATTTGCGACAAAAAGTAAAACAATTTTCTAGACTGGATAAGCACGGAATTAGATTATTCCAAGTGAGAGAATCCGCCGAAGAAACGTCAGGAACACCAGACATCACACTCACTATCGACAGAAATCGCCTGCTTTCCCAAGCAACTCACAAATACGAGGTGCGACAATAAAGTAATGAGACTGATGTGAAAAAAAAAGTTGCTTACCGTTTTAGTCAAGTTTAGCGTTGTTTCCTTCAAAGTAATTCCCTTCTGAGTGCACACGCTTTTTCAAGCGATTCTGCCATTGATAGTAACATTTCTGGAACTCATCTTCTGTAATATCCTCCAAGACTCTCGTCACAGCTTTTTGGACATCTTGTGTTGTTTGAAAATGGTGTCGTTTGACCGCCGTTTTGACACTTTTTGAAATAGAAAAAAGTCGCCTGGAGCGATATCTGTCGAATAAGGTGGGTGTGGTAGTACTGAAAAATGGTTCAAATGGCTCTGAGCACTATGGGACTTAACATCTGAGGTCATCAGTCCCCTAGAACTTAGAAATACTTAAACCTAACTAACCTAAGGACATCACACACATCCATGCTCGAGGCAGGATTTGAACCTGCGACTGTAGCGGTCGCCCTGTTCCAGGCTGAAGCGCTTAGAACAGCTCGGCCACACCGGCCGGCGGTAGTACTGAAATTTGTTTTGAGGTTAAAAATTTCTTTACCGGCAGAGCAGTTTGGGATGGCGCATTACCGTGATCCAGAATCCAATTATCAGCAATGTGGGCGCAGACATGAAGAACTCTTTCACGAAGTCTTCCTAAACTTTCTTTTTAGTAATATTGGTTAACTGTTTGTCCAGGAGGCACCCACTGTTTGTGAACAATTCCCTTGGAATCAAAGAAGCACACAAGCATGCATTTCACTTTTGACTTTGACACGCGAGCTTTTCTTGGTCTGGGTGATGCCTTTGAGCACCATTGCGAACTTTGGCGTTTTGTCTCTGGATCGAGCTGAAAAAACCAACTTCCATCACCAGTGATAACATGGCTCAACAATTCTGGATTGATTTCCGTTTGCTCTAACAGATCGGCTGCCACATTTTTCCGTATTTCTCGGTGTTGTGGTGTGAGGTTTTTGGGGACCATTTTTGCACAAATCTTTCTCATACCAAGATCTTCAGTAATTATTAGACAAACCGTTTCTCGATTGATGTTCAGTTCTTCTGCAATCATTTTCACGGATAATCTTCGATCAGATCGTACGAGTTCACGCACCCTGGCCAAGTTGACATCTTTCCGTGAGGTTGATGGTCGTCCACTGCGGTCTCCATCTTCAACATTCGTTCTGCCTTCACTAAACATTTTATGCCAACGAGAAACTTGAGCTTTTGACATAACCTCCTCTCCAAAAGCCTTCTGAAGCTTACTGTAAGTTGTCATCGCGTTTTCACCCAATTTAACGCAAAAAGATTCCATTTCCGTGACGAGACACACAAACACGTGTTAACTTATTGCAGCACAACTCACGACTGAGCAGTTTCATCGATGTGCCGCTTGAACCAGAAGCAGCTTATAGACCAAGGTCAAAGATATTGTGCCTACGCAAGCCTGCAGGATTGCCACACCTCACAAAGAAAATCAGTCTCATTATTGTCGCACCTTGTATATAGGAAGCATAGGATTCATAGAACTCATTGCTAACGGTAGTATATTGTTCGTGTAACTTTTGACAAGGATATGGTTTTGCTAATGTAGGGTTATTAATTTTGATTTATTTTACTGTCGGTGTACGTGAGTTGCATTTTATCGAATAAAATGAGAATATGAGGTAGCGGAGTTTTTGTGTAATTGATAATGTATCTATGAGTGCAGATGAGGAATACTGGATGTTTCGAAAAGCTGAGGAAGGGTGACTGCAGCTTCGTTTCCCGAGGCAGCGTCATAAGCAAGAATGATTATGACGTAAATTGCAGTTCTGGCAGTGCTGCACCTCCTCAATGAGGAAAGAATAGGCGCATTGCAGGATTGACAACTGACAGGGAGGGTACCGTTCTCCAGGCAGGAGGATGTCATCCTAACCAGCCATCGTTGGACGGCAAAATTAACATACAATGTGTGGAACAGAGAACGGAGGCTGGAGGAGACGTCGTCAGAGCTGCACCTGGAGGCCGAGAAGAAGGGAGTGTTGGGAAGAAGTGTGAGGGGAGTGCCGAGAGTTACGTGTTTCCTACAAACACCTGTGTGAACATTTGTGCCAGGTGGTAGGTTTAGTACCATGTATGTGCCACCTAAGAAAGGGCGGTTGGACGCAGGTGGTCGGTTATTCAAACACGGCATTCGTGAAAGCGGATACCGATACTCTCTTGACCGATACTCTGGTATAGGTAAGAGAAGTAGCGGATAGTAGTGAAGCTATAGCTGAGGGGCACAGTACGCAACTGATAAACTCGGAACAGGGACTACTGAATAACACTCGAACTCTATGGGAGCTAACTGCGGAATTGGTGGGATGTGTGTGGACGACTATTGACTTACTGAATCGGTACGTGAATGTCATACAGACCTGGTAAGATGTGTTAAGACACCAGGGTAGCTCTCGGAAGACTCATACGATCACTATCCTACAGCATAGGGGACGCTTGAGTGAGGAGTGGAGCTAAAGGGGCTTCAGGAGGCTGTTCAGCAAATGGTGTACGGGTAGTTGAGCCCTACAATGTTACCTCCGCAACAATTCCTGGCTGGCCTACGGAAGGTCCAGAAGGAATTACCACCTGAATTGCAGCTCATCATCACCCCGACCGAACAGACCGTGTCATTACTTTATCACGTCGCAGCAGTGGAAAGCACCGACGAAACGCGACATTGTGTGCTATTCCAATTTCCGGTAGCAAATGCGGACTCGTAGCACTAATGTTTTACAGTGTACCCCTACCCTATAAAGTGAGGCGCTCTGGGGAAATACATACAAATGAGAACGAAAGAGGTGATGTTAATTTCAAAAGCAGGGAACAGTTACTGGTTAATGTCAGCACACTCCGACTTTGTCACAGAGAGTAGATCACGATACAGCCGATTCGAGAGGTCCAGACTAGCGCAGAGGCTTGCAGGGTTCCGCTGCTTTAGGCATATCGGGTGTAGAAGGACGTCCACAGCATGTTCTCGCGTCGCAACCTTATTTCCAAAGGGCAGGCGTACATCGGATATACTCCATGAACGAATCTGGTGTGCTTGCAAATTTCAATGAGCGACGTCCACCAAGGGACGAGAAACGGTTAGAG
The DNA here is from genome assembly GCF_023864275.1 of Schistocerca cancellata. Classification (NCBI taxonomy): domain Eukaryota; kingdom Metazoa; phylum Arthropoda; class Insecta; order Orthoptera; family Acrididae; genus Schistocerca; species Schistocerca cancellata. The sequence continues at coordinate 1,113,516,792 of NC_064627.1, forward strand.
CTACAAGGTAGCGGTCTGTTAATTAACGGCACAACTTCTGATATCACAGGACCAACTTTCCATCTCCCAGCCACGACAACTGGGATCGCCATACTGAATGTGACAGAACTTTCGTTGTACTGATCAGATAAAGCACTGAATATACTCTCTGGCCAGAACGCAAGCACACTAGACGAGCTCACAGCGACTCAAACAGCAAGCACCAGTGCGGAGCAGATGCTCCAGCCCGTGCAGCAATGCCATGACTGACGGCGCAAAGTTGTAACACTGAGTGTCACAATCTCAGGCTCTGATTATTTTGTACAACCTGCATCTATTTTAGGCGGGAAACGACCCACCCGTTTGAACGCACAGTGCACCAGCTGCCAGTCTGCTTGGTTAATCCTAGAAAATAATGATTAGTAAGTAAACAGCCAATGACTTTTGTGGTTCATGCTTTATTTGTGTAAGGAGAAAAAATTGCTCATAAACATAAACTATCAGGTTTGTTGTCGAGACATTTCTGAGAGTTGTAAACATTTAAGGATCCGGTGACTAGCGTGTTGCGACACTTCTCTGCCTCTCTCACCAGAAAAAGGTCTATGACTAACAAGTGGACCGCTGCCACACGCTACACGTCTGAACGCACCACTGCCCACCTCGAACAAGATCAGCAACAGGATGTGCAGTATGTCTCACTTACATTGATTACGAACCTTCGTTGGCAGTATACGTAAAACTACATTCCGTGGCGAATCCGCTACTTTCCGCAGCTGTGTCTGCTGGTAAATCATGTACTCTTTCGGTAGCAGATGATAATGCCGACTCAATGTTCGAATCTACGCCGACTGATTTGCTTGTATTTTCACTTTCCTCGTACGTCGAAGTCTCTCGACTAGAGTACTCGCAGCACAATTTTTGGCGTGATAACGGCCGTGTAGTCTTCTAATATCGCGACAGTAAAGGCTAATATCACTGCAAGAAACACAACACTGCGCGAGGGCAAGCGGTTAGTGTTTAGTGGGTAGTAACGGCGCGTCTCGGGTGCGAATCCCGCTGACCGTCTCAAATTTTTCCCCTCTGGAAAGGTGTGGAAGAGGGTCCATTCGGCCTTGTCAGGTCAACTGAAAGGCTCATTGAATATAAAATCAGCGATATTGTCGTGAAAGTGGCCGAAGGAGCGATGTATCGAAAAGCTCGCAGCAGGCTGTGTGACACGACGTTTATTTATTAGCAACAGAAGAATCAGCTGTTATTTTTTCGGGTTAGAGAGATGTTTCACGTATTATCACTGTGAATCTTGTTCTTTGTCAGGTTCCAGCTCAAGTCTATACAATTCAGATCTAAATGTTACTGCGGCAGTGGGAATTTTGTACACGGAATCTACAGGAGAAGGTTTTTGAACATTAATTAGTGCCAAATGTACGGCTTCCTTATCTTTAGGTATTTTTAAATTTTTTCGGCCTGTTTCTACATGATAGTTACAAATTTTCCCGTTGTGGTCATAGAGAAGAAGTGAACGTGATACGAAACCCTGCATTCACGGACCGAGCGAGGTGGCGCAGTGTTTAGACACTGGACTCGCATTCGGGAGGACGACGGTTCAATCCCGCGTCCGGCCATCCTGATTTAGGTTTTCCGTGATTTCCCTAGATCACTCCAGGCAAATGCCGGGATGGTTCCTCTGAAAGGGCACGGCCGACTTCCTTCCCCATCCTTCCCTAATCCGATGAGACCGATGACCACGCTGTCTGGTCTCCTTCCCCAAACAACCAAACCATCCAACCTGCATTCACAACAATGAAACGCTGTCCGGCACCGTTATGTGTAATACTCTTCACACACTGTCACTACGCAACATTTATTCACAGTGCAGTGTGTATGAATCCAAGGTTCGTCTAAATAAACTGCTGGCCACTTGAATTCCACTGACTTATTTTTTTGCAGAAAATGCGTTGGAAGTATGTTCTCTCTTCCGCACATAGGGGTTCTTTCAGTTTCGTACCTTTTAAAATAAAATACCATAGATGGAAGAGTTTTCTACAAAGTTTCTCTGCTAGCCTTGAAGTTCAGTTCACAAAAGCTATGAATTTTTATGTTCACAATATCGTAGGAATTAGTGTCTAAAGACAATTTATTTGTAGCATTAATGAAGTACTTACTGTGTGCGTTTTACTAATTCTGCTTTGGGGCTGATACCTAAATCCAAAACCACTCGTTCCCGTGTCCGTCCTTCGGTAATTTGCACACTACTGGCTTACTTATCTTCCGGCTCTCGATATTCGAGGACTGCTTGCGTCACCTTCTCTGCGGACCCTAACACACCTTCGTCGTTCTCATTGTCTGTAAAACTAATGGCGTTAACAGCGAGTTGTCGCGGCTTCCCACGAAAATTGCCGTTTTTGCGCTAGCACTGTGAGGTAACATCGGATGCTACTTTAAGATGGAATGTGATTTGACGTCGTCATATGACCTAATTAGCTCCCGCTGCAGCAGGGTTAGCCGTTCGTCTTGCCGAATAATAAAACTTAATGAACATGCAGGTGCACAGTTAATTACAGCTTTACTTAAACTATTTATTCTCATTCTATCATACAAGCTAGTTAATTACAGCTTTACTTAAACTATTTATTCTCATTCTATCATACAAGTCAGTGCACACACATCACACACTGCACACACTACACATAAAGTCTCTCGGGTAAGATAGGACCATAAATATACCTTTGTTTTCTTTATCTTTGGCGTTAGTTTATTGTTATTGGCCAACACTCTTGAGGGGCTCATTTGCTTCCTCTAGCAAGAGTTCTGGTGTTTTACAATGGCTATTCGGAAAGTAAGGTCCGATGGGGTTCGAAATGGAAACAACAGACAAAATCCGATGAAGCTTTGCACACATGTGTTGCACAGTGTCTCTAGTACGTCTGTCAATGACGTCATGTCGCTCTTTTTAGTTCTGAGGGCACAGTGAACACGTAAAAATGCTTAGAACAATAGTGTCTCCAGGCACGTATGAGGGCCAGGTGTGAGATTTCGCCTGAATTGATGTAGCCCACAAAACATAACTGTCATACGTTTCCTTATGCATGACATTGGAAATTTGTGGTAAGATCTTACGGGACCAAACGGCTGAGCTCATCGGGCCCTAAGCTTAACCGCTACTTAATCTAACACGCACACCCATGCCCGAGGAAGGACTCGAACCTCCGACGGGGGGAGCCGCGCGAATGCTAGACAAGACGGCTCACACCGCGCGGCTATCCCGCGAGGCTCTGTATGACAATTCTCGGCCGCACTCTGAAGGGGCAATGAAGATACCACTGCAGCGTTTTCGGTGGGAAGTGTTTCATCACCCACGATAGAGCCCGTGATTGACTCTCTCTGAGTTTCATATCTACTGATATGAACCGCTAGCTATGAACACAATGTTCTGGCAGAGAGAACGAGCTACAGACCAGCGTAGAGAATTGGCAGGAAGCACAGACGGCTGCCTTTTATGACGAGTGTATTGGAAAGTAGGTGCAACGCTACGACAAACGTCGAAATCTGAGCAGCGACTAAATAGCTGGAAGGTGTAGCTAAAAACATTTTTGATTTTCGGGATGGTTTCCGTTTTGCTACCGATAGGACATCACTTTCCGAATAGGCCTCGTACCTGTATGTACACAGTTCAGTCGCATTAATTAGATCACGGCCTATGTTCGACGTCAACGTGCAATAACGATTCGCAGACGGCAGGTGGCACAACTAGTAGTGGTGGGTAGGGGTGGGGGAGGGGGGGGGGGAGGGAGAGGGGGTGACACGGAAAACATTGCGGTCGCTGTTGTAATAAGGAAACGGAGCGACTTGTCTGATGTCCAAGGGGAATGATCATTGGTTTTCGGGCCAAGGGTGGAAGCATTTTCGCATTGCTTACATTTGGAATCTGTTCTCGTGCCGCCGTCGCTAAAGTATACCACGCATACCAAAATGGGGCTGACCAAAACCAACACCGAGATAACTTTAGGGCAGCACATGTCATAGGCGACAGGGTTGAACGGCGGCTGCGGCTGCGGAGGTGTGTACGGGCGACTACACGTGCAGCAACTGACCGACCAAATGAACCAAAAGACTACCAGCGATGTCTTCTCAACGATCGTTCAGCGAACGTTCCGCATCAGACGCCTGGTTCGTGCATCCACGCTGACTGCTGTTCTTGGGCGACAAAGAACGTGCTCACCAATACCGCAACCGAACGTCCACTTAATGCAACAGGTGGCCTTTTCAGTAGAATCACGTTTTATGCTCCATTGCACATATGGACATCGGGGTGTGCGGCGTGGAACGTCTGAAAGCAAACAAGGCGGGAGCTTTATGGTCTGGGGAATGTTTCCGTAGAATTCCGTGGATGCTGTCTTCATTCTGGAAGGCGCTGTGGGTCATCACAAGTACGCATCTATCCTTGGGGGATCATGTTCGCCCCTACGTGCAGTTTATTTTCCCTCGTCACGGTCGCATCTACCAGCAGGAAAATGCAGCATGTGACAGAGCTCGCAGTGAACATGCGTCGTTCGAAGAGCACAAGGATGGGTTTACCACACTCCCCTCGTCATCACAACTCCCCGAACTTAGACCCAATTGAGAATCTGTGGGACCACCTCGCTCGGGGTGTATACGCCACGGATCCTTAACCGAGGAAACCTGTGCAGCTGGTTATGGCGCTGGAGTCGGCATCCCCTTCGGTAACTTCCAGAACCTCGTTAACTCCCTTCCTGCAATGTTTCGCAGCGGTCCATGCTGCTAAATTGTCGTTATTCAGGATTCTGAGGTCATCACATTAATGTGACCGGACAGTGTATAATGTTGCTGTTATCAGCAAAGAGAATTGTTATATGTGATTAACATTTTTCGGAAACTCATTGGTATATATTAAGAAGAATAAGGGTTCTAAGACGCTACATGAGGAATTCCTTCATTAACGTAATTTGGATCTGATAGATTGTAACGGGTTCACCACCCTGCTGGAGCAAAAGTAATCTCGATGTATTGCTCATTTGCTAAAACGACAATTCACAGGCGCTGCCTGAGGCATACAATATCTTTGCCTCTGTTAAAAGAGAGCTGCAAGAGAGTCGCAGGTCAGAGCAGTCTCCGCCGCAGTTGCAGTCGCTCACTGTTACAGTGTAGTTGTAGTCTGTCGCTGGTAAGGCAGTTTATAGTTATTAGTTGTTAAAGTCACAGTGCAGAACAAATTGTAAAATTTTATTATATGGAACTGAATAATAACTGTGATTAGCCGCAGAGCTAAATGATACAATGCAATGAGATGATGGTGAACAAATGAATAATTGTTAATATAATGAAAAATGAACAGTGTAATTAAGTCAACCTGTGACGCTACAACGCACTCCTTGCTATGATTTTTTTCGCTTACTTAACACATGAAACTGTTTGTATACGATGTATTGTCTAGTGTAAATATGTATTGTAAATACTACGTTTAAATTATGTAATATTTAACAGTGGCAAGTCAGGACATATTAAGTTGACGTTGAAGTCAGAGAGATTGTTTTGTCTCGCATCTGGGCGCGGGAGCGCGCCAGCGGGCAGTAGTAGCAGTGACGCCGTGCTCGGAGTAAGGCGTACAGTCGAGTGCTGCTAGTCCTAGCCGTGTTACATCTAACGGCTAGTGTGTGGATCTAAGTACGACGGGAAAGTAATGGTCGGCATATCTGGAAGCATGGCCGGGCAAGTTATTATGGATTAATGGGCATAGTGCTGAAGAAACGAGGACTTAAATGCGAAGCGCACTGTGGGCCCAAGTCGCAACAGTGAAAGCCCGATGCCGCATTGTGTCGCTGCCGTGGACTTCCGTAGATCCACCGACAACGAGAGAAGTAAGATCTACCTAATTTTCGTAGGATAAAATTGTAGAAGACTTGCCAGTGACTGTGCTTTTCTCTGAAGTTGAACAATTAATAACAAGCACTTTATAGTCGTAGTGTTGCAGTTACATTCCACCCGATAATAACACCAAGTAGGTTCCTTCCAATCCTTACCTTATTGAACCGAGTGTGTCACGCCATTATCAAGAGAAAATATGTTAATTATACAAATTATTTGCACAGAAGGTGAAGAGTAAATTTCAGATTGGTTATCGTAGTTAACTGTTGCACTTAATAAGCTTATGCCAACCGTAGTAACATAATAATAAACTGAAGTAATAAATTTGATTATTAAGATTTATTTCAATGCATATTCAGCTGAAGTTAATTCAAGGATATTTCATGAAACTATAAAGCTTATTCCACCTGACAATCCCCCAATTAATGAATTATTATCAGTCAAAACATAGTTAATCAATTATTGGCAATATATTTCATTATCAGTAATTAAACTGTACCTAATTTTAAAGACAGAATGATAGTCCATTATTCAAAATCTCGATAGATAATTATCTGTGTTGTCATCATTGCACTTAGCTGACAAATTATGAACAAAATGAGTGTAGTTAGATTGTTATGACATTGTTTTATATGACTACTGAGCCTGACACAGCACTTACGTAAAATTTCCCGTTCCATCTGCTGCTCTACAAAAAGGTAACCTTTATTTTTGACACAATTATTCACGTACTTAACAGTACTGTCGCTCATCAGTTGAGCTGGCGACCGATTTTAGAATTGCTTTTACGACTTAATCATTTCCTTCGGCAAAATTTCCACTGGCAAAATTTATTTCCAAATTATTTCCATTATTTCATTTACCGATCGTTATTGAATGAAATTACTCATTCAATAACGATCAAGTTATAACGTCTCCTGTTTCCCGCGGAATAATCATTATTTACTTCCGATTCGGATGCCTTATCCCGATGTGGGTCAAAATTCATAATTCACGGTCATTGCCAACTTGTAATTTCGCAAATCCCCGGAAGCATCTATTATAAGGTAAATTTTATTATTTTTATTGGCATGCGCGTAGTTACGTCACATGTCTGAGATGTTAATATGAATTTTTTTCAATCTTTTCTTTTGTGATTTGTCGGCACCAGCTGACACAGATTTGTAATATATTAAATTTTCCCGTGTAATGGAGTGTAGATCTTTATCAATAACATAAAAAATTTCAAAATATAATTGTTTTTACCAGTCAACTACAAAAGTATAATTTCCCCTTAAGTCATTGCCAGTCCTGATCCAGTCATTTATCTAAATTAAAATATTCCAGAATCTTTGTCAAATCATAGTCACGTGCTCTTTAGTAACCCGACCAGCTGTGCAGCTGTGTCACTAAGTGAAGTCAGTTTTTCTAGTAATTCAGATCTCAGACAAATGTTATCCAGTATTAGAAGATAGGCCGGCATTGCACTAAGCTGTGCCATTTGCGAGCAGATATATGGACAGCGTTATCCGGCGACACCATCACGAGGTAAGAATTTTTCAGTTTATTTCTCACGGACAGATTGAGATTGATTTCACAGGGCCATAGCGTAGCGCTGCTTACGTCACAATTTATAAGTTTTTCATGAGTTAAGATATATCAGTTTTCATACGTCAGAATTTAATTATCCAAATTTAATTATTCTTAATTTTTACTTTCCGTTTGGGAAGGTTACACATCATTATTTTATTTTTTTATTTATGCGGGAAGGTTACAAGATGTTTTACTAAAAATCTCACTTCATTTGCGGCCTTTATTACTTCTACCTTTGTACCTTGAACGGTTATCTTCCCCGTTGTTATCTTTTCTCTCTCTCTCTCTCTCTCCCAGTCTATGTTAGAGCGTGCAGGTTGCGTGTGTGCCAAGGCATCTCATATACACGCTGCTTACCTGCTTGGTTCAATGCTCGGAAGGCATTAAGATTTCGCAACGGATAACGCGGGGGAGGGCTCAAGCAACCAAGTGGGCAACTAATTACCACTCTCTAACATCATCTGTATTCTCTATCCTTTTTCATTTTCATTCCCGCCAGATTATCATGACTTCAATTCAGTACTAACATACACTACTGGCCATTAAAATTGCTACACCACGAAGATGACGTGCTACAGACGCGAAATTTAACCGACAGGGAGAACATGCTGTGATATGTAAATGATTAGCTGAGAGCATTAACACATGGTTGGCGCTGGTGGCGATACCTACAACGTGCTGACATGAGGAAACTTTTCAACCGATTTCTCATACACAAACAGCAGATGACCGGCGTTGCCTGGTGAAACGTTGTTGTGATGCCTCGCGTAAGGAGCAGAAATACGTACCACCACGTTTGGCGACTTTGATAAAGGTCGGATTGTAGCCTATCGCGATTGCGGTTTATCGTATCGCGACATTGCTGGTCGCGTTGGTCGAGATCCAATGACTGTTAGCAGAATATGGAATCGGTGGGTTCAGGAGGGTAATACGGAACGCCGTGATGGATCCCAACGGCCTCGTATCATTAGCAGTCGAGATGACAAGCATCTTATCCGCATGGCTGTAACGGATCGTGCAGCCACGTCTCGATCCCTGAGTCAACAGATGGGGATGTCTGCAAGACAACAACCATCTGCACGAACAGTTCGACGACGTTTGCAGCAGCATGGATTATCAGCTCGGAGACCGTGGCTCCGGTTACCCTTCACGCTACATCACAGACAAGAGCGCCTGCGATGGTGTACTCAACGACGAACCTGGGTGCACGAAGGGCAAAACGTCCATTTTTTCGGATGAATCCAGGTTCTGTTTATAGCATCATGATGGTCGTATCCGTGTTTGGCGATATCGCGGTGAAAGCACATTGGAAGCGTGTATTCGTCATCGCCATACTGGCGTATCACCTGGAGTGATGGTATGGGAATCCATTGGTTACACGTCTCGGTCACCTCTTGTTCGCATTGACGGCACTTTGAACAGTGACGTTACATTTCAGATGTGTTGCGACCCGTGGCTCTACCCTTCATTCGATCCCTGCGAAACCCTACATTTCAGCAGGATAATGCACGACCGCGTGTTGCAGGTCCTGTACGGGCCTTTCTGGATACAGAAAATGTTCGACTGCTGCCCTGGCCAGCACATTCTCCAGATCTCTCACCAATTGAAAACGTCTGGTCAACTGTGGCAGAGCGACTGGCTCGTCACAATACGCCAGTCACTACTCTTGATGAACTGTGGTATCGTGTTGAAGCTCCACGGGCAGCTGTGCCAGTACACGCCATCCAAGGCCTGCTTGACTCAATGCCCAGGAGTATCAAGGCCGTTATTACGGCCAGAGGTGGTTGTTCTGGGTACTGATTTCTCAGGATCTATGCACCCAAATTGCGTGAAAATGGAATTACATGTCAGTTCTAATATAATATATTTGACCAATGAATACCCGTTTATCATCTGCTTCTTGGTGTAGCAATTTTAAAGGCCAGTAGTGTAGATCTATACCCTGGATTGGGGTGTTATGATCAGTCACTGAATCCACTAAATTAAATTCATATGACATTTTTATTATTTACCCAGAAACTTTACAAATGTTATACCCACTTTTTACTCGCTACTTAAGCGATCTAATACTTGCAATTAACAAAGCAAAGATGAATAAATTCTGTCTTACTGAAGGTGCCCATATTATCATAAATCTATTCAACACTCTCTCGTACTGACGGTGCTTGTACTATCAGAAATCTGGTCTCGTTTATAATATTGTGCACTGGGAAAGGGGACTGATCTACGTGATCTACGTTGCTGCGTCTGTAGTCCATTTGCTTGGACAGGGATTGAAATTCTTACCCCTTGTTGTTGCTTGGATCGAATCGTTAGGAATTAATGAACCGCGCTTCGGTTCCTCAATGGTCACTCTCTCCATTACTTCTCACCACCGTTCCCTTAGTCAAAATTATAGCAAAGATTTTGTAAGTAGGCTGTTTAAGTTCTTATATTGGTAACGCCGCCGCCACGTAGCGCTCTCTGTATGAAAATCACTGGCTGTGCTGTGTGCAGTCTGTGGCTAGTTTGCATTGTTGTCTGCCATTGTAGTGTTGGGCAGCGGGACGTGTACAGCGCGTAGCGTTGCGCAGTTGGAGGTGAGCCGCCAGCAGTGGTGGATGTGGGAAATTAGATGGCGGATTTTTGAGTACACAATGAATGTCATGAACTGCTATATATATTATGACTATTAAGGTAAATACATTGTTTGTTCTCTATTAAAATCTTTCCTTTGCTAACTATGCCTATCAGTAGTTAGTGCCTTCCGTAGTTTGAATCTTTTATTTAGCTGGCAGTAGTGGCGCTCGCTGTATTGCAGTAGTTCGAGTAACGAAGATTTTTGGTGAGGTAAGTGATTTGTGAAACGTATAGGTTAATGTTAGTCAGGGCCATTCTTTTGTAGGGATGTTTGAAAGTCAGATTGCGTTATGCTAAAAATACTGTGTGTCAGTTTAAGCACAGTCTTGTATAATTGTTCTAAGGGGACGTTTCATATGGCGACCCTGCCAGGATTCGAACCTGGAATCTTCTGATTTTTTCTTGTAGTTTGTGTAATTAGTGTAGATTTTGTTTATTGCTGGTGCGTAATTGTAGAGAGAATCTCCTTTGTAGTTGCAGCCTTTCATTGTTGTACAGTAAAACAGTTGTGGTATGCATGTAGATTTGCACCAAGTATTTCGCAGCTGCGCTTGCAATTAACGAGATATTATTTTCAGTGCTATGTTAATGTTTTCTCTTATTGTTGCTCTTCAAATTGTGTTTTGCTGTGTTATCGTGTGAAATATTGTGACAATAAGGGCGTGTGAAAAACGTAATACTAGGCTCCAAAGTAAACTGAGAAATGACAGTGAAGACGAAAGCAGTGTGTTAGCGCCACTGTGTAATGGGTTAACTAATGTTCAAAGTAGTAATTTGGTAATGTACATAGGTAAATGGAGCGGGCGGCAAATAATGGTGTAGACAGTCAAACAGGTAGTGAACAGGGAAGCATTATCGATCGATCGGTCGGCAACAGCTCGCCTCAGGAATCCGAAATGACAGAACACAATATTGCAAATACTGTAGACTTAGGTTTTGGGTCCTCACCGTTTTCTCAAATGAGTCAAGACACATTTTCTGCTTGTCAAAATGTGAATGCTGCCGGTGAAAACGCACTGCCAAAAAGTATAGAGAAACAGATTCCAGACACTAATACATTATTATCGCAAAAAAAATGGTTCAAATGGCTCTGAGCACTATGGGACTCAACATCTTAGGTCATAAGTCCCCTAGAACTTAGAACTACTTAAACCTAACTAACCTAAGGACATCACACACACCCATGCCCGAGGCAGGATTCGAACCTGCGACCGTAGCAGTCCCGCAGTTCTGGACTGCAGCGCCAGAACCGCTAGACCACCGCGGCCGGCATTATTATTGCAATTAATGCAACAAATGGAACAAAATCAGAGAAAAACACAGCAAAAGCTTCAAATGTTAGACACAATGGAACAAAATCAGAGACAAATGGGACAAAGGCTTCAAAAGTTAGACACAATGGAACAACACCAGAAACAAACTCAGCAACACTTAGACACAGTGGAACAAAATCTTCAAAAGTTAGACGCAATGGAACACAATCTTCACACCATGCTTGAACAAACACGTGAAGATTTAACTACTGAGCTACATAAAATCGAATCGAAATGTCAAAAAGTCTGCAATGACGTAAAAACACAAATTTGTGAACATTTCCAACCTATTTTTTCGCGTCATGAAAATGCATTACAGAATCACGAAGCAGCCATAAAAGAACTGCAAACTATTGTTCATGAAAATCATGAGACCTTGCAAGCTAAAATGGACTCAGTTGCATCTACCGATTCGGTTACACAACTTGCAAAAACTCAGGAAAACTTAAAGGACACAGTAGAAAGACACATGGAGGAAATTAGTTCATTATAAGAGAAAGTAGTTGAACTTTCGGATCAGCTAAATAATTTATCTACGAAGGTAGATGATAATCTGAATGACACAAAACCAGTAGTCTTTAATGACACAGAAGAGTGCGAACAAATTAGGAAATTCAAACAAAATCAGAATCAAATTAATACGCAATACAAAAGAGAAATCCGGGAAGTACAAGATCAGTTGGCACAAGTAATACAAAAATTTCATATTTCAGAGGACACTCGCGCTCCAACACGGGAAGAGGAACTTAGAAATACGGAAAAGCTACAAAATAATAACACAGGACACTTCGGAAATTATGAAAGAAATTGGCAAGGCGCACCGAATTTTGAGATGGAGCCGCCGAAACGACGTAACAATGACCGACATATGACTCGCCGACATGATGATTTTGACTATAAGCTGTTCATTACTACACATAAATTCAAAACATTTAAGAATTCTGGCAACGACATTCATCCACAAGCATGGCTCCATCAATTCTCTCATTGTTTTCCTTCCAACTGGTCGTTAGAACACAGATTAGAATTTATGTGTGGCTACTTAGAAAATGAACCAGCTGTAAGAATGCGATCGGTCATTCACGATTGTCATACTGAAGGAGAATTTTATCATGCCTTCCTCTCAGCATATTGGTCTCAAGCTACACAAGACCGAGTAAAACATAACATCATAATGATGAAACATTTCGAACAATCTGAATTTTCCAGTCTTGTGAAATATTTTGAAGACATGTTGCACAAGAATCAGTACCTGTCAAACCCATACAGCCCCTCAGAACTCATCCGCATTTGCTTAATCAAATTACCTGAACATTTACGGCATATTATTTTGGCAGGATGTTGCAAAGACGACATTGAAGCTTTTCAGGGGCTCTTACAAGAACTGGAAATTGACACTGACAATCGCGGAACGCGAAAACAGGAGCACAACAATTACAGGACACATCCGTCACAATTCTGCCATGACAGAAATAATAACTGGACGCGACAAGGCTATTCTCACAACACAAATCGTGACCAAACCAGACACCATCCGTATGACAACCGTTGGCAGAGTAGTAATAATTACAGGGAAAGATCACCTCTCTGCGGTAATGACTATCACAGAGACAATCAGAGAAACAGACAATATGGGAACCAGAACAATTATTATCACGGGAGACAGAATAACTTCAGACGCAACGGTCCACCGTGCAGTGATAATTCAGGGAGAAATTCTCCACCACTTAACCGACAAGAAAGAAACTACAGGAACTACCGACATGACGACAGACGATGTGATCGTAACGACAGACGTGAATTTCATCAGAACTGGCGGGATTTAAACAGGGCTGGGCCCTCTCGGCAAGGCGAATTTGTAGAAGTTAGGTCTCCTAATCCCAATAACGATGCGCGCCAACAAAGAAACAGACAATGACTCGCACCGCAGGCAGCCACTTGCGCCCGCTGGCTCAGGGAAAAATAACATTGACGCTAACCTTGAGCAAAATTCCAGTATTCTTTACGGACGAATACCGCATGATAATTGCATTCACATTGAAACTCTGCGTACTGAGAAGAGCAAAGGGTTACACCACATCTCACATGTAAAACCGTTTATTGAGAGATAAACTGTTTTTTAATTTAATCTTTGCTATAAAATTTTTCACTTCACGTTACTAGTACTCTTTGTCACACTTACAAACTGTTAACATGCAACTATGTTTTAAAGCTAACTAAATATCCAGTCAAGAACCAAGAGAACTTATTTAAACAGAAATTACGAATGCATTGTTATTGTGAACAGATGACACAGTGTTATTGTGTGGGTGCATTCTTGCTTGTTAGTTGTACGATTACGTAACGATTATAAGGCTCACATACTTAGAACATGTACCTGTACTGCTAACGAGATTTTAATGCAACATTTTGGTTTACTTGAAAATACATTCCTGAGAGATACCAGATGACATAGTGGTTAGTTTATGTGACAGCTACACGATTATATCACGACGTTACTAACGAGTGACAATTTACAATGTTGCTTTTGCGGTGTATCTGTTTTATATCTGCACAGTTTTTCTGAATTATTCTGGAAAGTAAAACATGTATTAGTAGTAACTTTTGTGGTATAGCTACAATGAGACAGCCTCTTTCGTAGCACAACAATACGTTACATTATAGTACTTTCTTGATCACGGTAAGGGATGTAATAACTATGGTATCTATATGCAAAGCATTTCACTTTCGTTTATGATGAGGTAAGTACATTGGCTTCAGCAGAACTTTGCTTACAGAGGACGATAACTACGACACTTCCACAGAATTATCTTACAGCAAGACGCAAATTTAGCGCTACAGGACACACATTTGAGAGATTAATTTTGTACTTAAGCCATTTATTTTTCAAGATTTTTGAATTACAAAGGTTTTCCGTAATACATTTCATTCCATTGTTGTAATCTGTAACACCTGAGGGTATAATTACATTAATCCTCATGGGGGTACATGCTTACTTTGTGTACCATGTGTTTGGCAAGCACAAGGAGCCCTAGCTAATATGGTATTTGCTTATACCACTTTACACATCGGTACCATATTTCTCTAACACACAAATTACACAGCTATCTGATCATTTAACTGAGAGACAAACATTTTTTTACTATGTCAGTGACACATGTTTACATAATTACACAGTTGGATAACTTCACACTTATGAAATTGTATTTTGTCTGTACTTTGTGAACTGTTCATATTTTTTTGGAACCATTGTGATAGTATGAGAGCTTTGAATGATGTATTTGGTAAGGGAGCATGATTTTAAAGTACGTTTGAGGTAGATGACACTATTGAAATGAGCAGAGAATTTTTTTTAGGTTTTGAAATTATTGGAGGAAGCTACAACGATTTTGAGATTTTTTGACTGAGGTGTTATGATGTTATTTTTACGATGACGATGTGTATTATGCTGTTGAGGTAGGTTTATGATCAATAAGCTGATGTTATATGAGGAATTTGATTATGCTATGTATTTATTATGATGAAATATTGAAGAAGTGTCAACGAATATGTATATGTGTAATAAGGTAAGGAATAATGAGTAGTGGTTAGGGACTCTGACTTGTGATAAAGGATGTTGGAAACCAAGAATCATACTTTAAGAGTTATGAAATGTGTGTGTATATGCGTGAATGTATCACAATGCCGGCGAAAATTTTTTGGACACTGTTATATTCATAAGATTTTGTTTCTACAGCTTTGTAACGCAAATTCTTGACCTGTGGAATTTTTTTTATATGAGACTGTCATTGTAGCGGAAACTGCTGTCGTAAATATTTCCGTAAGAAAGTTAAGTGACCACCTGCACATAATGCATTGTGGGCACCCAGCTGTGTCAGACGGCTGGAGACAAAGGCATTAGTGTGTCCTTTTCAGAGGCACAGTTAGAAAAAAAAAGGGGAACCATTATCCTCGCTATTGACATTCCTTTGTAGAAAGCATCGCAAATACGACACGCTCATTACTTGGAAACATTCTTACATCTGCACACCTGATTATGACAAGTATCTTTCTACAAGAGTTGAGAGATTTTTTTACTACTTTATGAAATGCCATATGGCTAATGAATGATGTTTCATGCTTCCTTTATACATATTTTCATTTTTTAATATCTAGTTTCTAGCTGCACTGCAGCATTGGTTAAAATAGAATTTTATAGATGTACTAATATAAATATTTTCTGTCTACAGATCCAGTAAATACTAATTTTGTAATACATTTCCCAAAAATGGGGGAGCACAAAGACATTTCCCTTCACAGGAACTGCATACGGAATTTTCTTTTTAACTACTTGGTAATTTTTTTTGGTAGAATAACTTCTTGTGGTGCACCACTTTAATTACATAGACATTAAGATGTGAATATACATTTCCCTTGTCTGCATTATTGTCTTTAGTGTAATGTTTTTTCTGCTTGAGCTATGTCATGTTTAGGTATAAGTTATAGCATTTGCTGCTGCTGTTTGCCAGGCATAGTGTTACTGAATTTGACTTTGTATTACGCTGTTAAGCCAGTTTTACTACGAATTTATTTTTCTAGTTTGCTGCGCATTGCCTTATATTAGTTGTAATATTGCATTTGCTTTGCTAATTTATGCAGCTTCCTTTGCCATTTGTATTTTTTATCATTTCTGTTTGTGTTAATTGTTTTGTGCTGCTGCATTGCCTGGTCCCTTAGTTTAGCATCTGAGCTCAGTAGATTTAAGTTAGCTTAAGAGGGGTAGACTATATAAGAAACTGACTGTGGAGAATAGGTAAAGAATGCATTGCGAAGTTATATGAAAAAGATTTGGGCCAAAATGAGTATTGTACAATCAGAAATAATTATTTTGAAAGAAATATGAATAGAATACAGAAAGGAGGTATAGATAGGACTTTTGGGTATAATGATGAATGAAGGGAGATCTCCAAGAAGTAGAGAAAGTTTTGTTTGCAAAATACTGCACTAAAACAAACCCTGTCCTTTCCTTTTGTATTATTCCGCTATATGTTTGTGTACCCTTGTGTATTTGTGTTCTTCCTGTCTTTATGTGTTTATCTGATACGATTTATGTTGTAGAATTATTCTGATAATATGTTATTTTCTTTGTAAAGATGTTTAGACATTATTTATTCTGTTTTGTTTTAATGCTCATGTGTGAAGTTGATGTTCGAAAGTTATTCTGATCTTTTATGTATGTACTCATGTCATAATTCCTGTAACACTGGTGTGTATGTTATTTCTATTCTTTTGTAAAGCCTGTATTACTACAAATGTTATCTGTATTGGTATGTTTTTAATGGTGTATTTTGTACCTTTGTAATTGTATTCTTATGTTATAAAATTGTAATTGACACCAGTTCATCAAATTAAGTAACTTGTAAGCATTCATTTCACTGCACACATTTCTGTTGGTCATAGTAATGCACAATATGTGAGAAGTTGGGACTGTTAGTGTTTGCACATGTGTTACTAATTCAGCAAGGGACTGGATAACAGCATTGCTGGTTCTAAGGACAATTCCAAAAACTTCGTGAGTGTACAAGTGGTGGTTTATGGACTTGCTATCTTCTCTGCAAGACTCTTCATTGGTGATTGTGCACCTGCACAGTCGCAACAGATGGCTGCTGGCCATCTCTACAAGGACTACAGTGGGTCTGCATCTTTGATGGCCCACCAATACCATTATTTCTACAAGGACTACAGTGGGTCTGCACGTTTGATGGCCCACCAATACCATTATCTCTACAAGGACTACTGCATCTTTGATGGCCCACCAATACCGTAATCTCTATCAGGACTACAGTGGGTCTACTCTGTGATGACCTACCTACCAATATTCTTCAAAACTTCGACTGACTCTGCGGTGGGTTTGCTCTGTTGTGGCCCATTACCTGTCTGCATGTCAAGAGTCAGCACTGTCTTTCCGTTGGAAGGACAACACTACTTCTTCAAGACTGCATGGAAATACACTACTTCTGTGTGCAATTTCTTTTACTAATGAGACTTTGTGAAAAAAAACTGTAATTACTACTGTGGTGAACGATCAGGACCGTCTTTATAGACTGTGAGAAAATTTTACATTTTGACCAACATTTTAACAGTAAGGGTGTGCATTTGATTTCTTTGTTATTGTAATTGTAAAAAAAAATTTAACAAATATGTATTGGCCAGTGCCCAAAACAATTTGTAAAATTTGTTGTGGGGAGCATGGGGGCTATGTAAGTAGGCTGTTTAGGTTCTTATATTGGTAACGCCGCCGCCACGTAGCGGTCTCTGTATGAAAATCACTGGCTGTTCTGTGTGCAGTCTGTGGCTAGTTTGCATTGTTGTCTGCCATTGTAGTGTTGGGCAGCGGGACGTGAACAGCGCGTAGCGTTGCGCAGTTGGAGGTGAGCCGCCAGCAGTGGTGGATGTGGGAAATGAGATGGCGGATTTTTGAGTACAGAATGGATGTCATGAACTGCTATATATATATATATATATATATATATATATATATATATATATATATATATATATATATATATATAATGACTATTACGGTAAATACATTGTTTGTTCTCTATTAAAATCTTTCCTTTGCTAACTATGCCTATGAGTAGTTAGTGCCTTCCGTAGTTTGAATCTTTTATTTAGCTGTCAGTAGTGGCGCTCGCTGTATTGCGGTAGTTCGAGTAACGAAGATTTTTGGTGAGGTAAGTGATTTGTGAAACGTATAGGTTAATGTTAGTGAGGGCCATTCTTTTGTAGGGATTTTTGAAAGTCAGATTGCGTTGCGCTAAAAATATTGTGTGTCAGTTTAAGCACAGTCTTGTATAATTGTTCTAAGGGGACGTTTCAATTTTTGGTGGGGGAACAAAGCAGACACAAACATTCTCGTATACACAAAAACAATTTCTTTAAAAATGAAACATCCTATAAAATTTGACACACGCAAGTTAACAGTTTACAGCACATGCAAGCAACCTCACCGTAACAATTTTCAAGAACGAACTGGTAGCTCGCTGGCGGTGCAGTTCGACACCACGTGGGTGATCGACACCAATGGCTAATTTTTTCTGTACTCACCCCACTGTTCATTCTTGTTTTCAATCTATACAATTATTCACACACACAACCTATTATTTACCAGTTAGTTAGGACGTGGAACCTCGTCTAGGTTGCTGCCTGCAAATGGGGGTAGCCATGCGTCAGAAGATTCGTGCACGAAATTTATGAATTTGTCAAAAAATTACGTCACACGCTTAGAGCCTTTAGTAACTCACACAAAACGCACGCACATCCTACTAGGTTTCATCGTCTACATTTCTCATCAGCACTTACGACCACGTGTAATTTAACTTGGCGGGGTGAGGCTTAAAGTTACTTTAACAAGACCAGCAAGAAATTTAAAATTGCAAAACGCTTCTGCTAAAAGTGGAACTATATGATTTTTTATACTTTTGCTGCTCTCGTGTGCTGAAGGCACTAACTGATTGCATTACTACAAGTAGATAACGTGAGCGCCCATGCTCACTTCTTGAAAAGAAACCCTAACCGAAAATTTTTATTTTACAGGTAAAATTTCTCAAAAGAATGAAGGGTCCTAACGACATGCTAACTACTTCCATCCTGAAAAAGAGCTGATTAATAACAATGTAATAAATTATACCTCATCCCACAAAGAATTTGGCGGCAAAGACGGAGGTCGCTCTCGATTCCATCCGCCCAGTTCAACAGCTTCCCCCAGAGTGTCCCTGTCATGGTGGCCCTCACCGGTCGTTCTCCTCCACCCTGGAGGGGAGTGGAACCTGTTACCAACCTTGAACTACAGTCATCGCTGCCTTTACCCCAAATTTGTGTTGGCGCTAACCAACCTCCAGAGTGATCACATCTCTGCCTTGCCACTACCAGCACACGGACTCCTTAATACAAACTCAAAGTTAATTAATCAAAGGCAACGTATAGGGATTAAGGAGAGGAAATGCATTTATGTAATTATGAATTAAATAAACAGATAGTACATTTCTTCACTCGAGTTACAACATTTCTTAAATTTGGAAAAATGATGAAAGGATCTGAAAAATCTACAGAATTCAATATAATGCGACGGAACAAGCTAATTATAATGAGATGGAACAAGCTGTTCCCTCTCAACCTCTTTGTACAATTCATTTACAACTTCATTAATTCCTAATAATTATAGCTTGTTCAGTAGAATTTTATGGTTAATAGTGACAAATTCCTTGCTTGGATCTAAAACTATGCCTCTTAGGGACTTATCATTTTCTATTGCATGAAGCACCACTTCTGTAAATTCCTCTATGGCTGATTCTTATTTTTACTACTAAAAAATAGAGCACTCTTTCTCTGAGAAGGTTACATTTGTTCGGATAACTCGTAAGCCTGTCTTTCAAATTTGATTACGGAATTTTTGAGAAGACGACAACATAGATAGACGCCTGTATTTTTCTATGTCTTCTGCATTACCTTTCTTTACTGGAGGTCTAACTTTTTCTTGTTTTAAATGCTTTGGAAAGTTACCTGCGCTGAAGAACTATTTATCACATTAATTAAGGAGCTTGTGTTCTTCCTATGTATCATTTCAATAGACAGACTTCATCTGTCTCTACTGATTTTGCATGTTATACTGTTTTCCCGTCTTCAAGTTCTGTGATGGAAAACATCATTATTGCACTTGGTGCATACTGGTTTACGGAAGGCACATCTGTTCCTGCAAAATTCTGTTACAGCTTTTCTGCAGAAATGGAAAGCTATTTATTCGCAGTCTTTGTTAGTTCAAATGGTTCAAATGGCTCTGAGCACTATGGGACTCAACTACTGTGGTCATAAGTCCCCTAGAACTTAGAACTACTTAAACCTAACTAACCTAAGGACATCACACACATCCATGCCCGAGGCAGGATTCGAACCTGCGACCGTAGCGGTCGTGCGGTTCCAGATTGTAGCGCCTTTAACCGCTCGGCCACTCCGGCCGGCTTTATTAGTTCCTATAGATAAATTATTTCCTACAGCTTTCCTTTAGCTGTAAGTCATTATGTTTTTGTTTGTTTTTTTCCTGTTTACTGCTTGAGAATCTTCCTGATTGTTTTGCTTTTATTTTCATGGTTCTATACATTTTTGTTATTTAACGACTTTTTCGCAGGAAATAGTACTCTCCTATAGACCCTGGAATTAGCTACCAGACATTCCACCGGTTGCGCTCAGACGAAAGGAAAACAGAAATTAGGTGTCGCTGTGAATTCTTGTGTTGTAAGTCCATGAATAGTGTGAGGTTACACAAAAATTGAAAATATTTTCGTGTGAAAACATATATTCATAAAGTCGATGAAAACCTTTTGTTTCTTGTTTAAAAATTTTATCCATAGCGTTTTAGCTGCAAATACTTAGGTTAGTAATACTCTGTAAGTCAGTGTAAATAAAGTAGAATACGTAGACAGTTGGAAAGCTTTCGCAGAAAGAAATTCTTATCTTTTAGTCTGCTTCTTCAGCGTTATGCAGGAACGTTATTTCGCTTAATGTAGACAAAAACATCATGGAAATTTGTTAGGCATACTGTTCGGAGATATCGCTCCGCTATTACGAAATAAAGCAGATGTGAGTTATGAGGATCTTAACTTCAAGAACATATGGAATTTCAGAAATTACTAGCTTTGTCTATGTGTTAGAACAGTAAACAAGTTGCTTGATATTAGAGAATTGGAGAGAAAAAAAGATAATTTTTGCATCAAAATTTTTATTTCTTATGTTTTTGAAGTTAAATAAAGTGGTCTATGATAAGATATGGTGCTAGAGGAAGGGAGGAGGTCATGGGCGTACCGAGCAGGGAGGTTGGAAGGAAAAGTAGAGGTAGGGGGGGGGGGGGGAGGGGCAGGCGGGATAGCTGACCTCTCCCCTCCTAGAAATAAATGATGTTCACAAACTGAACTCGGAACCTTCCCAGCCACATAGACAGACGTTTCACTGTAACAAATACTGGCATGTAGCAAGTGCGCCCGGAACCATTTGTCGTGAAAAATCAAAGTTATTTCGCCATTCTCCAGAAAACTACCAGCCACCCCACAGCCCATATCCTGTATACGCTCTTGGAGAAGGGATGGAAGGACAATTTCCGAGGACACAGTACTTTCGTCGACATCGAATCAGACCTGCATGCATGTTCTGGAAGTTCCGCGTACACAGCGGAGGAAGCACTACAGCCTTGGCGTTAGGCAACCACATTAACAAAGCCGCTGTGCTGACAGCAGAAGTTACTTCGCAGGGTGTTGCTCAAAAGACTGCAGAATAAAAGGTTGGGCCATTGAATATTTTACGCTCCTTAAGACAGGTAACCCAACTTACATCATCAACATCCCGGGCAGATGACGTATATTGGGATGCCTGTATTAAGGCGTATGAAATATTTCCTCTGCCTGTTTTATTTTGCTCCCTCTCTACTACGAAATACCAAAACCTGAAACAAATCTGAAGGATGATGTAGCTGAAGTGCAGCTGAGGTGTTGGTTGCCTCTCAAGGGACTACTGAAGTCGTAATTGGCAGTGAGGTGGTACGTCCTCTTCTAACACGAAAGCCTTAATTCTGGTCTAGCTGTGAAATTACGACGTTTTCCTGAACACCTATGTTCGTGGCGTATCTTCAAGTGTTTCCATAGAAAGTACTAGGAAGCTGACATAAAATTTTCAGCTGTCACAAAAGAAGTCGTTACTGGGACTTACGAAGTATATCTGGCAATGGGAGCGGATTTTCGTTGCTATAGTATTTAAAGTAGTAGGTTTCCTCCGTCGTTGTCGTATGCATTGTTCACACGTCAAAACAGATTGTGTTTCGCGAGATTATCTCGCTACTTCCAGTTACTGAATGTTACCTGAACGAAATGCCGACAAGAGAACTGGTTTGATTCAAAAGTAGCGGTATCGTATCAAGATTGAATGGCTTCAAATGCATGCGCATCAAACTGTCTATAGGATTAAGATTTAGCGGCACTCAGATGCCTGAAGACTATGTTTTGTCTGCATCCATTTAACGTAACGCTAAGAACGTTTTGGCGATATTTTGATGTCATACGTGGCCCAAAACCTTCGTTTTCGAAAATCTTCTGGTAGTAAGAATAAACTGTAACATGATACGATTAAGTGAAGCATTTTTCCATCCTGAAGATTCGTGTGAACATGGCAGTCCTTTGTTACATGGTATGCTATTTAGTTCCTGTAATATGTGAACCAGTATGAGGAAGAGGTGAATCGGAGGGGGGCATTAGAGGCGTAGGAAATATGACAGACACAGTGGAAATGAGGGTTGGGGGAGGCGGGAACCTTAAGTTTAAGAAAGGTGGGAGGAAGACAAAATTTACAATTTAAGGCAGAACCCACACTATGGTACCTCTAGATATGTTTTGCACGCAGTTTTAACAAAGTGTTTTGTATTTTATTATTGTTGCATTTTCCGCTAACTGTTTCAAAAATTGTTAAATATGGTGGTTGAATAACTTGATTAATTGAAGCCAACAGTTAATTAAATAAGCGAGAAGAAAAACAAATATAATTTCCATAGGCGAAACGAACGTTTAATATCAGAAAAGAATTTCATACTCGATTGATATCGACCTGGAATCTATGAATTTATAGTCTGTTTGTGAGATATCCAATTGATACAAACAGAATTCCTTTTACGTCTTTAGACATGTGGACAAAAATTTCAGAGGGCTTATATTCCAATGTGTTAACACTTTCTAGACGAGATCGAGTCGCACTCGAGCACTGGTCTTTAGCCATAGACACCATATCTTCGGAACTACGTATCGCACAATGATATAATTTTGCTGGTACATTCCGTAGTATATGGGAATACTGTTTGCAAAATTTGTTTCGAATATAATTAGTAGTAAAGAAATAGCAAATTAAAGCGTAGAGCTTGGAGACTCGACCTCCGTCTCCGAAGTGTTAAAATATAATTGAAATTATATCCTCCTGTGTCAACATCAGAGCGGATTGACAGTTTATGTTTATGGAGTGTGCAATGTCTCTTCTGTTCCCCTAATTGTTTTGTAAGTGTAAAATAACACTGTAATGGTGGCGTCTTCTTTGCCACATTTTAACTAAAAGTATTAGATCGGAGCTGTAGACAGGCAAATGAAAATATAAGACTTTTTAATAAACTACGTCCACTATTTATCTGATACTGTACACGTCACATACAAATTCTTAAACAGAGTTTTAGGAGCTTCCACTTGTACTCGAGCCCTAGGCAACATACAGAGTTTGTTTCATCGTGGATGTCCCATGGGAAGATGAAGCGGATAGACTCGAACACTTAGTATAATTTTAATAAAAAGTTATACACTAGCGACTGACTCGCATGTGAAGATATTCGACTGTGGCAGTTTAAAATACGTTACTTTACTTCGCAAGTCGTAAGACGAGATTGTACTCTTAAACAAGCAAACAAATACGCTAACAAGAGTCATATATGGAAAAGTTCGCTTACGTACAAATCTTCCCTGGGGACTTTAAGAGTGCTGCTTACTGCATATTCTTAAAACAAATTTTAAAAATGTTCCACTTTCAAAAGAGCGCTGTAAGTACCATTTGTGAACAGCGTCTAGTGTCTCAACTAATGTGCTGCGATACTAACATTGATATGAAAGAACTGGATTTCGTGGGTTTATTCAGAGGCACTGGGAAAACTTTTATTACTTAAGCAGCTCTGATGCAATTGAATCAAATAGTGCTCGCTGTAACACAGTCGATGACAGAAAGCATGTTGTCGCACTGTGAAACTATACATTCTTTATTTAATACTTGCATTCCAGACTGTGTTTATCACCTAGATGATTCCGTTTAATCAGAAATCACGAAGAGGTCTTTCTAGCAGATGATTTAATAACTGTGTACTATGAGTGCGCTATTGTCCACCGTGGAGTAAGAGAGGCAATCAGTACGGCCTTTATAAAGACGTCAAGCGGTATGATGGACCCATAATTTCTGTTAGAATGCTTTGCCACTGTAATTTCAGGCAGATAATGGCAATAGTGCGACGGGTAACTGGAGCTAAGGAGTGCTGGGAAATTACAAGCCTCATGCGCCTGTAACTACGAGCCACTTGATGCGAGTAGGAGACAACTGGAACCCATAAGTTATCGTCTGTACTTTTATCAAAATTGAGAAACACACACATATAAGAAAGAAAAATATAGGTTATCAATTAAGTTTTGCTACTGATTTCACCCCAAAGTTTTATTCCTCCTTTTTGCAGTGACCCAGTGCGAACTATTACAACTGTCGTTCCTAACGGAGAGTAATACTAAGACCGCAGGACGACCAAGCTGTAGCTAATTACCGACTAGCATCGGTCGACATGAATGGGACAAAATGTGGCTATAACTAGAATAATACGGATGTGCAATTTTTAAATACGTAAACCGGCCCTTGGTTTCCATCACCTTACGAGGTGGTTTATGTTTTCTTATTGGCAACGTTACGTAGCGCTCTGTATAAAAATCACTAGCTGTGCTGTGTGAAGTCTGTGGCTAGTTTGCATTGTTGTCTGCCATTGTAGTGTTGGGCAGCTGGATGTTAACAGCGCGTAGCGTTGCGTAGTTGGAGGTGAGCCGCCGGCAGTGGTGGATGTGGGGAGAGAAATGGCGGAGTTTTGAAATTTGTAAGACTGGATGTCATGAACTGATATATATATTATGACTTTTGATGACTGTTAAGGTAAATACATTATTTGTTTTCTATTAAAATCTTTCATTTGCTAACTATGCCTATCAGTAGTTAGTGCCTTCCGTAGTTTGAATCTTTTATTTAGCTGGCAGTAGTGGCGCTCGCTGTATTGCAGTAGTTCGAGTAACCAAGATTTTTGTGAGGTAAGTGATTTGTGAAACGTATAGGTTAATGTTAGTTAGGGCCATTCTTTTGTAGGGATTTTTGAAAGTCAGATTGCGTTGCGCTAAAAATATTGTGTGTCAGTTTAAGCACAGTCATGTATAATTTTTCTAAGGGGACGTTTCATATGTCGACCCTTAGCCGAGGATACCTCACTGGAATCTTCTGATTTTGTTCTTGTAGTTTGTGTAATTAGTGTAGCTATTGTTTATTGCTAGCGCGTAATCATTGAGAGAATTTCCTTTGTAGTTGTACTTTTCATTCTTGTACAGTAAAAGAGTTGTGGCATGCATGTAGATTTGCACCAAGTATTTCGCAGCTGCGCTTGCAATTAACGAGATATTATTTTCAATGATATGTTAATGTGTTTTCTTATTTTGCTCTTCAAATTGTGCTTTTCTGTGTTGTCGTGTGAAATATTGTGACAATAATGGGGTGTGAAAAACGTAATACTAGGCTCCAAAGTAAACTGAGAAATGACAGTGAAGACGAAAGCAGTGTGTTAGCGCCACTATGTAATGAATTAACTAATGTTCAAAGTAGTAATTTGGTAATTGTGCATAGGGAAATGGAGCGAGCTGCAAATAATGGTGTAGGCAGTGAAACAATTAATGAACAGGGAAGCATTATCGATCGATCGGTCGGCAACAGCTCGCCTCAGGTTTCCGAAATGACAGGACACAATCTTGCAAATACTGTAGATTCAGGTTTTGCGTCCTCACCGTTTTCTCAAATAAATCAAGACACATTTTCTGCTTTTCAAAATGCGAATTCTGCCGGTTCAAATGCACTGCCGAACAGCACTGAGGAACATGTTTCAGACACCAGTGCACTGTTATTACAGTTAAAGCAACAAATGGGACAAAGGCTACAAAAGTTAGACACAACGCTTGAACAAAATCAGAAATAAATGGGACAAAATCTTCAAACGTTAGACACAATGAAACAAAATCTTCAAAAGTTAGATACAATGGAACAACACCAGAGACAAACACAGCAACAGTTAGACACAATGGAACAAAATCAGAGACAAACACAGCAAAAGCTTCAAAAGTTAGACACCATACCTGAACAAACGCGTGAAGATTTAACTACTGAGTTACATAACATTGAATCGAAATGCCAAAAAGTCTGTAAGACGTAAAAACACAAATTTGTGAGCATTTCCAACCTATTTTTTCGCGTCATGAAAATGCATTACAGAATCACGAAGCAGCCATAAAAGAACTGCAAACTATTGTTCATGAAAATCATGAGACCTTGCAAGCTAAAATTGACTCAGTTGCATCTACCGATTCGGTTACACTACTTGCAAAAACTCAGGAAAACTTAAAGAACACAGTAGATACGATTTCAACACAAATGGGCACTCTGAAACTTGGTTCAAAAAAACACACAGAGGAAATAATTACACTATCGGATAAAGTAGCCGAACTTTCAGATCAGTTCACTAACTTATCTACAAAGGTAGATGATGATCTGAATGACACAAGAATGACACTGAAGAATATGAACAAATTAGAAAATTCAAACAAAATCAAAATCAAATCAATACAGTGTACAAAAGAGAAATCCGGGAAGTACAAGATCAGTTGGCACAAGTAATACAAGAATTACATATTTCAGAGGACACTCTCGCTCCAGTACGGGCAGAGGGACATAGAAATACGGAACAACCACAAAATAATAACACAGCACACTTCGGAAAATATGAAAGAAATTGGCACGGCGCATTGAATTTTGAAATGGAACCGCCGAAACGACGTAACAATGAGCGATCTGCTACTCGCCGACACGATGATTTTGACTATAAGCTGTTCATTACTACACGTAAATTCAAAACATTTTAAGCATTCTAGCAACGACATTCATCCACAAGCGTGGCTCCATCAGTTCTCTCATTGTTTCCCTCCCATCTGGTCATTAGAGCACAGATTAGAATTTATGTGTGGCTACTTAGAGAATTAACCAGCTGAAAGAATGCGATCGGTCATTCACGATTGTCACAGTGAAAGAGAATTGTATCATGCCTTCCTCTCAGCATATTGGTCTCAAGCTACACAAGACCGAGTAAAACATAGCATCATAATGATGAAACATTTCGAACAATCTGAATTTTCCAGTCTTGTGAAATAATTTGAAGACATGTTGCACAAGAATCAGTACCTGTCAAACCCATACAGCCCCTCGGAACTCATCCGCATTTGCTTAATCAAATTATCTCAACATTTATGACATATTATTTTGGCAGGACGTTGCAAAGACGACAGTGAAGCTTTTCAGGGACTCTTACAAGAATTAGAAATTGACGCTGACAATCGCGGAACGCGAAAACAGGAGCACAACAATTACAGGTCACATCTGTCGCAATTCCGCGATGAAGGAAATAATAACTGGACACGACAAGGCTATTCTTACTACACAAATCGAGACCAAAACAGACACCACCCGTATGACAACCGCTGGCAGAGTAGTAATAATTACAGAGAAAGATCGCATTTCCGTAGTAATGGATATGACATAGATAACCACAGAAACAGACAATATGGTAACCAAAACAATTATTATCATGGGAGACAGAATAACTTCAGACGCAACAGTTCAGAGCGCAGTTACGATTCAGGGAGACATTCTAGGCCATGTGACCAACAAGAAGGAAATTACGGAATCTACCGTTATGACGACAGATGATGTAATCGTAACAACAGACCAGAATTTAATCATAACTGGTGGGTTTCAAACAGGGCAAGGCCCTCTCGACAAGGTGAATTCATAGAAGTTAGACCTCCAAATCCCAGTAACGACGCGCGGCAACAAAGAGACAGACAATGACTCGCACCGCAGGCAGACACGTGCGCCGGCTGACTCCGAGAAAAATAACGTAGACGCTAACCTTGAGAAAAATTTTAGCATTCCCTACTGACGTATACCACATGATAATTGCGTTGAAGTTGAAACTCTGCGTACTAGGAAGAGTAAAGGTTTAAACCACATTTCACATGTAAAACCGTTTATTGAAAGATAATCTGCTTTTTAACTTAGCCTTTGCCATAAAACTTTTCACTTCACGCTACTAGTACAATTTGTCACACTGAGAAACTGTTAACATGCAACAATGTTTTAAAGTTAACTATCCAGTCAAGAACCTAGGGAACTTAGACAAGTAATTACGAATGCATTGTTATAGTGAACAGATGTGACAGTGTTATTGTGTGTGTACATTCTTGCTTGTTAGTT
This sequence comes from Schistocerca cancellata, assembly GCF_023864275.1. Lineage (NCBI taxonomy): Eukaryota > Metazoa > Arthropoda > Insecta > Orthoptera > Acrididae > Schistocerca > Schistocerca cancellata. The sequence continues at coordinate 1,113,545,300 of NC_064627.1, forward strand.
GCACGATTACGTAACGACTATAAGGCTTACATACTTAGAACATATACTGGTACTGCTAATGAGATTTTAATGCAACATTTTGGATTACTTGAAAATACATTCTGGATCTAAAGTACTTTCTGTGAGATACCAGATGAGACAGTGGTTAGTTTATGTGACAGCTACACGATTTTATCACAACGCTACTAATGAGTGACAATTTACAATGTTGCTTTTGCAGTGTTTCTGTTTTATATCTGCACAGTTTTTCTATATTATTCTGGAAAGTAAAACATGTTTTAGTAGTAACTTTTGTGGTATAGCTACAATGAGACTGCCTTTTCCGTGTGGTCTTCAGTCCTGAGACCATGCAGCTCTCCATGCTACTCTATCCTGTGCAAGCTGCTTCATCTCCCAGTACCTACTGCATCCTACATCCTTCTGAATCTGCTTAGTGTATTCATCTCTTGGTCGCCCCCTACGATTTTTACCCTCCACGCTGCCCTCCAATACTAAATTGGTGATCCCTTGATGCCTCAGAACATGTCCTAACAACCGATCCCTTCTTCTGGTCAAGTCGTGCCACAAACTTCTCTTCTCCCCAATCCTATTCAATACTTCCTCATTAGTTATGCGATCCAGCCATCTAATCTTCAGCATTCTTCTGTAACACCACATTTCGAAAGCTTCTATTCTCTTCTTGTCCAAACTATTTATCGTCCATGTTTCACTTCCATACATGGCTACACTCCATACAAATACTTTCAGAAATGACTTCCTGACACTTAAATCTATACTCGATGTTAACAAATTTCTCTTCTTCAGAAACGCTTTCCTTGCCATTGTCAGTCTACATTTGATATCCTCTCTACTTCGACCATCATCAGTTATTTTGCTCCCCAAATAGAAAAACTCCTTTACTACTTTAAGTGTCTCATTTCCTAATCTAATACCCTCAACAGCACCCGACTTAATTCGACTACATTCCATTATCCTCGTTTTGCTTTTGTTGATGTTCATCTTATATCCTCCCTTCAAGACACCATCCATTCCATTCAACTGCTCTTCCAAGTCCTTTGCTGTCTGTGACAGAATTACAATGTCATCGGCGAACCTCAAAGTTTTTATTTCTTCTCCATGGATTTTAATACCTACTCCGAATTTTTCTTTTGTTTCCTTTACTGCTTGCTCAATATACAGATTGAATAACATCGGGGAGAGGCTACAACCCTGTCTTACTCCCTTCCCAACCACTGCTTCCCTTTCATGTCCCTCGACTCTTAAAACTGCCACCTGGTTTCTGTACAAATTGTAAATAGCCTTTAGCTCCCTGTATTTTACCCCTGCCACCTTTAGAATTTGAAAAAGAGTATTCCACTCAACATTGTCAAAAGCTTTCTCTAAGTCTACAAATGCTAGAAACGTAGGTTTGCCTTTCCTTAATCTTTCTTCTAAGATAAGTCGTAAGGTCAGTATTGCCTCACTTGTTCCAGTATTTCAACGGAATCCAAACTGAACTTCCCGGAAGTAGGCTTCTACCAGTTTTTCCATTCGTCTGTAAAGAATTCGTTTTAGTATTTTGCAGCTGTGGCTTATTAAACTGATTGTTCGGTAATTTTCACATCTGTCAGCACCTGCTTTCTTTGGGATTGGAATTATTATATTCTTCTTGAAGTCTGAGGGTATTTCGCCTGTTTCATACATCTTACTCACCAGATGGTAGAGTTTTGTCAGGACTGGCTCTCCGAAGGCTGTCAGTAGTTCCAATGGAATGTTGTCTACTCCCGGGGCCTTGTTTCGACTCAGGTCTTTCAGTGCTCTGTCAAACTCTTCACGCAGTATCGTGTCTCCCATTTCATCTTGATCTACATCCTCTTCCATTTCATAATATTGTCCTCAAGTACATCGCCCTTGTACAGACCCTCTATATACTCCTTCCACCTTTCTGCTTTCCCTTCTTTGCTTAGAACTGGGTTTCCATCTGAGGTCTTGATGTTCCTACAAGTGGTTCTCCTTTCTCCAAAGGTCTCTTTAATTTTCCTGTAGGCAGTATCCATCTTACCCCTAGTGAGATAAGCCTCTACGTCCTTACATTTGTCCTCTAGCCATCCCTGCTTAGCCATTTTGCACTTCCTGTTGATCTCATTTTTGAGACGTTTGTATTCCTTTTTGCCTGCTTCATTTACTGCATTTTTATATTTTCTCCTTTCATCAATTAAATTCAATATTTCTTCTGTTACCCAAGGATTTCTACTAGCCCTCGTCTTTTTACCTACTTGATCCTCTTCTGCCTTCACTACTTCATCCCTCAAAGCTACCCATTCTTCTTCTACTGTATTTCTTTCCCCAATTCCTGTCAATTGTTCCCTTATGCTCTCCCTGAAACTCTGTACAACCTCTGGTTCTTTCAGTTTATCCAGGTCCCATCTCCTTCAATTCCCACTTTTTTGCAGTTCTTTCAGTTTTAATCTACAGCTCATAACCAATAGATTGTGGTCAGAGTCCACATCTGCCCCTGGAAATGTCTTACAATTTAAAACCTGGTTCCTAAATCTCTGTCTTACCATTATATAATCTATCTGATACCTTTGAGTATCTCCAGGGTTCTTCCATGTATACAACCTTCTATCATGATTCTTAAACCAAGTGTTAGCTATGATTAAGTTGTGCTCTGTGCAAAATTCTACGAGGCGGCTCCCTCTTTCATTTCTTAGCCCCAATCCATATTCACCTACTACGTTTCCTTCTCTCCCTTTTCCTACACTCGAATTCCAGTCACCCATGACTATTAAATTTTCGTCTCCCTTCACTATCTGAATAATTTCTTTTATTTCATCATACATTTCTTCAATTTCTTCGTCATCTGCAGAGCTAGTTGGCATATAAACTTGTACTACTGTAGTAGGTGTGGGCTTCGTATCTATCTTGGCCACAATAATGCATTCACTATGCTGTTTGTAGTAGCTTACCTGCATTCCTATTTCCCTATTCATTATTAAACCTACTCCTGCATTACCCCTATTTGACTTTGTATTTATAACCCTGTATTCGCCTGACCAGAAGTCTTGCTCCTCCTGCCACCGAACTTCACTAATTCCCACTGTGGTGTCACCGCCAGACACCACACTTGCTAGGTGGTAGCTTAAATCGGCCGCGGTCCATTTGTACGTGTCGGACCCGCGTGTCGCCACTCAGTACTTGCAGACCTAGCGCCACCACATGGCAGGTCTAGAGAGGCGGACTAGCACTCGCCCCAGTTGTGCGGACGACATTGCTAGCGACTAGACGTACGAAGCCTTCCTCTCATTTGCCGAGAGACAGTTAGAATAGCCTTCAGCTAAGTCCATAGCTACGACCTAGCAAGGCGCAGTTAACCATATCTGGAGAGAGTCTTACTTGTATTCACCATAAACGATGTATACCAAAAGGATGGATTAAAGTTAAGTAAACAGACATTACGTTCTTTTCTTATTAGCATTCATTGAGCATCCTGTTTCAGACTTCACGATATTCTGGGTGAGCTGATAGCGTGCCTATTCGGCCCTTCAAAATAACACTGTGTCGGCACTTCTGTCGACACATAACACCCACTATATCTAATTTTAACCTATCCATTTCCCTTTTTAAATTTTCTAACCTACCTGCCCGATTAAGGGATCTGACATTCCACGCTCCGCTCCATAGAACGCCAGTTTTATTTCTCCTGATAACGACATCCTCTTGAGTAGTCCCTGCTCGGAGATGCGAATTGGGGACTATTTTACCTCCGGAATATTTTACCCAAGAGGACGCCATCATCATTTAATCATACAGTAAAGCTGCATGCCCTCGGGAAAAATTACGGCCGTAGTTTCCCCTTGCTTTCAGCCGTTCGCAGTACCAGCACAGCAAGGCCGTTTTGGTTATTGTTACAAGGCCAGATCAGTCAATCATCCAGACTGTTGCCCTTGCAACTACTGAAAACGCTGCTGCCCCTGTTCAGGAACCACACGTTTGTCTGGCCTCTCAACAGATACCCCTCTGTTATGGTTGTACCTACGGTACGGCTATCTGTATCGCTGAGGCACGCATGCCTCCCCACCAACGGCAAGGTCCATGGTTCATGGGGGGGGGGGGGCGTTTCTGTAGCACAACAATACGTTACAGCACAGTACTTTCTTCATCATGGCAATAAGCGTAATAACTAAGATATCTGTATGCAAAGCATTTCACTTTTGTTTATCATGAGGTAAGTACATTGGCTTCTGCAGAACTTAGCTTTCGGAGGACAATAACTACGACACTTCCACAGAGATTATCTTATAGCAAGACGCACATTTAGCGCTACAGGACACGTATTTGAGTGATTAATTTTGCACTTAAATCATTTATTTTTTAAAGATATTTGAAGTACAATGATACAAAGGTTTTCCGTGATACATTTCATTCCATTGCTGTAATCTGTAACACCTGAGGATATAATTACATTAATCCCCAGGAGGATACACGCCTACTTTGTGTACCATGTGTTTGGCAAGCACAAGGAGCCCTAGCTAATGTGGTATTTGCTTATACAACTTTACACATAGGTACCATATTTCTCTAACACATAAATTACACAGCTATCTGATCATTTAACTGACAGAGACAAACATTTTTTTTTACTACATCAGTGACATGTTTACGCAATTACACAGTTGGATAACTTCACACTTATGAAACTGTATTTTGTCTGTACTTTGTGAACTCTTCATATTTTTTCAGAACCATTGTGATACTATGAGGGCTTTGAATGATGTATTTGGTATGAGATCATGATTTTTTAAGTACGTTCGAGGTAGATGACACTATTGAAATGAGCAGAGAATATTTTTTTATGGTTTGAAATTATTGCAGAAAGCTACGATGATTTTAAGATTTGACTGAGTTTTTATGATGTTATTATTATGATGACAATGTGTATTATGCTGTTGAGGTATGTTTATGATCAATAAGCTGATGCTATATGAGGAATGTGATTACATGTTTATATGTATATGAATTATGAATAGAAGTTAGGGACTTTGGTTTGTGAAAAAGGATGCTGGAAACCAAGAATCATACTTTAAGAGTTATGAAATGTGTGTAAATGCACGAATGTATCACAATGCCAATGAAAACTTTTTGAACACTGTTATATTCATATGATTTTGTTTCTACACATTTGAAACGCAAATTCTCGACCTGTGAAATTTTTTATATGAGACTGTCACTGTAGCGCAAACTGCTGTCGTAAATATTTCGGTAGGAGAGTGAAGTGACCTTCACGTAATGCGTGGTGGGCACCCAGCTACACGATAGTCGCCTGGGAAAAAGCCATTAGTGTGCGCCTTTCAGAGGCACAGGTGGAGAAAAAAAAGGGGTCATTATCCTCGCTATTGACATTCCTTTGTAGAAAGCATCGCAAATACGACACGCTCAAACTTGAAAATATATGATTACATTGTGGAGCTCTTAATTTATGATATTTACTAAAATGCCTAATGAAATGATGAGAAACATTTTACATCTATTGTCTTTCTAGCTGAGAGAATTTTTTTGCCTTTGGAGACGCCATTTGCCTAGTGAATGACGTTTCATATGTTGATTTATATACATATTTGCTCATTTTCTTTAATATCTAGTTTCTAGCTGCACTGCAGCATTGGTTATTATAATATTTAATAGATGTACTAATATCACTATTTTCTGTCTACAGACCCAGTAAAGAATAAGTTTATGATATACTTTCTTAGAAAAGAGAGCACAAATAGACATTTCCCTTCACAGGAACTGCATAAATAATTTTTTTACGGTTTGGTAACTTGTCTGCTAGAGTAAGTTCTCGTGATGCATCACTCTAGTGTTAAGATGTGACATAGGTTTTAAACATGGCCATTTTTACTGTAATATTTTTTCTGCTTGAGCTTTGTCATATTTAGGTATAAGTTATTTCATTTGCTGCTGCTGTTTGCCAGGCATAGTGCTACTGAATTTCACTTTGTATTGCTCTGTTAAGCCAGTTTTGCTACTGATTTATTTTTCTTGTTTGCTGCACATTGCCTTATATTAGTTGTAATATTGCAATTGCTTTGCTAATTTCTATAATGCTGCTTGCTTTGCAAATCTGCATTTTTTGTCATTGCTGTTTGTGTTAATTGTTTTGTGCTGCTGCATTGCCTTGTCCCTTAGTTTAGCATCTGAGCTCAGTAGATTTAAGTTAGCTTAAGAGGGGATAGGCTATATAAGAAACTAACTATGATGGATTGGAAGAAATACATTGAGAATCTATAAGAAAATGGTTTGGCCAAAAAATTAGTGTACAGTGGAGGAAAACTATTTTTGAAAGAGGCTGTGGACAGAATACAGAAAGCATGCTTGGATAGGATTTTTTTTTTTTTTTTGGCTGGAGCAAATGTCGAAATAAGAGGGACGATCTATGGAATGAAGTTTTGGATTGGACTGCAGTAACAAATGTTATACTCAAAACAAACCCTGTCCTGTATTTTTGTGTTATTACACTATGTGAATTTGTGTTTTTCCTGTCTGTATATGTTTAGCTAATAAGATTTATGTCGTAGAATTTTTCTGATAATATGTTATTTACCTTGTAAAGATGCTTAGACATTATTTATTCGGTTTAGTCTTAATGCTCATGTGTAAAGTTGATGTTTCGAAAGTTATTCTGATCTTTTATGTATGTAATCATGTCATAATTCCTGTAACACTGATGTATATGTTATTTCTATTCTTTTGTAAAGCTTGTACTACAAATGTTATCTGTATTGTTATGTTCTTTAATGATGTATTTTGTACCTTTGTAATTGTATTCTTATGTTATAAAATTGTAATTGACACCAGTTCATCATATTATTAACTTGTAAGTTCCATTTCACTGCACACGTTTCTGTTGGTCATAGTATATGGACAATATGAGAGAAGTAGGGACTGTTAGTGTTTGCACGTGTGTTAACAATTCAGCAAGGGACTGGATAACAGCATTGCTGGTTCTAAGGACAATTCCAAAAACTATTTCTTCTCCATGGATTTTAATACCTACTCCGAACTTTTCTCTTGTTACCTTTACTGCTTGCACAATATACAGATTGAATAACATCGGAGAGAGGCTACAAACCTGTCTCACTCCCTTCCCAACCACTGCATCCCTTTCGTGTCCCTCGACTCTTATAACTGCCACCTGGTTTCTGTACAAATTGTAAATAGCCTTTCGCTCCCTGTAGTTTACCCCTGCCACCTTTAGAATTTGAAAGAGAGTATTCCAGTCAACATTGTCAAGAGCTTTCTATAAGTCTACAAATGCTAGAAACATAGGTTTGCCTTTCCTTAATATTTCTTCTAAGATAAGTCGTAGGGTCAGTATTGCCTCATGTGTCAACATTTCTACGGAATCCAAATTGATCTTCCTCGAGTTCGGCTGCTACCAGTTTTTCCATTCGTCTGTAAAGAATTCGTGTTAGTATTTTGCAGCTGTGACTTATTAAACTGATAGTTCGGTAATTTTCACATCTGTCAACACCTGCTTTCTTTGGGATTGGAATTATTGTATTCTTCTTGAAGTCTGGGGGTATTTCGCCTGTCTCATACATCTTGCTCACTAGTTGGTAGAGTTTTGTCAGGACTGGCTCTCCCAAGGCCGTCAGTAGTTCTAATGAAATGTTGTCTACTCCCAGGGCCTTGTTTCGACTCAGGTCTTTCAGTGCTCTGTCAAACTCTTCACGCAGTATCGTTTCTCACATTTCATCTTCATCTACATCCTCTTCCATTTCATAATATTGTCCTCAAGTACATCGCCCTTGTATAAACCCTCTATATACTCCTTCCACCTTTCTGCTTTCCCTTCTTTGCTTAGAACTGGGTTTCCATCTGAGCTCTTGATATTCATACAAGTGGCTCTCTTTTCTCCAAAGGTCTCTTCAATTTTCCTGTAGGCAGTATCTATCTTACCCCTAGTGAGATAAGCCTCTACATCCTCACATTTGTCCTCTAGCCATCCCTGCTTAGCCATTTTGCACTCCCTGTCGACATCATTTTTGATACGTTCGTATTCCTTTTTGCCTGCTTCATTTACTGCATTTTTATATTTTCTCCTTTCATCAATTAAATTCAGCATTGTTTCTGTTACCCAAGGGTTTCTACTAGCCCTCGTCTTTTTACCTATTTGATCCTCTTCTGCCTTCACTATTTCATTCCTCAAAGCTACCCATTCTTCATCTACTGTATTTCTTTCCCCCATTCATGTCAATTGTTCACTTATGCTCTCCCTGAAACTCTGTACAACCTCTGGTTTAGTCAGTTTATCCAGGTCCCACCTCCTTAAATTCCCACCTTTTTGCAGTTTCTTCAGTTTTAATCTACAGTTCATAACCAATAAATTGTGGTCAGAGTCCTCATCTTCCCCTGGAAGTGTCTTACAGTTTGAAACCTGGTTCCTAAATCTCTGTCTTACCATTATATAATCTATCTGATACCTTCTAGTATCTCCAGGATTCTTCCATGTATACAACCTTCTTTTATGATTCTTGAGCCAAGTGTTAGCTACGATTAAGTTATGCTCTGTGCAAAATTTTACCAGACAGCTTCCTCTTTCATTTCTTACCCCCAGTCCATATTAACCTACTATGTTTCCTTCTCTCCCTTTTCCTACTCTCGAATTCCAGTACAAATATATGTAAAATTTGTAAAATACATGTGAAATATATTTGAAAACCTCGTACGCAGGCAACTCCACGAATGGAAAGGTCACTATAAATTTCTTGGGACGATTTCAATCAAATTTGGTACACATCTTGAAAGAAATACTTTGGGGTTAAGAACCACCAGCTTCATATTGTAACGGGAGTTTCAACGTGGAGAGAGGTATAAATGGACGTATTGAAAGGGGAAAGGTGAAGATGGAGAGAGGGAGGGGGGAAGATGAGATGGATAGAGAGAGGGAAGGAGGAGATGGAAAGAGTGGGAGGAGGAGGAGGAAATGGACAGAGAAAGGGAAGAGTAGGAGATGGACAGGGAGAGGGTAGAGGAAGAGACGGTCAGAGAAAAGATAGAGGTGGAGATGGGGAGAGAAAAGATAGAAGAGGAGATGGCCAGAGAGAGGAAGGAGGAGGAGATGAACAGAGAGCAGGGGAAGAGAAGATGGGAAAGGAGAGGTGAGAAGAAGGAGGTGGATAGAGAGACGAGGGAGGAGGAGCTGGACAGAGAGATTGAGAGAGGGAGAAGGGGGAAACGGACCAATAGAATTCTGAAATATTTTTTTGTAAATAACTGTTTAATCGCGGGTAACGCCGCTGGGCGGAGCTTGTAGAAAATAAACTTCAAACTCGAGCCGCTAATTATTTTACTCCTGAATCCGAAGCCTCTGAAATAGTGTGAAGGATCTGATCCAATGTGACAGCTTCACAATAAAATGTACATTAATAGAGGATAAACACTGGCTGGGTACGAGCGCAAGTGGTCACGTTTCTGCCCCGCTAAATCTGCTTCCGCGCCATCAGATGATTGCATGTCTTCATGACGATTAATAATTAACGGGCTGGAACAAATGATTTTTACTGCGGGTGAAAATGTCAACATGAGTTACTTCTCACACGAAAGGTTCTAATGGTTATCTTCCTTTTAAATGATCACGCACAGTGTATTGAGCATGTACGGATTTTTTACAGCCGTGGTGATGGTAAGGGCAACTGAGTTCCGCAGCTGGGACACCAGAAGAGCATAGGCTGGGAAATGTCAAAATCCATACATATTATAAAAAATTTTGTATGAATTTATGTATATTCCACATCATCTCCTAAACCACCAAACTTGGTACACATATCACTTAATGTCAGGCAACAATCTCTCTGGGGTCAAGAACCACCCACTTATCACAGTTCAGGAAATATGACATCATAAACAACGAAATGTGTGAAAAGCCGGCCGCGGTGGCCGCGCGGTTCTGGCGCTGCAGTCCGGAACCGCGAGGCTGCTACGGTCGCAGGTTCGAATCCTGCCTCGGGCAAGGGTGTGTGTCATGTCCTTAGGTTAGTTAGGTTTAAGTAGTTCTAAGTTCTAGGGGACTTATGACCTAAGATGTTGAGTCCCATAGTGCTCAGAGCCATTTTTTGAAATGTGTGAAAAACTCTGGCATCATGCCTGACGTCTAAATTTATCACTAACACTATTCGCAATAAATTTGGCAGGCAGTATCCCCCTATGCCGCTAAATGCACCTAAAAAAATTATATCATGGTACTACACATAATTCAGGAGATATAAGGCCATAAACTCCAAGATGGGTGAAAAATTGCTGCATCGTACATTATGTTTAAATTTGTTACTTCTCTGCTACTAACTATTCCCAACACATTTTGGAGACAGTATCAACATATGCCACTGAATGTACCTGCAGAATGATATCATTGTATGACACACAGATCAGGGGATATGACACCATAAACACTGAGACGCGTGAAAAAATACCGCATCATGCATGGAGTTTTAATACATCTGTTCTTTACTACTAAAGCATTCCTATAGTCGGGTCAGTCGAAGAAAAAACCTGACACCTGGCAACGCTTTTGACAGACTTTAACTGCTGTGCGCAAACGGCTATAGGCGAAAACAATAGCCGTTGATAGAGCTATGAAGAGGCGTTGTCGTAGATACTTTTACAAAATCGCGCTGTAGACACAAGAATTAGCTGTGCCCAGCGCACAGGAACTGTCCGGGATCATCTCATACCGAGTTTACAGCACCAATATACACTCCTGGAAATGGAAAAAAGAACACATTGACACCGGTGTGTCAGACCCACCATACTTGCTCCGGACACTGCGAGAGGGCTGTACAAGCAATGATCACACGCACGGCACAGCGGACACACCAGGAACCGCGGTGTTGGCCGTCGAATGGCGCTAGCTGCGCAGCATTTGTGCACCGCCGCCGTCAGTGTCAGCCAGTTTGCCGTGGCATACGGAGCTCCAACGCAGTCTTTAACACTGGTAGCATGCCGCGACAGCGTGGACGAGAACCGTATGTGCAGTTGACGGACTTTGAGCAAGGGCGTATAGTGGGCATGCGGGAGGCCGGGTGGACGTACCGCCGAATTGCTCAACACGTGGGGCGTGAGGTCTCCACAGTACATCGATGTTGTCGCCAGTGGTCGGCGGAAGGTGCACGTGCCCGTCGACCTGGGACCGGACCGCAGCGACGCACGGATGCACGCCAAGACCGTAGGATCCTACGCAGTGCTGTAGGGGACCGCACCGCTACTTCCCAGCAAATTAGGGACACTGTTGCTCCTGGGGTATCGGCGAGGACCATTCGCAACCGTCTCCATGAAGCTGGGCTACGGTCCCGCACACCGTTAGGCCGTCTTCTGCTCACGCCCCAACATCGTGCAGCCCGCCTCCAGTGGTGTCACGACAGGCGTGAATGGAGGGACGAATGGAGACGTGTCGTCTTCAGCGATGAGAGTCGCTTCTGCCTTGGTGCCAATGATGGTCGTATGCGTGTTTGGCGCCGTGCAGGTGAGCGCCACAATCAGGACTGCATACGACCGAGGCACACAGGGCCAACACCCGGCATCATGGTGTGGGGAGCGATCTCCTACACTGGCCGTACACCACTGGTGATCGTCGAGGGGACACTGAATAGTGCACGGTACATCCAAACCGTCATCGAACCCATCGTTCTACCATTCCTAGACCGGCAAGGGAACTTGCTGTTCCAACAGGACAATGCACGTCCGCATGTATCCCGTGCCACCCAACGTGCTCTAGAAGGTGTAAGTCAACTACCCTGGCCAGCAAGATCTCCGGATCTGTCCCCCATTGAGCATGTTTGGGACTGGATGAAGCGTCGTCTCACGCGGTCTACACGTCCAGCACGAACGCTGGTCCAACTGAGGCGCCAGGTGGAAATGGCATGGCAAGCCGTTCCACAGGACTACATCCAGCATCTCTACGATCGTCTCCATGGGAGAATAGCAGCCTGCATTGCTGCGAAAGGTGGATATACACTGTACTAGTGCCGACATTGTGCATGCTCTGTTGCCTGTGTCTATGTGCCTGTGGTTCTGTCAGTGTGATCATGTAATGTATCTGACCCCAGGAATGTGTCAATAAAGTTTCCCCTTCCTGGGACAATGAATTCACGGTGTTCTTATTTCAATTTCCAGGAGTGTAAATGAGGTGCCGGCCGGATGTGGCCGAGCGGTTAAAGACGCTTCAGTCTGGAACCGCACGACCGCTACGGTCGCAGGTTCGAATCCTGCCTCGGGCATGGATGTGTGTCATGTCCTTAGGTTAGTTAGGTTTAATTAGTTCTAAGTTCTAGGGGACTTATGACCACAGCAGTTGAGTCCCATAGTGCTCAGAGCCATCCATGTATAAATGAGGTAATAATAAACAAAAGGGAGATGTTCGTCTTGGACACAGGTCAAAGTGGCAACATGGATATACGGAAAACATCGGGTTTGTGATGTAGTATCATAGAAAAGCATGATAATAATCAGACTACAAATATGGAACTCGGAAAACTGTCAGCCAAGACAGCTACAATGGTCGTAATATATCAGTCCACACTTCTTGTTTATGCTCAAGGTTGCCTGTGCCGGCTCTGCCAACTGCAAATTAAAGCTGTACTTGTACTTTCATATCATAAAGCCATCTTTAATGCTGCTCTGAGCTCTGCCGTCAACATCTAGCTGCATTGCCTACGTCTGGAGCATCACTGTGATGCCTCTGCTTAACGCTTACCGATGTTCCTCGAGGTACAGTTATCGCGATACGTTGGGACGTGGACAATATGAAGGGCTTATTTCAATAGTGGTACAAGTCCATTTTTGTTCATTTTGAGATACAGAGTCCTAAAGTTAAATGAGCCCTGAAAAATCTGCATTTGAGATACCAGGAATATTCAAGCATATGGCTTCTTGCTAGAGATGAACCTTTCTTTCGGTTTGTTTGGATCATTAATTTCAGACGCATTATAGACAGAAAAGTGGAGGTAATGGACTTGTACCACTATTGAAATAAGCCCTTCATATGATTGTGATACGAGATCACACAAACTCACATATTTAACAACCGATCTCTCCAAATCAGGAGACTAGTGGAACGGCAGTCTTACCAGAATAGTAGTAACACTGCGTGGAATATGTACAGCTGTTTATCTCGTTTTAAGTATAGGCTTAGTACGCACAATACTGAGCCTTCTCAAGGCACATTGTACCGGTTAACAGGTGATGTATCACACCACAAACATTTTAGTCGACTGAGAGGTGGCACGACACCAATATCTGAAAGAGGAGAAGAAGGTTGCGCTGCTCACGTGGTTTTCAGTTGTACTTATTTCCAGGAAGGGCGGCAATGTAGGCAGATTGATTACAATCTGCAAAGAATCGTAGAAAATCTAGACCTAGGATAAAAGTTAGCATTAATGCAATTCCCATTGTAAAGAAACAGTTAGCTGCTTTCAGTCCTTACGGTTAGAAAGACACTTGGAATAAGTACGAAAAACTGATGAGTTCGATGAATGAGTTAAGATGTGAATAACGAGAAGTGTTATTTCCACAGCAGCAACATAGTAACTAAGACTCAAAATGGAGAAAATAGTAAGATTATTTGCATAAAATGGCCGCCTACAAGGCTGTAAGAAGACTACGACACTGCCAAAAGCCGTATGTAATGGCGAAAAGTATAGTAATATCCGCGACTGGACACATTTAGTTACATTTAGTATGCGTTTGGCAAGCTTCCAACTCTTCTGACGTATATTGTGAAAAACGTAATATATAATTTGTGGTGGAGATAATTTTCGAGATGATATATTTTGCCTTTGTTTCCCCATTAAAAATTATTTCCTTCTGCAAGGAATACAAATTATCTCTGTTTATGTAGTACTAAGTAATAAGCAGTGGTTGGGAATGGAGTAAGACAGAGTTGTAGCCTCCCCCGATGTTATTCAATCTGTATATTGAGCAAGCAGTAAAGGAAACAAAAGAAAAATTCGGAGTAGGTATTAAAATCCATGGAGAAGAAATAAAAACTTTGAGGTTCGCCGATGACATTGTAATTCTGTCAGAGACAGCAAAGGACTTGGAAGAGCAGTTGAACAGAATGGACAGTGTCTTCAAAGGAGGGTATAAGATGAACATCAACAAAAGCAAAACGAGGATAAAGGAATGTAGTCGAATTAAGTCGGGTGATGTTGAGGGTATTAGATTAGGAAATGAGACACTTAAAGTAGTAAAGGAGTTTTGCTGTTTGGGGAGCAAAATAACTGATGATGGTCGAAGTAGAGAGGATATAAAATGTAGACTGGCAATGTCAAGGAAAGCGTTTCTGAAGAAGGCAAATTTGTTAACATCGAGTATAGATTTAAGTGTCAGGAAGCCGTTTCTGAAAGTATTTGTATGGAGTGTAGCCATGTATGGAAGTGAAACATGGACGGTAAATGGTTTGGACAAGAAGAGAATAGAAGCTTTCGAAATGTGGTGCTACAGAAGAATGCTGAAGATTAGATGGGTGGATCACATAACTAATGAGGAAGTATTGAATAGGATTGGGGAGAAGAGAAGTTTGTGGCACAACTTGACCAGAAGAAGGGATCGGTTGGTAGGACATGTTCTGAGGCACCAAGGGATCACCAATTTAGTATTGGAGGGCAGCGTGGAGGGTAAAAATCGTAGGGGGGGGGGGCAAGAGATGAATACACTAAGCAGATTCAGAAGGATGTAGGTTGCAGTAGGTACTGGGAGATGAAGAAGCTTGCACAGGATAGAGTAGCATGGAGAGCTGCATCAAACCAGTCTCGGGACTGAAGACCACAACAACAACAACAACAACAACAAGTATAATGAACTGCAGAATGTCATAATATTTGTGTAATCTACCGTTTATTTCAGAGTTTGCAGATTACAGGTGTAGAATTTAAAGTAGCAGACTGAATTGAATTCCTTAATAACAAGATTTTTCGCAACATTATTATTGCATAGTGCTGTTACTTTCCATATTTCACGCCATACAAGGTAGGTTTGTTTTTCCGGTATCTGCTCCAATACAAAAATCCAAGTAACTAATTAGCGTGCACAGTTACTTAAGCAAACGCAATTAATTCCTTCAGAGCTCGGCTGTGTTTTCAGAAGATCCTGAGTTTTGGTTGAAGGAATTTAATGACAGGAGAAACGCAACTTTGGAGACAGTCATTTTACTCAGACTGCTTGAAAGGGCACAATGTATTAGTCCAATTCCCAAAGACACTGTTTACGCACAATATTGCCCCTGAAGGCTCTGCCAACTATAAATGAAAGCTGTACGTTGTACGTTCATATCACAAAGCCATCTTTAACGCTGCTGTGCGCTTTGCTGCCAGCATCTGTGGGCGTCGCCTTCTTCTGGAGCACCACTGGATTTTACAGTAAAATCCAGCATCTCACAAACTGTAATAGATACTGACACAACCTAGTATCCTTATATTGTACAATGCGACCAGAAGAACTATTAGCGGAATAGCTGGAGCAACGTTTTGAGACATTTCACGAACAGTGGCTCACGAACAGCTATGCATAAAACCTTGATCACTGCAGATGGCACATACTAACGACTCCCGTACCGCTGCAGACTTCTAAACAGTGATGAAAGGTTTGCAAGGAATGCAGCGATTTTCATGTTCTAATAGGTACCATTGGTGAAGGTATCTGAGTGCTTTCTAAATTCTAGTATGAATTTTTCACCATGACCACTGTTTCCAAACTTTCTGGCACATTAAAACTGCTTCTGCATAACTTACTGGACGAGTACACCTTGATGAAAGGATTTAGCGCAGAAATGACTTAGTGACAGTCTAGGGAATTGTTTTCGGAATGAAACTTTCACTCTACAGTGGACTGTGCGCTCTTTTGAGACTTCGTGATAGACTAAAGACGCATGAAGCATGAAAAGAAAGAAAGAGATCCTGGGAGGTTGGGTCATGACTCGTACCTGAACAGCCCAGATCGATACTCGAGGCCCAGTCTGGCACACAGACGATGCCAAGATGTTTCTAAAATACACTCTAAAACAAAAAAAAAAGACTCACAATGAAAGAATTATCCAAATAGGACGAAAACCGATAGATATGCTGCACATGTACAGACAAAGATATTATTACAGTTTGAGAAAAAGTGGATGATACATTCATGAGAAACAGCTTGAGAAATTGAGTAAGCAAATAATGCATTGGTCCGCCATATGCAGGCAGTTAGTCGGCTTGGTACTGATCGATAGAGTTGTGCCGCGCGGGATTAGCCGAGCAGTCTAGGACGCTGCAGTGACGGACGGTGCGGCTGGTCCCGGCGGAGGTTCGAGTCCTCCCTCGGGCATGGGTGTGTGTGTTTGTCCTTAGGATAATTTAGGTTAAGTAGTGTGTAAGCTTAGGGACTGATGACCTTAGCAGTTAAGTCCCATAATATTTCACACACATTTGAACATTTTGATAGAGTTGTTGGAAGTCCTCCTGAGGGATACTGTAATAATTTTCTCCAATTGGCGCTTTAGGTCGTCAAAATCTCGTGGTGTTTGGAGGGCCCTGCCCATAATGCTCCAAACTTTCTGATTTGGGGGGAGAACTGGCGAGCTTGTTGGCCAAGGCAGGGTTTGGTGAGCGCGATGACAGGCAGCAGAAACTCTCAACGTGTGCGAGTGGGCCTTATCCAGCTGGAATGCGCAGGATGGTTTGCGATGAAAGGCAACAGAACGGGGCGTAGAAAATTATCGACGTAACGCTGCGCTGTAAGGGAGTCTAGGGTGACAACCGAAGACGTCCTGCACTTAAAAGAAATGGTACCCCAAACCATCGCTCCTGGCTGTCGGGCCATTTGAACCATTTGAACCATGACTACAGACAATTATACTCCAGTCAATGAGATTCCAGGCCGAAGACGTGTCTGGAGACGCCCCGGACAGCGGTTGGATACCAACCTGACACGTCACCGGCCATACGGCCCGATAACGAGGAGTGATGTTCTGGGGTGCCGTTTGATTGTCACCTACGGGACTCTTATAGCACAATAGCATGTTGATGAAATTCTACGCCACGTTTTGTTGCCATTCATAGCAGTCAGCAAGACAATGCTCGCCAAACACGGTGAGAGCTTGTGCTGCGCCCCTTCGTGTTTGCCAAACCCTATTTTGAACAGCAAGGTCGACGGATCTCTCCCGAATTGAGACCATTTGGAGCATTATGGAAAGGGCCCTCAAACCACGTCGGGATTTTGACCATCTGACTCGCCAGCTGGACAGAATTTAGCACGGAATCCCTCTACAGGACATCCAACAACCGAATCAGTCAGTGCCAAGCCGAATAAATGCTTGCATAAGGGCTGGAGGTGGACCAACGTGTTACTGACTTCCTCAATTTGTGAAGCTCCTTCTCTTGAATAAATCGTTCAATTTTTCTGAAATTATAATCATTTGTTTGTCTGCACTTGTACATCACATTTAGCGATTTACGTCCCATTCGTATAAGTCCTTGCTGTCCATCGTTGAAACCTGGTAATTAAGTAAGGCAGGATTGGGTTACGATTGTGGACGGGGCCCGAATCAATTACTACTGGTCTGCTTTGCAATTTCACTCATTTATTTTAATAAATAATTTTTGAAAACAAGCCAATGAGGTCGCAGTCAGACTTTTGAGGCACGTAACCATAATCACGGCTGACGGCCTTTAACGCGAAAAATGGCAATCATTAAAAAATTTAGCAAACGTACATAAAATACAGACAGCAAATAATTTTGGAAAACAAGCCAATGAGGTCGTAACCAGAGTTTTGAAGCAGGTAACCACAACCACGGCTGAAGGCCTTTAACGGCAGAATGGCAATAAAAAAAAAAAAAAAAAAAAAAAAAAAAAAAAAACTGTCAAACGGCGAATGGCATAGCAAAAGTTAATTTAAAAGGAACAAACAAGAGATCACCAAACAGGTGAGACAAATTATGGTAACTTAATAATGCGATAATAAAATAAAACACAAGAGCCAGTGACAAACGGTGCTCCAGGAATCGACCTCTGAATAGGTAAAACCAAAAACGCTTTCGCGAGAGAAGAGAATGCCAGCGAAGAGTTGCAACAGATCACAAGATGGTAACTCGAAATAGTGGCAGTCTAACGAGTGACTAATGATAATCATGGTGAGGCTACCTGACATCCAACAAAACCAATGTAAGATGTAAAATTACGCCAAAGCCGGAACCGGTGGTCTGTTCTCTGCCCGCAGAATACTGTGCTTAGAGCGCTCGGAACAAGAAGGAATGACTACCACTAAGGTAGAATAACGCCACCCAACCTACAAGCTGTCAAACTCACACGCCTCACCGAACAGCGGCGGCAAGGCGAGGAAACGTACACTGCAGATACATACACTAACCACCAGAGCAGGTAACTGGGGTGCTAACGGCCACAAGACAGAAAAATACCACTGGTTGAACTTAACAACGTAAGAAGTTGAAAATAGTAAATAGTTTCTTGAAAGGAGGGTATACGATGAACATCAACAAAAGCAAAACGACGATAATGGAATGTAGTCGAATTAAGTCTGGTGATGCTGAGGGAATTAGATTAGGAAATGAGACACTTAAAGTAGTAAAGGAGTTGTGCTATTCGGGGAGCAAAATAACTGATGAGTGTTGAAGTAGAGAGGATATCAAATGTAGACTGGCAATGGCAAGGAAAGCGTTTCTGAAGAAGAGAAATTTGTTAACATCGAGTATTGATTTAAGTGTCAGGAAATCGTTTCTGAAAGTATTTGTATGGAGTGTAGCCACGTATGGAAGTGAAACATGGACGATAAATAGTTTAGACAAGAAGAGAATAGAAGCTTTCGAAATGTGGTGATACAGAAGAATGCTGAAGATTAGATGGGTGGGTCACATAACTAATGAGGAGGTACTGAATAGAATTGGGGAGAAGAGAAGTTTGTGGCACAACTTGACTAGAAGAAGGGATAGGTTGGTAGGACATGTTCTGAGGCATCAAGGGATCACCAATTTAGTGTTGGAGGGCAGCGTGGAGGGTAAAAATCGTAGAGGGAGACCAAGAGATGAATACACTAAGCAGATTCAGAAGGATGTAGGTTGCAGTAGGTACTGGGAGATGAAGAAGCTTGCACAGGATAGAGTAGTATGGAGAGCTGCATCAAACCAGTCTCAGGACTGAAGACCACAACAACAACAACAACAACAACAATTAGTAGCACAGGAAGGCTAATCAGATCCGCCTTCCCCAGGCACTCCACTCGCTGCTCTTCGCCTCGGCGACACTACGAGCAACAACACGAACCCAAGTCACTGGAGAATCGCGAGATTTCACAATGGTGGGGGTTTCTCTGAGGGAATTGCAATGCACTCAAACATGCAGGATCCGGTTTCGACGAGGTCGTGCACCCTCGTGACCACTTATCTTCGATCCGGCAGTCCATAACCGCTGCCAGCGGTCCCGGCGTGTTGTTGCTCTGCGGGGACCTCGCTGCTCCTGCGTCCCCAACCGAACTCCTCACTCACAGCACACGGAAGAAGCATGAGGTCGCCCCAAAGATAGGGCAGCAGAACTACATATCGATAAACGCCGCTGCTGCCACTAGCAGACAGGCAACGCTTACGAAACCGAGTGGTGCCAGTGAAAAAGAGAAGAAACGTACACCGCAACCGTGCCAACTAAACGATACGATCTGGCAGAAACCTACACACGGCACCAACGCGTGTCGCAACACCGCTCAATCGTTTTCTTATTCTACATCTACATCTACATCCATACTCCGCGAGCCACCTGACGGTGTGTGGCGGAGGGTACCTTGAGTACCTCTATTGGTTCTCCCTTCTATTCCAGTCTCGTATTGTTCGTAGAAAGAAGTATTGTCGGTATGCCTCTGTGTGGGCTCTAATATCTCTGATTTTATTTTCATGGTCTCTTCGCGAGATATACGTAGGAGGGAGCAATATACTGCTTGACTCTTCAGTGAAAGTATGTTCTCGAAACTTGAATAAAAGCCCGTACCGAGCTACTGAGCGTCTCTCCTGCAGAGTCTTCCACTGGAGTTTATCTATCAACTTCGTAACGCTTTCGCGATTACTAAATGATCCTGTAACGAAGCGCGCTGCTCTCCGTTGGATCTTCTCTATCTCTTCTATCAACCCCATCTGGTACGGATCCCACACTGCTGAGCAGTATTCAAGCAGCGGGCGGACAAGCATACTGTAACCTACTTCCTTTGTTTTCGGATTGCATTTCCTTAGGATTCTTCCAATGAATCTCAGTCTGGCATCTGCTTTACCGACGATCAACTTTATATGATCATTCCATTTTAAATCACTCCTAATGCGTACTCCCAGATAATTTATGGAATTAACTGCTTCCAGTTGCTGACCTGCTATTTTGTAGCTAAATGATGAGGGATCCATACACACCGCCAGCGGTCCCGGCGTGTTGTCGCTTCGCGCGGACGTCGCTGCTCCTGCGTCCCCAACCGAACTCCACACTCACAGCACACGAAAGAAGCATGATGTAGCCGCAAAAATAGGCCAGCAGAACTGCATATCGATAAACGTCGCTGCTGCCACTAGCGGACAGACAACGCTTACGGAACCGAGTGGCACCAGTGGAAACTAGAAGAAACAAACACCGCAACTATGCCAACTAAACGATACAGTCTGGCAGAAACCTACACACGGCACCAACGCGAGCCGCAAAACTGCTCAATCGTTTCCTTATTACGTTTGCGTCCCAGCTAACGCTCTAGGAATCTCATGTGGGAGCTGCTTCATCTCTTCAGTTTTAAGGGGAGCCGGATGTACCTGTGCTGCCCATGTTAAAATCACTAAGTTTGAGGAACATTTATGAATAAACTACCAAATAGAAAAATTTGAATTTTTTTTTACATATAGAGTGGTTTAGTATTGCAGTTATGACATAGGGATTTTGGAGTATCTTTTCTAGTTTTCTTCCAATTATTTTTTTTATTAATGACCCAAACTTTTTACAAATAATTGCTTTATAATTAAACTGAAATGAAACTACTGAACATATTTCCAAATGGCTGTGTTACAATGCAAGTTTGACCACTAGGAGTGCTGTATAAAAATTTCATCTCTCTAGCTTGAGTGGATTTTCAGAAAATGTTCCTTATATTCGAAAAATTCTAATTTACGGGAAATGACTATCAAAGTTTCTCAATACATTCCTGCACTATAGGATGGATTATCAGGGTCTTCTTATTCATCCTCCAAAAGCTTCCTCTTCTGTCTTCTTTTCTGGCCTGTTGTTCCATCATACTTCATATGCCTTTCTCTTCTTTCTGCTCCTCTTATCCTTTCTTGTCAATATTTCTTAGTGCTCGTATAGTGTTCACCCCAGCTGTAAATCCTAATGCCTTCAGAACTTCACACTTCACACTGTTCCCTTGGTTGTAGGTTGCTATTGCATCATAAATGCCAAAGTGCAGTTTTTCCTTTTAGGAATCACTTTCCAAATCAAATTGTTTACGCTCTTATTAGGATTCTGCATCTTTCTGTGTAGACATTTGTGTAACAATTCTGGCTGTGGTAAGTCATGAAAAATATCATCACTGTCACTAACATATTCACGAAATCTGTCACTTCCACCAGTCAGCTTCTTGCTAGAAGATGTCACAGGGCTATGGCCGGCCATGTGTTGCTTAGCAGAAGAACGCACTGTTTCAGTAATTGTAGTATCGCAACTTGGTATTAGTGTTAATTTTCTATTCCCTACGTTCTTCCTCTTCTTATATACACGGTTACTAAAACGTGGCATCGTACCCAGAACAACGCTTTACACAAGAAGTATAATACTACCAACAACAGGCGCAACACTGAACTAATTCGAAACGGTAAACAGCAAAGAGACGATGTTCCATGTTCCGCGCTCTTAGCGCTTCATTTGTCACAGAAAACAATGTAGCCAACCCTTGCACACTCGCTGTATGGGTAACATAAGGAATGGGGGAAAGAAATACAGTAGAAGAAGAATGGGTAGCTCTGAGGGAAGAAGTAGTGAAGGCAGCAGAGGATCAAGTAGGTAAAAAGACGAGGGCTAGTAGAAACCCTTGGGTAACAGAAGGAATATTGAATTTAATTGATGAAAGGAGAAAATACAAGAATGCAGTAAATGAAGCAGGCAAAAAGGAATACAGACGTCTCAAAAATGATATCGACAGGAAGTGCAAAATGGCTAAGCAGGGATGGCTAGAGGACAAATGTAAGGATGTAGAGGCTTGTCTCACTAGGGGTAAGATAGATACTGCCTACAGGAAAATTAAAGTGACCTTTGGAGAGAAGAGAACCACTTGTATGAATATCAAGAGCTCAGATGGCAACCCAGTTCTAAGCAAAGAAGGGAAGGCAGAAAGGTGGAAGGAGTATATAGAGGGTTTATACAATGGCGATGTACTTGAGGACAATGTTATGGAAATGGAAGACGATGTAGATGAAGACGAAATGGGTGATAAGATACTGCGTGAAGAGTTTGACAGAGCACTGAAAGACCTGAGTCGAAACAAGGCCCCGGGAGTAGACAACATTCCATTTGAACTACTGATGGCCTCGGGAGAGCCAGTCATGACAAAACTCTACCATCTGGTGAGCACGATGTATGAGACAGGCGAAATACCCTCAGACTTCAAGAAGAATATAATAATTCCAATCCCAAAGAAAGCAGGTGTTGACAGATGTGAAAATTACCGAACTATCAGTTTAATAAGTCACAGCTGCAAAATACTAACGCGAATTCTTTACAGACGAATGGAAAAACTGGTAGAAGCCGACCTCGGGGAAGATCAGTTTGGATTCCGTAGAAATGTTGGAACACATGAGGCAATACTGACCTTACGACTTATCTTAGAAGAAAGATTAAGAAAAGGCAAACCTACGTTTCTAGCATTTGTAGACTTAGAGAAAGCTTTTGACAATGTTAACTGGAATACTCTCTTTCAAATTCTGAAGGTGGCAGGGGTAAAATACAGGGAACGAAAGGCTATTTACAGTTTGTACAGAAACCAGATGGCAGTTATAAGAGTCGAGGGGCATGAAAGGGAAGCAGTGGTTGGGAAAGGAGTAAGACAGGGTTGTAGCCTCTCCCCGATGTTATTCAATCTGTATATTGAGCAAGCAGTAAAGGAAACAAAAGAAAAATTCGGAGTAGGTATTAAAATTCATGGAGAAGAAGTAAAAACTTTGAGGTTCGCCGATGACATTGTAATTCTGTCAGAGACAGCAAAGGACTTGGAAGAGCAGTTGAACGGAAAGGAGGATATAAGATGAACATCAACAAAAGCAAAACGAGGATAATGGAATGTAGTCAAATTAAGTCGGGTGATGCTGAGGGAATTAGATTAGGAAATGAGACACTTAAAGTAGTAAAGGAGTTTTGCTATTTAGGGAGTAAAATAACCGATGATGGTCGAAGTACAGAGGATATAAAATGTAGACTGGCAATGGCAAGGAAAGCGTTTCTCAAGAAGAGGAATTTGTTAACATCGAGTATAGATTTAAGTGTCAGGAAGTCGTTTCTGAAAGTATTTGTATGGAGTGTAGCCATGTATGGAAGTGAAACATGGACGATAACTAGTTTGGACGAGAAGAGAATAGAAGCTTTCGAAATGTGGTGCTACAGAAGAATGCTGAAGACAAGGTGGGTAGATCACGTAACTAATGAGGAGGTATTGAATAGGATTGGGGAGAAGAGAAGTTTGTGGCACAACTTGACTAGAAGAAGGGATCGGTTGGTAGGACATGTTTTGGGGCATCAAGGGATCACAAATTTAGCATTGGAGGGCAGTGTGGAGGGTAAAAATCGTAGAGGGAGACCAAGAGATGAATACACTAAGCAGATTCAGAAGGATGTAGGTTGCAGTAGATACTGGGAGATGAAGAAGCTTGCACAGGATAGAGTAGCATGGAGAGCTGCATCAAACCAGTCTCAGGACTGAAGACCACAACAACAACAACAAGGCGTTGTATGCGTAACAGGCCGAGAAAATACCAAGCAGTTCGGCAGGAAGTCACGAGAGGGTGTTAGATGCATTCAGCGCCCGCCTATTTTGTCTGCAGGCGTGGGGGAAAATGGTAATAACTCCACTTCTAGGGCGAGTAGAACAATAATTCAAAGTTTACATTAAAGAGGAATGTTCCAATTAATTTGCGGCAGCAAAAAAAAAATCGTAATTTTTTTGGATTTGACCACCTCCGGCTCCCTTTAATCAGATAAGGAGCGCCATAGTTTTGTCTACGAATGTCCGTTCCCCAGGCTTCTGTGAACAGCTGAGAGTTCCACGGTGAGCGCTCGTGGCGGTCGGGGTGTGAGGCGTGAGGTGTGCAGTCTGGAATGCCACGAGGCAGCGCGGCGCTCCTGATGACGCTCTGGATTCCTTCCGGAGCACGTAGCTGGTGGCAGGACGGCCGTCTGGTTGCAGTGCCTGCGGTCTCCGGCACCGCCGCACAGGGGCCGCGGCACCCACCAGGCAGCGCGCAACCCCCCGCAAGCAACAGCTGCTGCACGTTACCACCAAAACTCTCAGGACACCCCGTGTCGTTCCTTCCAAACACGCCAGTACTTAAGCCCCCTTTTGCTACTACTACAGCACGGCTTAACAGCTGGCCGGTTTTGAGCGCGAGTACTCGCGTCTGCTCAGGCACGTGCTCGCGAGCAGGTGCAAGGTCGCGGAGTAGGGAGGGAGGGGAGGGAGGGGAAATGCGCACGCACGTTTGAATGTGATCTCGCGTTCTTAGCAGATTTAACTAGCCATCTGAATGCTTTGAACATTTTACTACAAGGTAAAGATCTGCTAATTACTCATTTCATAATCAAAATATCCACGGGTGTACTGCCGGTCTACAGTGTCCAACGGGCACAATATTTCGGCGATCATACATGTCGCCATAATCAGGTGAACTGACGGACTGAGCTCCTGTGAACGTGCCGACACGGAGATCCGTACGCTATGGCTACTCAGAGGGAACTGGGTTCGGTCGCGGCGGCGGCCGATTTAAATACCCTCCGCCCGCGGCGCGCTCCCTCCGCCGTCCGCGCCCCGCGCCACGGTCGCGCGGTGGAACAGATTGCGACGGCGTCTGAGATGACGTCGGTGTGATGGCTCTGTCCGCCGTGGTCGTCACAACTATACGTTTGTTCGATTTACTCTTGATTAACCCAATCGCTGGTTCCCAAGCCTTGCTAAGATTATAGCCACAGTCACGGTTTATGAGGTCGTCATTGGTGCGAATTTCGATGGCCTCTCTAACAACGCTGTCCCAGTATCTCGACTTCTGTACCAGAACCCTCGTGCGGTCATACTCCATGGCGTGATTTTCCGACAAACAATGTTCAGCGACCGCCGACTTGCTCGGATACATCAGTCGGGTGTACCTCTGGTGTTCACGGCATCGATCCTCGACGGTACGCATCGTCTGACCAATATACGACTTGCCTTCCTCAAACCGAGGTCATCTTTGGCGCTCCCCACCAGTGCACGGGTTTTATTTGGAGGACAAAATACAGTTCCGACCTGGTGTTTCTTCATCACTATAGACCGGCAGCACACCCGTGGATATTTTGATTATCAAATACGACGGGAGAAACTCAAGAATCACACTCATTTCATAGATCGAATACAATCTTTTAAAATGAAATTGACACTTTGGGTGAGTCAGCTGGAAACAGGAAACCTAGCTCATTTTCCTAAATTATCATCCATGCAAGATGTTCACAAAGACTGTGAACGCTATTCACATAGTTTAGTTGATCAGCGCTTTCAAGATCTGACAGCACTAGACAGTGATTTTGATCTGTTATCTCCATATTCGGCGAATATTTAAGAGATTCGTCCTGAGCTGCAGCAAGAAATTATTGACCTGCAGTGTGGCAGAGAATACAGAGACAAATTTCAGAACAAGAAAAACATTTTGGAATTCTGCACACACTTCCCTCAGGATAGATTTCCTCGTTTGCACAAACTGGCGGCTACAATAATGTCAATGTTCGGTTCCACGTATGTTTGTGAACAACTGTTCTCTGCAATGAAATGTAACAAGACGCGCCTGAGAAACGCATTGTCTGATCGAAATTTAAACTACACGCTGCCCCTAAAATGCAAAAGAACAATTACTCCGAACATAGACGCAATTGTAAAGGGCAAAAAGTACAAGATAATCGAGAATCCCACACTTCAGTGACACCTTTTATTGTGTAACAGTTCACAAATTAATGCGAATGTAGAGGCATACACTAAGCTAATAAAATTATGTGGCATGTGTACATTCTCCTTTATTTGTTTCATTTGTCGCAGTAATAATTCGTGAGTGATATCCCTGCGGGTGGCTGCGGATTTACATTGACTGGCGGCAGCTGTTGTGTGCCCCACGTGACTCTCCCCACTTTCCGCTCTGGTCCGGTAGTGGGGGTAGCGTGCTCGCGCTGCTCCGTGCTCGCGCCTTGCTGCTCACAGCTTGCTCCGCGAGCACGTATGTTGTGAAGCCCTGTACTACAGTCTGTAATGTTCATGGTAATTGTGACTAACATCCGTGTAAATCTACACTACATGACCGGAAGTATCCGGACACATCCAAAGACATACGTTTTTCATGTTAGGCGCATTGTGCTGCCACCTACTGCCAGGTACTACTGCTACTTGTGGTACGAGGTACACTCCGCCACGCACCGTATGGCGGATTGCGGAATATGTATGTAGATGCAGTTGTTTTCTATCTACATAAATGATCTTTTGGATAGGGTGAATAGCAATGTGCGGCTGTTTGTTGATGGTGCTGTGGTGTACTTCGGGTGTCGTTGTTGAGTGACTGTAGGATACAAGATGAGTTGGACAGGTTTTGTGATTGGTGTAAAGAATGGCAGCCAACTCTAAATATAGATAAATGTAAATTAATGCAGATGAATAGGAAAAAAATCATGTAATGTTTGAATACTCCATTAGTAGTCTAGCGCTTGGCACAGTCACGTCGATTAAATATTTGGGCGTAACATTGCAGAGCGATATGAAGTGGGACAAGCATGTAATGGCAGTTGTGGGGAAGGCGGATAGTCGCCTTCGGTTCATTGGTAGAATTTTGGGAAGATGTGGTTCATCTGTAAAGGAGACCGCTTATAAAACACTAATACGACCTATTCTTGAGTACTGCTCGAGCGTTTGGGATCCCTATCAGGTCGGATTGAGGGAGGACATAGAAGCCAACTTACATTTCGCGGAAAGACCACGAAGATAAGATAAGAGAGATTAGGGCTCGTACAGAGGCATATAGGCAGTCATTTTTCCCTCGTTCTGTTTGGGAGTGGAACAGGGAGAGAAGATGCTAGTTGTGGTACGAGGTACCCTGCGGAGTACGTATGTAGATGTAGATGTACTCCATATCAGCGACCTCAGCAGTCATTACGGATCGTCAAAGCAGAATGGAGCGCTCCGTGGAACTCACGGACTTCGAACGTGGTCAGGTGATTGGGTGTCACTTGTGTCATAGGTCTGTACGCCAGATTTCCACGCTCCTAACATCCCTGGGTCCACTGTTTCCGATGTGATAATGAAGTGGAAACGTGAATGGACACGTACAGCACAAAAGTGTACAGTCCGACCTCATCTGTTGACCGACAGAGACCGTCGACAGTTGACGAGGGTCGTAATCTGTAATACGTAGACCCCTATCCAGACCATAACAAAGGAGTTCCAAACTGCATCAGGATCCACTGCAAGTACTATGACAGGTAGGGGGGAAGGTGAGAAAACTTGGATTTCAAGGTCGAGCGGCTGCTCGTGACCCACACATCACCCCGGTAAACGCCAAACGACGCCTCGCTTGGTGTAAGGAACGTAAACGTTGGACGATTGAACAGCGGAAATACGTTGTGTGTAGTAACGAATCACGGCACACAGTGTGACGATCCGATGGCAGAGTGTGGGTATGGCGAATGCCCGGTGAACGTCATCTGCCAGCGTGTGTAGTGCCAACAGTAAAATTCGGAGGCGGTGGTGTTATGGTGTGGTCGCGTTTTTCATGGAGATGGCTTGCACCCCTTGTTGTTTTGCTTGGCACTATCACAGCACAGGCCTACACTGATGTTTCAAGCACCTTCTTGCTTGCCACTGTTGAAGAGCAATTCGGGTATGGTGATTGTATCTTTCAACACGATAAGGCACCTGTTCATATTCCACGGCCTGTGGTGGAGTGGTTACAGGATAATAACATCCCTGTAATGGACTGGCATGCACAGAGTATTGACCTGAATCTTATAGAACACCTTTGGGATGTTTTGGAACGCCGACTTCGTGCCAGGCCTCACCGACCGACATCGACACCTCTCCTCAATGCAGCACTCTGTGAAGAAGGGCTGCTATTCCCCAAGAAACCTTCCAGCACCTGATTGAACGTATGCCTGCGAGAGCGGAGGCTGTCATCAAGGCTAGGGATGGGCCAACACCATATTGAATTCCAGCATAACCGATGGAGGACGCCACGTTCTTGTAAGTCACTTTCCGCCACGTGTCAGGATGCTTTTGATCACATAGTGTATATCGTTTTCTTCTATTTTTTATTATTCTGTAGCATGCGTCCTTGCAGTTCTAACGACTCAAGACTTCATAACGTTGACTGATGTCGTAGGACATCTACGGTTGAAGTGTGTCAATAAATTTTATGACCTTAAAATTTTGTACAGATATTGAAATTACTGTTCACTTGCCATTTACATTGTGATGGATTTATTATACAATCCAGCTTTGGAACCTAATATATGTTGACAAATATTTGTAAATTATATACAGGGTGAGTCACCTAACGTTACCGCTGGATATATTTCGTAAACCACATCAAATACTGACGAATCGATTCCACGGACCCAACGTGAGGAGAGGGGCTAGTGTAATTGGTTAATACAAACCATAAAAAAATGCACGGAAGTATATTTTTTAACACAAACCTACGTTTTTTTTAAATGGAACCCCGTTAGTTTTGTTAGCACATCTGAACATATAAACAAATACGTAATCAGTGCCGTTTGTTGCATTGTAAAATGTTAATTACATCCGGAGATATTGTAACCTAAAGTTGACGCTTGAGTACCACTCCCCCGCTGTTCGATCGTGTGTATCGGAGAGCACCGAATTACGTAGGGATCCAAAGGGAACGGTGATGGACCTTAGGTACAGAAGAGACTGGAATAGTACATTACGTCCACATGCTAACTCCTTTTTATTGGTCTTTTTCACCAACGCACATGTACATTACCATGATGGGTGAGGTACACGCACACACGTGGTTTCCGTTTTCAATTACGGAGTGGAATAGGGTGTGTCTCGAAATGTGAGGCCAATAGATGTTCAATGTGGTGGCCATTATTTGCTGCACACAATTCCAATCTCTGGCGTAATGAATGTCGTACACGCCGCAGTACATCTGGTGTAATGTCGCCGCAGGCTGCAACAATACGTTGTTTCACATCCTCTGGGGTTGTAGGCACATCACGGTACACATTCTCCTTTAACGTAGCCCACAAAAAGAAGTCCAGAGGTGTAAGATCAGGAGAACGGGCTGGCCAATTTATGCGTCCAACACGTCCTATGAAACGCCCATCGAACGTGTACCTCACCCCTCATGGTAATGTACATGTGCGTCAGTGAAAAAGACCAATAAAAAGGTGTTAGCATGTGGACGTAAGGTGCTGTTCCAGTCTCTTCTGTACCTAAGGTCCATCACCGTTCCCTTTAGATCCCTACGTAATTCGGTGCTGTCCGATACACACGATCGAACAGCGGAGGAGTGGTACTCAAGCGTCAACTTTAGGTTACAATATCTCCGGATGTAATTAACATTTTACAATGCAACAAACGGCACTGATTACGTATTGGTTTATATGTTCAGATGTGCTAACAAAACTAACGGGGTTCCATTTAAAAAAACGTAGGTTTGTGTTAAAAAACATAATTCCGTGCATTTTTTTTATGGTTTGTATTAACCAATTACGCTAGCCCCTCTCCTCACGTTCGGTCTGTGGAATCGATTCGTCAGTATTTGATGTGGTTTACGAAATATATCTAGCGGTAATGTTAGGTGACTCGCCCTGTATAATGCACCCGAGCACGCGCACAACACTGCAGCACGTGTAGGCGCTGGATGTTGTTCGCATGCGGCTGCGGCTGCGGCCAGCTCTGAGTGGACCTGTACTATAGGAAGTGCTTGTCGTCGCTTACACATTGTGTTGAGAGATCTTCCAGCAGCAGAAGTGCTTCACTTCAAGCGTAGCAGTTAAGTGTTACCAAGCACGAGCATATCTCTTTCTACTACGTCCTGAAGATTCTCCCAAAGTTTGTACTGACATTTGACTGTCCACTTCTGAATCTTCACCTCACGAATCGAATTACGAATTATGTTTGAACAACTTTCCTTGTTCCTGCGTAATGAATTATTTACGACGCTACAAAACAGAACATGTCCTTCCTAAACGTACTCCAGAGTCAAACGTACATCTCTTCCAGAACCTGCAAACTCTCTCTTCTGTCAAGTCGTAAATATAGTGGTTCTCAGACTCGTACATATCCCACGACTGCCTTCATTCTCCCGTGGAATTCATATGAGTGCGAGACACATGGGAGTCCCAACTTGCTAGAAGCACAGACACGAATCTACGATGGGTCTACAAACAGAAAATCCGCTGGTGGCCGTGATCGTTAAGGCGCCGTCAAGGTTCGAATCCGCCCGGCGGATTAGCGACTAGATTCGGTGTACGGGCCAGCCTGGATGTGGCTTTTAGGTGGTTTCCCACATCCCACCAGGCGGATACCGGGCTGTTACCCATGTCTGCCATACATACGCGCTACACAAGCATTTAGATCACTTCCTCACAGAATTTACTCTACATGCAGACAGATGGGGTACACTGATTCCGTCCTTAGTGGAATGGAGAGGGGGGGGGGGAAGGGGAGGGGAATGACTAGCAGACTAATGACCTTGGACGTTTGCTCTCGTTAAACCCAAAATCAGCAGTATTGGCAGCAGCAACCAGCAGGAACATGTGAGTCTAACATAGCGCAAAACAGTTCTACGTCGGTTAAATTGTCATGGGCTTGCTTACATCGCGTGATAAAAATGTGATTTCTGCAAAGCCTTGCGAATGGTAATATATCAGCAAACTGCTACTGGTAGGGCCACTATATCTCCTGTAAGATTGAACTGTTGACGTAAATTACACTCTCAGATGAAAATATACAACGGCTATTCCGAAAATATGGTCCGATCGGTTGTGAAATGCAAACCACCGTAAAATTCAAAAATGTTTTATTTCCGACAGTTACCTACACCTTCCTTTTGCTTCTGTCCATTGTCGTCGCTCCGACTTAGACGTTTGTCGTAGCGTTCTATCAGCTTCCCGGTAGCCTCGTCATAGAAGGCATCCGACTCTTCTTTCCGCCAATTCACACTACGCTGGTCTGCAGCTCGTTGTCTGAGCAAAAATGTTGTCTTCACAGCCAGCGGTTCACGTGAGCAGAGATGAAACTTAGAGGAAGCAAACTGCGGGCTTTATTGTGGGTGATCAAACACTTCATATTGAAAACGTTGCAAGGGACATCTTCAGTGGCCCTGCAGAATGCGTCCAACAATTGTCATGAAGGAAACGCATGGCAGTTATGTTATGTGGGCTGCAAGAGATCAGTCGAAATCTCTCATCAGGCCCTCATACTTGGTAGGATACGCTATTTATCTGTGGATCTTCACGTGCTTACTGTGCCCTCAGAACTGGAAAAAGAGACGTGACGGCATCGACAGGTATACTAAGAGACACTGCCCAACACATCTGTGCAAAGCTTCATCGGATTTTCACTGTGGTTTCCATTTCACTCCTAATCAGACCTTACTTTCCAAAAAGTCCTCATATATTCGAGTTAATTTTACGTTCCTTAATAGAGTCTGCTTCATGTGGTTGCAAAATTTTTGTGCTAATCTGTAAAGTAACAGTTACTATGGTTAAACACTTGTGTTGTTTAGCTTTGGAAAATAATTGGAGATAGTGTCCATTACCATGTTGATAAGGAATTCACACTTCTTTAAACTGTACTTTGTGCTGCATTGCGCCAGTGCGCCCTGTTCAAGTTGTTTTGTTTTCAACTGAAGAGGCTTGATTTTACGGTCTTGGCTGAATCACTGTCAACTGTCCGCATTGCTGCATTTACTGAGATGAATGAGGAATTGAATGCAATTATTCTCATTTTCTTCTTCCACAGTGATGCGGCCCCTGTGTTTCGCTCTGTTTCTCAGTTTGTCTAAAGTGTAATGCGCAACTTTTGGTACTTGAGTAGGCATTGCTATACCAAGCGACGAGTGTTTTAATCTCGATCGTACTCAGTCCGATTGCCATTATAAATTTAAAGGACTGCTTGGATTGGAATCAACAGTGGGACATTTTTCTGCGTTGGAGATATGCTGAAATAAGGAATGCCAGTAGCCTCGGCGGACCCTTGTAAGGCGAATTTAATTGCGTCGCGATAAACGATAGCGGTTCCACTTATGTGCCAATTTAGCCGGACGCGTCCCTTATCTTTCGTCATTAATGTTCAAAGAGCTGCTCTCTTATAAAGGCAACACAGTAAGTTCTGATGTAGTGAAGCGGAAACTATTTCCATTCTCCCTAAAGCAAGATGAATTGAAGTGGCCACGTTGTTCGGAGAATCACTCCTAAAGCGTACCGAAGCTGTATTTCATCGCAAACGTTTCCGTTGGGATTCAGGCCCTGTCAAATCCCTCTCCCTGAAATTGACGGCCCCTGCAATGGAACCCCGTTCAAAGTCATTAAAATGTCTCCGTTTACTCTGTCGAACAGAAAATCCTTCTAATAACGTGTCCGTAACCTACAGCCAGACACAGCGGCCTCGGTGTGGAGACTGGCACTTCTTGCCTGGTAGTGCGCGTGATA
Organism: Schistocerca cancellata; assembly: GCF_023864275.1. Classification (NCBI taxonomy): domain Eukaryota; kingdom Metazoa; phylum Arthropoda; class Insecta; order Orthoptera; family Acrididae; genus Schistocerca; species Schistocerca cancellata. The sequence continues at coordinate 1,113,578,233 of NC_064627.1, forward strand.
GGAACAGTAAACGTAAAAGAGAATTCCATGCAGCTGTTTGCATCCCTGGGTAGAGCTCTCATTTGTATTCAAATTACCAGTCTTTCACTTGGTCTGATGACTTTCTCCATCTCCTCCAATTTTTTTCATTTCCGTTCATCTTCTCCTCCATAATTTGTTTTGTATATTCTAATCTTTTTTTATTCCTCTATTGGCCCCACCGTTAGAGTCCTTTACTGTACACCCAATTTTTTTTAACGTGCTTCCCGCTGAAGTTAGTCAAGAAACTGGGAACTCGCGTAAATTCGTAAGAAAATTGTGGTCTTTTTATCTGCCCATTTCTCAAATTATCTGGAGATTTTGATGATGGATTTTGAAATCTCAATTTGAATCGAGCTGCGGTATATTTATTGTGAATAATCTTTGTTCACATAGTACATAATTATTATTATTCTTCAACACTGATTTGTACTCTTGCAGGAGTATTAAGGTGGATGGATAGGAAAATTGGGAAAGTAGTACTTTTTTTGAAGCTGCGACCAGTCTTCTAATTACATGATACAGATATCTATTAAGATCTACGTGTTCTGTGAAAACTTCCTTTAACAATTAAAATGTGCTGAAAGATTTTAATGATAGTTGTTATTATAGGCTACAAGATCAGTTCATCACAACCTAATTTCACTTGAAATTAGTATTTTCTCTTTTCAAATACTATTTTGCTCTCTTTCAGTACAGTGTGTCTTTGCACAAGAAAGCAGATCCTTCTTTCCTGCCGACTGTAGGGTAGGCTAAACGTCGCAGTCATATTTTTAGTTTGTTCTTAGTGTCTTGAGAGTCTCATTGTCCGTGACTGCCGCGCTCGTTTCAGTATTTCTGATTAAATCATCATCCCTTTCGATGCGCATTACACCCGTAGCGTAGCATGTATTCTGATCTGGTGTTGAGTTGCAGGTGGTCCACACATCACAGATACTCCATAAGTTCCCAAACCACTTTACAGCGCATGGCGGAGAGTACTTTTCATTAATATTAGTGATTTTCCGTCCTGCTGCATTGGACGAGGGAAAAATGACAGTCTCTACGCTCGGAAAGGTCTGCCATCTCTGTCATCTTATTCTTACCACACCGGTGCGGCGTATACGATGGAGCAGCTGAACTGTTGGTGAGCCACCCTCTAACACGAAATCTCTATGTTTACCCGGCAAGCCGCGCGGGATTAGCCGAGCGGTCTCAGGCGCTGCAGTCATGGACTGTGCGGCTGGTTCCGGCGGAGGTTCGAGTCCTCCCTCGGGCATGGGTGTGTGTATTTGTCCTTAGGATAATTTAGGTTAAGTAGTGTGTAAGCTTAGGGACTGCTGACCTTAGCAGTTAAGTCCCATAAGATTTCACACACATTCACCCGGCAAAACAACGTTGACTGTTTAAAAAAAAATTCTTATCACACTGAAACCGTGTGCCGGACTGTGACTCGCACGTAGGACCTTTGCCTTTCACAGGCATGCGCTCCGTCGAGTGGGCTATCGAAGCACGACCCATGTCCCATCGTTAGAGCTTTAGTTCCGGCTAATCATCCCACACTTCCCTGCAGACTGAAAATTCATTCTGAAACTGTTTTTGTTCTTCCAAAGACCATTTTTGAAGTTTCCTGGTTATGTCTGTTAGGTAACGGTATGGGCTAGACCGTTCTGTTACGATCGTATCAATTCGTTTCTGAATTTCTGCTACAGTGTCTACTTAATAAAGACTCCAAATGAAGAAGTAGCACTCTAGAATGGGTCCCACTGGCATGTCGCACAAATATTTCCGTGCAGGTCCACTGCTCTACCCCAGGACTCTTCCAGTAAATCTAAGTCTTCTCTACTACTTATTTAACGTGTTCGTCCCATTTATATGCAGTCATTTATATGATTTTTCAGTTTCAGTGTTAATTATATTATCGAAGCGACGGACCTCGTAATTTCACCATCAATCTTGTGGTGGAAATGAGCTTCTGGCGTCATTGGCTGGGGGGCCCATTACAGGGCAGGTCCGGCCGCCTTGGTGCAGGTCTTATTACATTCGACGCCACACTGGGCGACCTGTGCGCCGGCTGGGGATGAAATGATGAAGACAACACAACACCCAGTCCCTGAGAGGAGAAAATCCCCGACCCAGCCAGGAATCGAACCCGGGCCCCTTAGGACGGCAGTCCGTCACGCTGACCATTCAGCTATCGGGGCAGATGATCTTGTAGTCGGATACTATCTTGTTCTTTCTCCTCGTTACGAGCATTGTCTTGCAGTCATCTACAATTAAACGGAGTTTTCATTCATTCCGCCGATTATATATTACGTCCAAGACGTTTTGTATTCCATACTATCGTTAAAATATCGTACTTTCCTGCAGAAAACTGCATCTTTGGCCAGCAATCTTATATTGATGCTGACCATATCTCATAAACCATTTGTTAAGGGGCTCCGGAACGCCCTATACTTGCAATGTTAAAATAACGCTTATAAATTACATCTTTCCTCACAAAGTATTTGAGGTAGGAAGTTGAACTTCTTACAGATTATTTATTGGAATATGGGCTACAACTTAACACAGGGACTTTACCAAATTTTAGTTCAGTTATTAAAGATGATTTTTTTTCAATTGTAATGAAAATTCACAACATTTTTTTGCAATTTTTTATTTATATATTCAAAAATATACAGTTTTTTGGAAAAAGGCTGTGTTAAATTATGCAGAAGGTACTGTGTAACATTTACTGAAAGTTTGAAACAAATATGTTTGGACGATCCTTAGAAAACATGTAATTAGCATGAGAAAATAAAAGTTTTGGGAATCGAGCGACAAAGATTGGATTAACTTTTTAGTGCATTCCAGGTCCATAGGATGGATTATCTTCAACCTCTGCAAACTCCTCCTCCAGCTTCCTCTTGTTCCTCCTCCTGTTTACTCTTGCTTGTATTTCTAGACTCTTTACAGCCCTGTCTGCAGCCCGAAGGCGTTCCTTGTCTAAAGCAAGCATCGCTCGTACCATGTTAGAACCTATCTTCATTCCCATATTTCTAAATATCTTGCACCTTACAATGTTGCCATTATTGAAAGTCGCAACAGCAACTTTACTTTTACTCATTATTATACTTCAACAAAACAGAGACTCAAGAACCAGAATTAATTACGAATATTTTCGAGATAACGACAGAGTAAATAAACATGAAACAATCGACAATCACACCAGCGATATATATTGAACCATCACAGGTTAGCCACAACACATACTTTATCTCACATCACTAAAATGTACCTGATGAACACGGACGTTAATAATAACACCATTTGACAGCAGTTTAACAGCGCCACAGTGGGTCACGCCCATGTAGAACACATTTCAAAAAAAATTTAAAAATAGTTGTAGTCTTCGGAATTGAATAAATTATATATCTATTAAAAGGTAATAGTCTGCAGATTCAGAAAACGCAAAAAAGTAAAAATTGAACTTTTCATGATTTTGAGCCTTTCCGGAGCCCCTTAAATTGACAATATCAGTGCATCATTATCCTTCCTAAGTGTCCACCCGACTTTAGTTTCATTCGCCACCTAATACAACGTGGCGTAATTACCTAGTTCTAAAGGATGACGTCTCGTGTTAGAGTCCCACCTCCGGCGTAAGTGTCAATTTCAAATTTCCAGAGACAGCGTGTGTTCATGCATACGATTTCAAATGCGACGAACAGATTCAAGACAGCAGATAATATTCTCTGTGAGGGCGTCACATAAGAAATTACTTTATACGGCAGTGCTCCTGCCGTGGCTGGTACTTCGTGTGCAGAAATCCGAATCGGCGCGCGAAGGCTACAGTAGCGATGCTCGGATTTTTAAGGGAGCTGTCCACTAGATGCCACTTGGCACCTAGCTTTGCAGGAAACGTAAGTGCATCCATCCCCTCACGTGGATATAGTGTGAAACCCTGACCCTTTATCACTGGTGCTTAGAGAATGACATTTTCGGAATCACTACTGATACTCCTACAGGATTAGCCAAAACAGAGGCAAGCTCCGGTTCTCAATACAGTTCCGCTGTGCGTACAACCCAGTTAAATCCAGGAAGCTCTCGGGCATTGGCAATAACTAGCCGGAATAAGTAGACTGGAATAAAACAAGTGAATGTTTATTTGGTGATAGAAAATATGGGACAACATGCTAGAAGGCCGGTGTCTGCTTGCACTATGAGGTCTGACACAAAATAACCGAATGACTCGCATGACCAAGTACCTATTTGCCACAGCTTCGACTTTGAAATGCGTCCTTACTTGATAACTGATTTTAACTTAGTCGATCAATTCAATGGAACAGGACGAACACTTTACTACAGAAGTGTTCCTGCGAAACGCCGAATAATTATCGACGCTAAAAGATCTTCTGCCAGAATGGGCGGTATACAAGATAACCACCGTCCGATTGTCGTACAATCAAGAATTAACAACAACGTTATAAAAGTTTCGGAAGCAATAAGGTAAGAGGGAGGAGGAAGAGGAGATTAGTGTTTAACGTCCCGTCGACAACGAGGTCATTAGAGAGGGAGCACAACCACGAATTAGGGAAAGATGGGAAGAAAATCGGCAGTGTCCTCTCAAAGGAACCATCCCGGCATTTGCCTTAAGCAACTAAGGAAAATCAAGGAAAACTTAAATCTGCATGGCCGGATGCGACTTTCAATCCCGAATGTAAGACGGAAAATTGATTGTTCGTAGTATTCTGATATATTGCACACGGACAGAGAAGGTGCTTAAACAAAGAAATAGAACATGAGGAGAATAAGTAAGTAAACTGCGCTAAAATGAGTGACAAGAGAATGGAAAGGGGGAATTTTTTTGGAATGGATTAATGAAGCGGCAGTTCTTACATTATAGTATTGGTTAAAAACAGTCTTGGTTGCAATTGTAGTTTATTTTTATTGTTCAACTACGCGTTTCACCTTATTTATGCATCTTCAGGTTGATCTTAATTTGGTATTTCTTAGAACGATCCTTTAGACACTGCAGCCAAAGGGCATCGTCAAATACATTAGGCCAACATCGCCTTCGTTAAAGTCAATAAAAACTTCTCTAGATGGACGCGAGTGACTTCAAGTTCGCTCCTGACAAGAAAGTTGCCCCTCGGTTCGACCGCTCAGGTGGAATGCTGATGGCTCCACTCTAGACGTTCCCTTCTGTGAAGACGCGTCAGAAGTAAAACTGTAGCAGGTCTCCTACAATGAAGGTCAGCCTGCCGAAGCCTTCTGCACACCTTTCGCCTCGATACAACACCTGCAGTGGGTGCTGCGAGGTCAGATGCCAGTTTCCGTGCACTACTAATGAGGTACCGTTATGCTCTTACAGCCAATTAACGGTTCTCCCTTTCTGATGTCACACGTGGTCGCCCCTACCCTGGTCTTCGGGATACAGTTTCGGTCTCTATAAACTGTCACGACATCCTAGAAACAGCAGAACGATTCACATTAAGCCACCCAGCCGCAGTGCCCGAGCGGTTCTCGGCGCTTTAGTCTGGGACTTCGCGACCGCTACGGTCGCAGGTTCAAATCCTGCATCGAGAGTGGATGTGTGTGATGTCATTAGTTTAGTTAGGTTTAAGTAGTTCTACTTTCTAGGGGACTGATGACCTCAGATGTTAATTCCCATAGTGCTCAGAGCCATTTTTGAACATTAAGCCATCGGGCCACATCAGCTAGCGACTGTCCTGCTTCCATTCTTCCTACGGTCCTCCACTGCAGAGTGTCTGGTAGGCGTCTTCTCTGCGCCGTACTGCACCGTCAATGACCGTGCACACGGCAGTTGTGGCTGTGGGACTACCTGGCAAACACTATCCCGTTTGGCAGGTGAACTGTCGTCATTGTTGGAGTGATCGTCCATTGACCGGAATGTCATCTTCCGTGCAGAACACGACCCTACGGACATCTGTTGGCAGTCTGTATTACTATATTGTGAATTAGACACAGGAAAGGGAAATAGTAGTTTGTTGCTTTTATTTTGGATACCAGTGTATGTTATCTTCCGATATTTCATCATCAGCTTCAACTGACACTGTGACATCGTAACTGTCGAGAGGTTCCATATACTCACTCAATACACTGTCAGGGTACCACTAATTCTCATCGTCACTGACATCGGAATTGTCTAGAATTTCCAGTAATTCCTATCTAGAAAGTTCTTCGGTCATCCTTATTTGCACATGAAATCTGATCTCGAGTAATTTCAGCTCAACAGTGATCGTCTAATTCAGCTCAACAACAGAAGCCTCAAACAATACAAAACGGTAAACATTATTTGAGCTAAATAACAGATGTATGGTTGTTGTTGTTGTTGTTGTTGTTGTCGTCTTCACTCCAGAGATTGGTTTGATGCAACTCTCCATGCTACTCTATCCTGTGAAGCTTCTTCATCTCCCAGTACCTACTGCAGCCTAGATCCTTCTGAATCTGTTTAGTGTATTCATTTCTTGGTCTCCCTCTACGATTTTTACCCTCCACGCTGCCCTCCAATACTAAACTGGATATCCATTGATGGCTCAGAATATGTCCTACCAACCAATCCCTTCTTCTAGTCAAGACTAGTCAAGTCTAGTCTAGTCTAGTCTAGTCCATACATGGCTACACTCCATACAAATACTTTCAGAAACGACTTCCTGACACTTAAATCAATACTCGATGTTAACAAATTTCTCTTCTTCAGAAACGCTTTCCTTGCCATTGCCAGTCTACATTTTATATCCTCTCTACTTCGATCATCATCAGTTATTTTGCTCCCCAAATAGCAAAACTCCTTTACTACTTTAAGTGTCTCATTTCCTAATCTAATACCCTCAACATCACCCGACTTAATTCGACTACATTCCATTTTCCTCGTTTTGCTTTTGTTGATGTTCATCTCATACCCTCCATTCATGACGCTGTCCATTCCGTTCAACTGCTCTTCCAAGTCCTTTGCTGTCTGTGATAGAATTACAATGTCATCGGCGATCCTCAAAGTTTTATTTCTTCTCCATGGATTTTAATACCTAATCCGAATTTTTCTTTTGTTTTCTTCACTGCTTGCTCAATATACAGATTGAATAACATCGGGGTGAGGCTACAACCCTGTCTCACTCCCTTCCCAACCACTGTTTCCCTTTCATGTCTCTTGACTCTTATAACTGCCATCTGGTTTCTGTACAAATTGTAAATAGCCTTTCGTTCCCTGTATTTTACCCCCGCCACCTTCAGAATTTGAAAGAGACTATTCCAGTCAACATTGTCAAAAGCTTTCTCTAAGTCTACAAATGCTAGAAACGTAGGTTTGCCTTTCTTTAATCTAGCTTCTAAGATAAGTCGTAGGGTCAGTATTGCCTCACGTGTCCCAACATTTCTACGGAATCCAAACTGATCTTCCCCGAGGTCGGCATCCACCACTTTTACCATTCGTCTGTAAAGAATTCAAGTTAGTACTTTGCAGCCGTGACTTATTAAACTGATAGTTCGGTAATTTTCACATTTGTCAACACCTGCTTTCTTTGGGATTTGAATTATTATATTCTTCTTGAAGTCTGAGGGTATTTCGCCTGTTTCATACATCTTGCTCACCAGATGGTAGAGTTTCGTCAGGACTGGCTCTCCCAAAGCCGTCAGTAGTTCTAATGGAATGTTGTCTACTCCCGGGGCCTTGTTTCGACTCAGGTCTTTCAGTGCTCTGTCAAATTCTTCACGCAGTATCGTATCTCCCATTTCGTCTTCATCTACATCCTCTTCCATTTGCATAACCTATCCATTTCCCTTTTTAAATTTTCTAACCTACCTGCCCGATTAAGGGATCTGACATTCCATGCTCCGATCCGTAGAACGCCAGTTTTCTTTCTCCTGATAACGATACGTAACATTATAGTGTAAAATTACTGATTATACGTTTATGAAACATTACGTATTTTCCAGAAAAAACTTACTATAACAGAAAAGAAATATTTACGGGCATTTTCATTTCTAAAAGCAGTAACACTTTACAGTACAGTAAGGAAAAGCTGTTTTGCAAACGACTAACTCTTACGTGCATGTGTTTTTATTATTTCATTATTTTGCTGATCTTCTAATTAACTTTAAGTCGTGGTATTAACTGTCTTTTTACATCTGATGTCGAGTCAGTGCTTTTGGATCCGTTCTCGTCTGCTTACCATTCAGTGATTAGTTCGTAATTACGACCTATAAACAATTAATAATCTTATAGTAGGCCTAAGTTCTGCTCACACAGTGAGCTGACGACGGTTCTTAAGTAATTTTTAATCTGAAATTATAACAGATGCAGTTTATTTACTCTAAATTTCGCTAACTATTTCTTATTTTTACCTTTTTTGTCAAAATTTCCTTCGAACATTATCGTGAAAAAGTTGTCACACAATAACGATTCGCTTGCAGCTGTATCTGCACTTGTCCGCATTTTCATTATTCTTCGAACAGATGCCTTTCACAAAAAACAGGGAGTATTAGGTGTACGTGTCACTTAAAAACCGGGAAGTGTAGGTGCGTTACAGATTCCTGTCTAAGGTTACCGTATACGCTCAGTTTGTTTCCGGTTCGCCATGTAGAGTCCGTGCAGCATCAGTAACGTGCCCTGTGGTGCGACAGCCAGCGACGAGAACAGACGCCGTCAGCCGCAAGTGGCTAAGCAGTCAGATGACAATTTGAAGCAAAAGCGCTGCTGCATTCTCGGAAGGCTGTAACGTCAGCGCGTTAAATCGCTGGTGTCGCCACAGCCAGCTGACCGGTCGCGGTTTTGGCACGAGCTGTGTGCGGGCCGCTGGGTGTTCTGAGCGGGTGGGGGGGGGGGGGGGGTGGAGGACGCCCGCCGCCCGCCGCTGAGTCCGCGCAGCTCAGTCGCCGTTCGACGCCACAGCAGACAGCAGACAGCAGGCAGCAGCAGCAGGCGGCGGCGCAGCGCACCGCAGAGCAGGTAAGAGGGCGCACCGCCGGCACGTCCTGAACCAGGGGCTTCCAGCCTGCTAGCTTACGTCGGCCACATCAAAGAAGACGTGTTTTTTTTTTTTTTTTTTTGGACCGCATAAAATGCTTAACACTGACGGAGGAAGAAAACAGGAATGCACCAATGACAGAGAAGCATCGTGCGGTGGGATTTTCAGATCGACTTAGCATAACTTTAGACAAACGGACTTTTTTCTTTTCTATTATCATTTTTTTTATTTACGTTATCTACATCTACATGATTACTCTGCAATTCACATTTAAGTGCTTGGCAGAGGGTTCATCGAACCACAATCATACTATCTCTCTACCATTCCACTCCCGAACAGCGCGCGGGAAAAAACGAACACCTAAACCTTTCTGTTCGAGCTCTGATTTCTCTTATTTTATTTTGATGATCATTTCTCCCTGCGTAGGTTGGGCTCAACAAAATATTTTCGCATTCGGAAGAGAAAGTTGGTGACTGAAATTTCGTAAATAGATCTCCCCGCGACGAAAAACGTCTTTGCTTTAATGACTTCCTTCCCAACTCGCGTATCATATCTGCCACACTCTCTCCCCTATTACGCGATAATACAAAACGAGCTACCCTTTTTTGCACCCTTTCGATGTCCTCGGTCAATCCCGCCGGGTAAGGATCCCACACCGCGCAGCAGTATTCTAACAGAGGACGAACGAGTGTAGTGTAAGCTGTCTCTTTAGTGGACTTGTTGCATCTTCCAAGTGTCCTGCCAATGAAACGCAACATTTGGCTCGCCTTCCCCACAATATTATCTATGTGGTCTTTACTACTGAAGTTGTTCGTAATTTTAACACCCAGGAGAGCTTCTGTAAAGTTTGGAAGGTAGGAGACGAGATACTGGCAGAAGTAAAGCTGTGAGGACCGGGCGTGAGTCGTGCTTCGGTAGCTCAGATGGTAGAGCACTTGCCCGCGAAAGGCAAAGGTCCCGAGTTCGAGTCTACCCCCTCAAAAAAAAAGACGCAAATGACCATGTAAAAGGGTTTAAGGAACAACAATAAGAGAAATACGAAAAAGGAAAATATAAAAACGAAAACATATAAAATGACAGTAATATTAACCAACACTAGGAATATAATAGGTTAATAGAATAAAATGTCTTTTTTTAATGTATCGTTGTTAATATATTTAAATAAATATATATGTGTACAAAAAAAAGTTCGAGTCTCGGTCGGTCACACAGTTTTAATCTGCCAGGATGTTTCAGACCCAGGTACTTAGTTGAATTGACAGCCTTGTGAATTGTACTATTTATCGAGTAATCGAATTCCAACGGATTTCTTTCGGAACTCATGTGGATCACCTCACACTTTTCGTTATTTAGCGTCAACTGCCACCTACCACACCATACAGCAATCTTTTCTAAATCGCTTTACAACTGATAATGGTCTTCGGATGACCTTACTAGACGGTAAATTACAGCATCATCTGCGAACAACCTAAGAGAACTGCTCAGATTGTCACCGAGGTCATTTATATAGATCAGGAACAGCAGAGGTCCCAGGACGCTTCCCTGTGGAACTCCTGATATCACTTCAATTTTACTCGATGATTTGCCGTCTATTACTACGAACTGCGACATTCCTGACAGGAAACCACGAATCCAGTCGCACAACTGAGACGATACCCCATAGGCCCGCAGCTTGATTAGAAGTCGCTTGTGAGGAACGGTGTCAAAAGCTTTCCGGAAATCCAGAAATACGGAATCAACTTGAGATCCCCTGTCGATAGCGGCCATTACTTCGTGCGAATAAAGCTGCGTTGCACAAGAACGATGTTTTCTGAAACCATGCTGATTGCGTATCAATAGATCGTTCCCTTCGAGGTGATTCATAATGTTTGAATACAGTATATGCTCCAAATCCCTACTGCAAACCGACGTCAATGATATAGGTCTGTAGTTCGATCGTTCGATAGATGCTCCCTTCTCGGGCCGCTTTGATACTTACGAGGTGCATTCAGTCCCCTGACCGACATACGAGGTGCATTCAAGTTCTAAGGCCTCCGATTTTTTTTCTAATTAGCTACTCACACGAAATCGATGAAACTGGCCTTTCTTCTCGACGTAATCGCCCTGCAGACGTACACATTTTTCACAACGCTGACGCCATGATTCCATGGCAGCGGCGAAGGCTTCTTTAGGAGTCTGTTTTGACCACTGGAAAATCGCCGAGGCAATAGCAGCACGGCTGGTGAATGTGCGGCCACGGAGAGTGTCTTTCATTGTTGGAAAAAGCCAAAAGTCACTAGGAGCCAGGTCAGGTGAGGAGGGAGCATGAGGAATCACTTCAAAGTTGTTATCACGAAGAAACTGTTGCGTAACGTTAGCTCGATGTGCGGGTGCGTTGTCTTGGTGAAACAGCACACGCGCAGCCCTTCCCGGACGTTTTCGTTGCAGTGCAGGAAGGAATTTGTTCTTCAAAACATTTTCGTAGGAAGCACCTGTTACCGTAGTGCCCTTTGGAACGCAATGGGTAAGGATTACGTCCTCGCTGTCATTTTTTCAGCACTGGTGGTTACCCGAAATTTTTTGGTGGCGGTGAATCTGTGTGCTTCCATTGAGCTGACTGGCGCTTTGTTTCTGGATTGAAAAATGGCATCCACGTCTCATCCATTGTCACAACCGACGAAAAGAAAGTCCCATTCATGCTATCGTTGCGTGTCAACATTGCTTGGCAACATGCAACATGGGCAGCCATGTGGTCGTCCGTCAGCATTCGTGCACCCACCTGGATGACACTTTTCGCATTTTCAGGTCGTCATGCAGGATTGTGTGCACCGAACCCACAGAAATGCCAACTCTGGAGGCGATCTGTTCAACAGTCATTCGGCGATCCGCCAAAACAATTCACTCCACTTCCTCAATCATGTCGTCAGACCGGCTTGCGCAAGCCCGAGGTTGTTTCGGTTTGTTGTCACACGATGTTCTGCCTTCATTAAACTGCCGCACCCATGAACGCACTTTCGACACATCCGTAACTCCATCACCACATGTCTCCTTCAACTGTTGATGAATTTCAATTGGTTTCACACCACGCAAATTCAGAAAAGGATGATTGCACGCTGTTCAAGTAAGGAAAACGTCGCCATTTTAAGTATTTAAAACAGTTCTCATTCTCGCCGCTGGCGGTAAAATTCCATCTGCCGCACGGTGCTGCCACCTCTGGGACGTATTGACAATGAGCACAGCCTCATTTTAAAAGAATGCGCATGTTTCTATCTCTTTCCAGTCCGGAGAAAAAAAATCGGAGGCCTTAGAACTTGAATGCACCTCATAGTTAGGCACTCGAACATTCGTGGGACTTCCAGACATCGTGGATAAAGTTCGAGAGCTGTTCGGAAACTAAGGTCCGATTGGTCGCGAAATGAAAACAACAGCGAAAATCAAAATTTTTTTTATTTGCGACAGTTAGCCACACCTCCCAGCTATCTCTCTAAATAGTCGCCGCTGTGATGTAGACTGTCGTGTCGTTGTACAAACTTTCCAGTAGCTTCCAGTAGCTCCAAGATCTAAATGCTGGGCTCCTGCTTTAATCGTTTACTTCGTGGATGTTTCTTTTGCCGTGTGGTCCATTCTTTTCTGCAGGAAGAATCAGTACTGGTTCGTAGTGAGATAAGTTTTTGGATATTAGACGGAAAAAAAATCATTACTACGAGGCGTATTCGGAAAGTAAGGTCCGATTAGGCGCGAAAAGGAAACCATTTTAAAAATCCGATGGAACTTTGCACAGATGTGTTGGGAAGTGTCTGTCGATCGCTTCGCGTCGCTCTTTTCAGTTCAGAGCACAAAGTAATAATGTCGTGTGACGAGCGCCACCCGTCGGGTAGACCCTTCGCCTGGTGTAAGTCTTTCGATTTGACGCCACTTCGGCGACTTGCGTGTCGATGGGGATGAAATGATGATGATTAGGGCAACACAACACCCAGTCCCTGAGCGGAGAAAATCTCCAACCCAACCGGGAATCGAACCCGGGCCCCTAGGATTGACATTCTGTCGCGTTGACCACTCAGCTACCGAGCGCAAAGTGTTCGCATAGAAATGCCTAAAAAAACAGTGTCTCCCGCCAAGTATGTGCATCTGGTGAGAGATTTCGCCTGAAGCTATGCAGACCACATAACACAAATGTGATGCGTTTCTTTCTTCAAGAGAAATTTTCAGCCGCATTCTGCAGGAGCAATGAAGACGCTCCTACAGCGTTTTCACCCCCAGTACTGCCCTTAATTGGCACCCTCCGTTATTCATCTCTGCTGACATGGATCGCTGGCTACAAAGACAACGTTTTGGCACCAACAACGAAAGGCAGACCAGCGTAGAGAACTGGCGGAAATCACATGCGGCTGCTTTCTGTCACGAGGCTACAGGAAAGTTTGTACAACGACATGACAGTCTACATCAGAGCGGCGACTATTTACAGAGGACAGCTGGAAGGTGTGGCTAACTGTTGCAAAAAAAAAAAAAAAAATTATTTTCACTGTTGTTTTCATTTCGCGACCGATCGGACCTTACTTTCCAAACAGCCCTCGTACTTTATCCACGATGTCTGGAAATCCCAAGAATGTTCGCAGTCATAATACCCCGTAATGTACGATTTTGATCTGTGCAGTTAGTTCCTGGCCGAAGCACATCCTTAAACTATGTTTAAGGGGCAGTCAAACGGAAACAAGATGGATGGAAAACTAATTAAACTGAAACTTCCTGACAGATTAAAACTGTGTGCCGGACCGAGATTCGAACTCGGGACCTTTGCCTTTCGCGGGCAAGTGCTCTAACAACTGAGCTACCCAAGCACGACTCACGCCCCGTCCTCACAGCTTTACTTCCGCCAGTACCTCGTCTCCTAGCTTCCAAACTTTACAGAAGCTCTCCTGCGAACCTTGCAGAACTAGCACCCCTGAAAGAAAGAATATTGCGGAGACATGGCTTAGCCACAGCCTGGGGGATGTTTCCAGAATGAGATTTTCACTCTGCAGTGGAGTGTGCGCTGATATGAAACTTCCTGGCAGATTAAAACTGTGTGCCGGACCGAGATTCGAACTCGGGACCTTTGCCTTTCGCGGGCAAGTGCTCTACCAACTGAGCTACCCAAGCACGACTCACGCCCCATCCTCACAGCTTTACTTCCGCCAGTACCTCGTCTCCTACCTTCCAAACTTTACAGAAGCTCTCCTGCGAACCTTGCAGAACTAACACCCCTGAAAGAAAGGATATTGCGGAGACATGGCTTAGCCACAGCCTGGGGGATGTTTCCAGAATGGGATTTTCACTCTGCAGCGGAGTGTGCGCTGATATGAAACTTCCTGGCAGATTAAAACTGTGTGCCGGACCGAGATTCGAACTCGGGACCTTTGCCTTTCGCGGGCAAGTGCTCTACCAACTGAGCTGTGAGGACGGGGGCCTGAGTCGTGCTTGGGTAGCTCAGTTGGTAGAGCACTTGCCCGCGAAAGGCAAAGGTCCCGAGTTCGAATCTCGGTCCGGCACACAGTTTTAATCTGCCAGGAAGTTTCATATCAGCGCACACTCCGCTGCAGAGTGAAAATCTCATTCTGGACTAATTAAACTGTTTATTATTTCAAAAGTAATCCACATAATCAGAAATACAATTATCCCACCGTGTGACTAGACCGTCAGTGCCTCCGTGGAAAAATGTTTGCGGTTGCCTGTGGAACCACGATTGTACCCAGGCGTGCACATCGTCCGAAGCAAATCGACGGCCACGGACGTCTTCCCTCTGGGCCACAAAAATATAGAAATCGGGTGGGGAGGGACAGAGACTGTATGGAGGATGTGTAAGGACTTCCCAGCGAAAGTTCTGCAGCGTAGTAGAACATGTGGGCGGGCATTTTCCCACAACAGAATGACGCCCTCTGTTAACATTCTTGGGTGTTTGGACTTAATTTCAAGCTCCAGTCGCCCACAAACCGCTGTGCGTTGTGGCGTCGTGTTCCACAAAGTCGATGAGCAGCGGGTCGACGGGCGGCAACATTTTCTTGCGTCAAAATGCTCACCCACGTGTTGCAAAGGTGGTTTCGATTACGTTGCAGAAGTTTCGCTGGGAAACCACTGCACGTTCTCCACCCATTTCCAATTTTTTGGTGCCCTGGAGAAAGACATTCGGGGCCAGCGATTAGTTTCGGAGGAAGAGTGCACGCCCGGGAACAATCGTGGCTCCGCAGGTAACCGCAAACATTTTTCCACGGAGGCATTGAACGTCTTATCGCACAGTGGAATAAACGTATTAACACTTGCGATGATTACTTTTGAAATAATGAACAGTTTATTTATTTTTTTCCAAACTATCTCATTTGATTGTCCTTCATACTTGTGTGCAATTTACGTTTTGTTTCTAATGCAGGGGACGTACGTATATGCTAAAATAATAATTAATTTCTGTCTTAATAAAAACATAATGTATTGCCCAAAGTCTGTCCCACAAATCAGTACTCTGAACACTCTCACTAGACTGGAAAATGCTTTGCCCAGGAAGTGTATTCGACGACATCTTGAATGGTTGGTCTGTTTCTTCTCAACGTTAGGATTTGATTATTTTCTTGCTTCAGGATATTCGAATATTATCTGGAATTTTCAGATTTCCTTATAACTATAGCATAACTTTTCTCACAAAGTTTTCAAGTAAAGATAGAATACAACGAGCTTACATGTAAACTATTTCCATTGGATGAATATAAGGTTCACAAATGTTTTGCGCTACTGACCCACGTATAAATGTGCGATATCAGTTGACTACAACGTCAGCAGGCTGCATATAGAGTTCTATGCAGTCTCAAGCATTTCAGCGTTATTGGCTCTATTCTTCAGACATCTAGTATGTACTGCGAATGGTGAACAGAATCCTCCTAAGGATTTTACCAAACATTTTATTTTTGTCACTTAATGATTGGAAAGATATGATAATGATTGTTTCTCGCTCTTCAAATATGAACGCAATTTCAAAATTTCTTCGAATTACTGTAGAATATTCCATTATCGCCCATGAGGCTAACTTTGTAACTCCATCTTATCTCCTCGTGAGAAGGCAGTCTCGGTCTTGTGGAGCTGGTCGAGCGTACCTTATCACCAGGACGTGCGTCGTCTCATCAGCCTAACAATGAGCACGTGAGACGTCACCACCTCTCCTTTGTACTTAGTTGGTTTATTCACTCGGTCTCTACAGACAGGAACCACGTTTATAACGGCAAATTTAACAAGGAAATTGTGCTGATAGTATTATTTGCGTAAGTATCGAATATGCTTAAATTCATTACTATTAATTTTACGAATGTCTTCAGCCATTGGACGTGTATATTTGGACATCAATCGGTTTGAAACTTTCTGGCGGATTAAAACTGTGTGCGGGACCGAGACTCGAACTCGGGACCTTTGCCTTTCGCGGGCAAGTGCTCTACCGACTGAGCTACCCAAGCACGACTCACGCCCCGTCCTCACAGCTTTAATTCCGCCAGTACCTCGTCTCCTACATTCGAAACTTCACAGAAGCTCTCCTGCGAACCTTGCAGAACTAGCACTCCTGGAAAAAAGGATATTGCGGAGACATGGCTTAACCACAGCCTGGAGGATGTTTCTAGAATGAAATTTTCACTCTACAGCGGAGTGTGCGCTGATATGAAACTTTCTGGCAGATTGAAACTGTGTGCCCGACCGAGACTCGAACTCGGGACCTTTGCCTTTCGCGGGCAAGTGATCTACCGACTGTGCTACCCAAGCACGACTCACGCCCCGTCCTCACAGCTTTAATTCCGCCAGTACCTCGTCTCCTACCTTCCAAACTTCACAGAAGGGGCGTGAGTCGTGCTTGGGTAGCTCAGTCGGTAGAGCACTTGCCCGCGAATGGCGAAGGTCCCGAGTTCGAGTCTCGGTCCGGCACACAGTTTTAATCTGCCAGAAAGTTTCATATCAGCTCACACTCCGCTGTAGAGTGAAAATTTCATTCTAGTATCAATCGGTTTGTAAATTGTTCCATTCGCCTCATCCTCCAGTTAAATACAACCACCTGTCACAGTTGTACACTAATATTTGCAGATTAATGGGAAAGTATTAAAAGGGTTTCTTGCACCAAATGCATAAAGAAGAAATTTGTTTCCAAAGAGGAACATTCATTTAAGCACTGCACCTACTCACCAGTGCTATGGCAGTTGTTCGTTACATGTCACAGATAGAGATTTGACTTTGAAAATGAGAAGTTCAGATAATCACGTCTTTATTTCACAACTGTATGAGACCTGTTTATGAAAATTTTGATCTAATTTTCCACTCTGTGATACATACTAAAGGTAGCCACACTTGTGGACTGTAGTTCAAAAATGGTTCAAATGGCTCTAAGCACTATGGGACTTAACAGCTGAGGTCATCGGTCCCCTAAACTTAGAACTACTTAAACCTAAGTAACCTAAGGAGATCACACACATCCATGCCCGAGGCAGGATTCGAACCTGCGACCGTAGCTGCCACGTGGTTCCGGACTGGAGCGCCTAGAACCGCTCGACACCACGGCCGGCCTCGACTGTAGTTCTTTGCCAAGTATGTCACTGTATGTTAGCTTTAAAAAGGTCCGGCCGTTTGGATATTGCGTACCTACGTTTACTACGATTTGAGGATGGATCACCTGCTAGTTCTACAAAAAGAGCAGTCCCACGTCTGCTTAAAAGTAACCCGGATAGTGAGAAACGAAGCCCTACTTCATGCAAAAAACCCATAGTTGTGTACAGTGTCCCATTACTTTAATTATTCAACACAGAACCAAACAACAGAAAGTTTATTCTACACCCTGTATCTGTAACTACAGATACAAATTCAGTGTATTTCGTACTTTGTTGTATTTAAAGGCCGTGATTGTTGGAAGTAAATTCAAAGCGAAGTCTCAATGCTAACAATCAGAATTACGTGCATTTATTTGTTGATAAATTGAAACTTTCAGTTCGAATATTATGTGTTTCACAGAAATTTAATGGTTCTCAGATGTTGACATTACCGCTAGAGTTAGTATTTACAGTAATAGGGATCCGAAGGAAGAGGTCAATAAGCTATTTCACAAAACGTAGAACCCATGGAATATTTCAAATGAAAACTGTTGTCTTCTCAGTGTACAGCAGAAACAGGAAAGAGTTTACTGCCAGAGATTATACTCGTAATTTGTATCTCGTATGGTTTTCTGTGTCTCGAGCGATAGAAAGGACTTTAGGGTTGGCGGTGGCAAAGATGCGCACTTAACACTTTCCTATTTTTCCCTTTTAATTTTCTGGTAACGTGACAATGAAAATTGTACACAGTACACCTACGACCACACTTGACACGATACCATAAGTTAAAGATTGCTTATATGACGTATAAAATTTATATTTGACAAAATGTTTCAAATGAAGAAAATTGCTCTTTGCCTCAGGCCTTGGGTAAACATTCTATTGTTATAAGGCAAAATTCCACACAAAAAGAAGTTAGTAATTATAACAGAATGAAGAAGAATTACATTATTTGTCAGGTACTGCCATTATAACTTGTATAATGTTTTAGTATATCAAAATTATCACCATCATCATAATCATCATCATCATCATTGTCTCCATCGTAGTGATCGTATTAAGTATCAAAACATAGCACTAACGTATTACTAACTTGAGTACAAAACATTTCAACACAAGAAAACACATTGTATTATTATTATGTGTCCTTTTCTTGCCACATTTTTCTGCAGTTTTCCCGGCACAGTCTGTATTCCTGTTTCGTCTTCATTATAGAATTGATGGGGCTGAGAATTATTTTTAGATTCCAAAGTTTCCAAGATGCTAAAAAAGGTTCATTTGAGCTTTATTGAACCCTGTTATACTCCCGATACTGATTTTCTCCGGTTGCCTCAAAATTAAATTATGACGAGCGATCAATGAGCGATCCCAGTCTTCCCCTGCCACTTGGGTTTCTAAGTTAAACGGATGGCTTACGCCATTACTTTCCGCGAACGGATATGCTAAGTGTCGGAAGTGTTTAAATATAAGGCCGTAGAACATACGAACCAGACCGATGCAGTGCTCCCCCAATTCAGTTTCCTCTGCCTCAGAAAACGCTCTCTTGAAACGCCCCGACGATACCACTCCACAGCCTGTTTACGTCATGTGGATTTATAACATCCTAGTCTTTTAGCTGCTTTTCTACTGGAAGATCAATTTTCTATTAGCTTCTTAACATTCTCCAACGTTTTAGAAGTCAACGGCGTGGAGAACATTTTTCTCTCGTAATTTATGTAACATAAAGTTGAAACTAGGCTTATTAAAACTAAATCAGTCGATGCGAAATCGCATGGGGCCTCCCGGCCAACAATGCCATACGATCATTTCATTTCATTTCAGTGCACTATAAATTAAGATCCATTAAATATGTTCAACAAGCCTACGAGTTCTCTATTAAAATCGAATAAAGAAGAAAACAAATGTTTTGGAGCCAAGGTACGCATGCGGACATTTGCCCCAGCTACTTGGTAGGTTCTTTGCCCCGTGGTGCAGATTCCTGATCTTCTAGTAAGAGCTGCCGTATATGGCAACTTGTTAAACTAAAAGTTAAGCTTAAAGCGTGAGTTACGTTATGTACTTACATATGAGATATTAGTAATTCTTCAGTGTTTTGTTAAAGCAGATAGGTAGTCGCCAATTGCATCGTATGTACACTGCTGGTCACCGTAAATGCAACACCCTGAAGGGAGCATCCGAATCGAGTGAAATTTACACCATGAGTTTGCAGCGATGAGATATGCAACTGATTAGAATTTCAGCGCAGACGCACGTCACGCGCGCCTGTGGCGCCACCTCATAGCGCCATTTAAGGCTTGGCGATTTCGACGAGTATACGTTCGGCACGTGTGTTTACCTTGTGGTTGTTTCACAAGACGATCAGTAATGCCTCGTAGACAACAGCGAACATCTTTTGATCAAGTATCCGAGTTCGACAGAGGAAGGATAGTGGCTTACCGAGATTGTGGATTATCATACAGAGAAATCGCTAGTCGTGTTGGACAAAACCAAACAACTGTAATGCGGATATGTGACCGTTGGATGCAGGGGGGTACGACGGACCGACGTGGTCGATCGCATTCACCTCGGTGCACCACTGCACGTGCTGATAGGCAAATTGTGCGCATGGCAGTGACGGATCACTCAGTGACATCCCGAACCATAGCACAGCACATTGCGTCTGTAACGCATCATCCAGTGTCTGCGCGTACCATACGACGCCGTTTACAGCAGAGTGGTCTGTCCACAAGACGCCCATTGCTTCGTCTACCATTGACGCAGAACCACAGACGTCTCCGTCGCCAATGGTGTGATGACAGACGGATGTGGACGGCAGAATGGAATGACGTTGTCTTTACTGACGAGGCACGCTTCTGTCTGCAGCACCACGATGGTCAGATTCGAGTGTGGAGACACTGTGGAGAGAGGATGCTGGACAGCTGCATTATTCACCGCCACACTGGTCTTGCACCGGTATTATGGTATGGGGCGGTATTGGATATTACTCTCGCACGCCTCTAGTACGCATTGCCGGTACTTTAAATAGCCGGCGCTACATATCCTAGGTGCTGGAGCCAGTTGTCCTTCCTTACCTTCAGGGCTCGGCCACAGCCATATTTCAACAGGATAATGCGCGACCACACGTGGCACGTATTGTCCAAAGGTTCTTCGTCAATAATCAGATTGAATTGCTTCCCTGGCCGGCTCGCTCTCCGGATCTTTCGCCGACAGAAAACATGTGGTCAATGGTTGCCAACGAGTGACCCAGATTACATCCCCAGCTGCCACACCAGATGATCTTTGGCAACGTGTGGAAGCTGCTTGGGCTGCTGTACCCCAGGAACACATCCAACGTCTCTTTGACTCAATGCCGAGACGTGTGGCAGCGGTGATCTCCAACAATGGCGGCTACTCTGGCTACTGATTCTGGCAGGAACCACATGTCACAGACGTCTGTAAACGTAATCATTTGATACTTGGTCAACATGTTATCTACAAAATAAATTTTGTTGTGCTACCTCTTGCCTTTCTTGGTGTCTTTCTTTACGGAGGCCAGCAGTGTACTTAGGTCGAAAGTTCCAAAGGCATAACTCACCTCATATCTCGAAAGCTTCAAAGCGCAAACCACTTACATAACATATTTGACTCTTCCACTGTAGAAGTTCTCAACTATAGATGCAGGATTGTCACACTGCACTCACAAGTAGGAGAAACACTAGATTCGTATCGTTGCTCCGTGCGCACATTTGCCCCTTCCTGCACTACACGCAAAGGATGCAGATTACATGACAGAGGTAATGCTATTATAAAAGTCGTGCCCCGCAGATTTTATATGCGCTGGTGTGTTAAACCTGTCGAGACTGTTGACATAGGGAAAAGGGGGCAGAGGATTTCAGTTCAGCTGCGCCATCACCAAAGTCTTAAGAGAGGTCGCAAAAGTTCAGCTAGACAAAATGTTTAAAAAATCGAGCCACTCCTGTGAGATAAACCATTTCGGAAAGCGCCTTCAGTAGTTTGGAGAAACCACGCAAAACACGAATAAGAATTTTCAGACGGATATGTAAGCACCTGAGTACGAATGCAGCGTCTTAATCACCACGCCGTCAGCCTTGGTCTTTGTAATAGTTTATATGTTTTGTTTATGAAACCATAATTCGCTACACATGTCTAGAATGCCGGTGACCTCATTGAATTTTAATTATTTGCTGCGTATCTGTCCGCAGCTCGTGGTCGTGCGGTAGCGTTCTCGCTTCCCGCGCCCGGGTTCCCGGGTTCGATTCCCGGCGGGGTCAGGGATTTTCTCTGCCTCGTGATGACTGGGTGTCGTGTGCTGTCCTTAGGTTAGTTAGGTTTAAGTAGTTCTAAGTTCTAGGGGACTGATGACCATAGATGTTAAGTCCCATAGTGCTCAGAGCCATTTGAACCATTTTTTTGCTGCGTATCTCACCCACTTGAACCGATACGCGGCCTGACTACTTGAGAGAGGAAATGTTGCAAAAACAACGGGTACACTGCAGCTCTAACACGGCGTCCTGTTTTTGCGACAACAACGGTGAGATCACCATGGAATGTGTACGCCGTCATCATGCTGGTGGTGTAGCCGGTTTGGCAGCAAGAAAAACACACACCTTCCGCAGCCGCTCCAACGATTTTAGCATGCCAAATTTCGTCCTTCTATATGTCAAGCACAACGCTACGTTGTTCTGTTAGAGGATGATTGAACGTAAGTTCAGTTACAACAACGACATTTGAAAAACGCCCTCCGTTTCAAGAGCAATTTCGCAAGACAATAAGCGTAAGACGACTGAATGACTATGGTTTTTCGCACACTAGAGAGTTAAAATATGTATACGATGTACACTAAAAGGGTTAAGAGGGAAGTGAGTTTGATGACACGCATTGATGATGTATGCGGGAGTATTCTTTCGTGTTGCACGAAGTTATTATTTCTCTCTTCTTATTGCTTTTGTTTGTTAGCATTGTGGGGTTCCAATATTTTCTCGTGCTTTAAGGTCAAGCAGTGTTTTCTTTTACTCATGTCGGCCGGCTTGATTGAAATAGTTATCCATTTACGATACACAATACCTGGACGAGCGGAAGTGATAAACCGTCAGTGTCCTCTCAAACTGCTGCTAACGACCATGAGCATTGTTCAGGAAACCTATTGGGCTGCTCATGCATAGTGCAACCGTTTCCATTGGAGAATTAACTACGAACCAAAGATATTTTCTTTGAGATCACAAGAGAGAAGAAATAATATCTATACCTGCGTCCTCCTGCAACAGTCTGCTAAACAATAGCCGAAACTTACTTTCCTTGTACGGTGTCTTCTCTTTTAAATGTGTTTGTAGATGACAAGAATTTAAGGGGGACGTTCATGAAAAATACACACTATTTAAAAGATGCACCAAATCCACAGTTCTGAAGATACAGCAGTGAAATTTTGTACCATGTTTCACATGAAATTAACACATTTAATGTCGAGTTCCTTGGATTATATATTTTACTTTTTCATAGAATTTAAAAATTTTATTTTCACAACGTAATTCATGTACCTTTTCTCAAAAACTATTCCACAGATTTCTACGAAATTTTCTCTGTTTGATTTCTTTGCATTTAGTGAGCTTCTCTCATGAGGTTTTTTGAATATATCTAATAGGAGAATTTTAATAATTATTGTTTATAATACAGTAAGTATAATATAAAATTCTTACAAAATTCAAAACACTTTGTCCCACATCTCAGCTCACACTCAGAATTTCAACATTTACTCTTGAGACAACATTTATTGGGTTTATAGATATAAGTGCACAAAATTTCATAATTCTTGCCTTCATAGGTTCTGAGAGAAAGGTACATAAACTTTAAAAAAAACATAATTTTCAGGAAATGTAGTTTGAAGTTCAGCGTAACGTGTATTCTTATGTCATCTCTTCAGAAGGCCCCAGATTTGTACTCATGGTTCTTTTTCCTTTCAAAGTTTCTCTTCTGGTTTCTCGTTTTCTGCCTTCTTTCCTTTACCAGATCTTCGACTGACTTTCAGCTGCAGAGAGGCGCTGTAAATCTATTTTTCTCAAGATGTATCCCATTATCTCTAATACCTTTATCTTTCCTACGTTCCCATAATTAAATACAAGAACTACATCAATAGTTGGAATTCTGAGGACTGTAGCAGATGAAAATGTGGATTTAGGGCATCGTCTCCAGATGAGTGAATTTAGAGACTGATTTGGATATGGCTTTTAGCATGAACACACGTTTTTAGAATCTCAAGATCGGCCGGAAATCTGTAAGTGGCCTTTACAACATCCAGCATACAATTTGGAAGCCTCTGCTTTGGGGTTGTATCTCCTCTAAGCCCGCAAATATTTACAGTGCACCAGTTAACGCGATACAGACGATGAATATCATGTTCTTCTATTGACACCATGTGGAAATATGTAGCCCATACTGCACTCTTCGTCTCACTGGGAGTGGATAGGTTCTGTCTGATAGGATTTGATAATACACTTGAAGAGTGTCTTTCATCTCTGTCAGTTGCACAAGGAAAATAAGAATTGCTTCTTCATAAACAAAGCAACTGGTTTGTTATTGTTTCCAAGACACGGAACAGTCA
This sequence comes from Schistocerca cancellata, assembly GCF_023864275.1. Lineage (NCBI taxonomy): Eukaryota > Metazoa > Arthropoda > Insecta > Orthoptera > Acrididae > Schistocerca > Schistocerca cancellata. The sequence goes on from NC_064627.1 coordinate 1,113,602,352, forward strand.
CAGATGATTTATGAAACCAAAGACTATATACCACAGCCTTCTAGATGCATCCCGTACAAGTTCGCTTGAAAATAATTCACGGAATCGTTGTTCAGCGAGCTAATATTGAAGGCGTTTTCCAGAGATTCGCCACTGATCATGAACCACTTTTCATACTCATGTAACAATACTAGGGAATCAAAACTAAACTTGAAACAAACTGAAACACAATTCTAATGTTACTCAGAGAGATTCTTATCTATCCAATCACTGTATGTTAGAGGATAATAGAACACTGTATGTGTCTCTTTGAACCGTATTTGGTATGGAGGCCAAGTTATATTGACTGTCTAAGAAAAGAGTCTCAAGTTCTTATAGGAGAGGAGACAGCATTTATCAAGACCACAAAAAAAATCTTGCTAGCATATGCCTAGAAATTACTACCTGATTGGAGTATGTTAAACCCTTTCGTGTTAGTAAGAATTGGATTTACACCGTTTTTGCGTTAATCAGAACACAATCCTTCCGTTTTAATCGAGAGGATGTAAATGACAAACAGTAAGCAACAACGAACTATGGAACCAACTGCTTGTACCAGAAAGCTGGAGCGTAACTAGTGGGCGCGAGTGAGTTGCAGCACAGACCTATGTGCTGGTACTGTGTCCGCGAAGTCCATCCACACACACTCGACCTGTTAACCTCTCCTGCCCTTACCTGTAGTGCAGTTGCTCGTACGTTGCGCTCCAGCATGTGAACTCCGATAACAAATTACTCTCACACCAAACGCCTCTGGATGAGACTGGTACAACAGCAAACGAACAGAAAACAAATCCAGTAAAATCTTAATACAATATACGTTGTTGAGGCCCAGTGTTCTCCAATTTGGTAGGTGTACATTCATTACTACAATTATGCAACGCTACAAGTGCATTTATCAGAATTCATATGACTGAAACTACTTCCTGTCAACACGGCTCTATCGTCACGAACTAAAAAGTTATTCACTCAAAAATTTACAATTTTAAGCTGCTATGCCCTGTGAGACATGATGTATTCTCTGTGCCATGAGGAGCTTAAGAGCTTAAGACCACAACGCTAGGGAAAATTTTAGATCTGCTGGCGATAAGTTACGTAATATTCTCCAAGACACAAATTGATCTAAGGCCACCTTCGCGACCAAGAGGTCATCAGTCACAACACTGAGGCAATAAACAACCAGATATTCCACACCACCCCATTTACCGACTTCGTTGGAGCTATGGCGTATTGCATTGCATAAACTTCGTTCGTTATCTATCATCGTCTAAGTTTATGTAGATTGTCAGAATCAAAATATACTTAATCAGCACCAAGTAACATCACTGTCTACACGATTTAATTTTATTAGACTTTGTTAAGTCGGCATGAGCAGAAACAAACCTTATTGTGACGTACAGGTGGAGCCGCCGTCGTTTTCCTTCCAACACCTAGCGCATTCTCTCTGCACAATGTCTCGTCATCCCCACAGCTAACTTTTATGGACTGCAACTATGTCAGACAGACCACTTTAGGAATTGTAATCTTTCTCACTGTTTAATGCAGTCACTCGATCACTCCAGTGGAGACGCCCTTACAGTGGTACGTGAAATAATGTCCCCTACCCCCTGATTCTGACAATACGCAATTTTATGATGGACTTTTTTCCCTTCCATGCTGCACTGCCCTGGACTCTTCCACCTGGTCGTAGCTGAGACATCCACACCTGCAAACTAGGCCGCTGTTCCTGCTGGTATTCTTACGCCAGCCTTCCAAACTGCCTAACACCGCATTCGGAACTCCTAACGTAATGACTCGTGTTTTTCGGGCGCTCATTCTCGTGGTCGCTGCCAGATACCGGCAACTCAATTTTTATGCTCAATCAAAATTCAAATATCTCGTGATCCCAAGCTTGGATCGCAATGCGGTTTTCTCCGAACTCAATTCAATAAAAGTTCTTATCTATCTACGTAGACTTCCATCTGCTTCCTTATATTAATCATTATTGTACTCTGCAGACTCAGTAACTCTGAAATGTCTATGAGAAGTGAGATGACGTGTGACTGCCACGTCTCATGATGAGATATGGGACCTTTCGCTTGATACTAGTGTATCCACTGTTCAGTGGTGTAGGACAGTGGTTGGCAAACTGAAAAGTCAAAAGAGCCAAATATGAACAGTACAACGACTGACCCAATTTTTTTAAACTTAAACTTTACAGGTGGATACATTGTTATGAAACTGATCAGACTACTCCTAAGCTGGCCTTTGTTAAAAACATCCTCAGTCTGATTCAGGTCTGTTCTGTGAAATCGCTGCCAGATACCGGCAACTCAATTTTTATGCTCAATCAAAATTCAAATATCTCTCCAGTCCACATTCGTCCTGCACAATTGCTTTGTCAACCTCTTTTCGCCTATCCTCTCTGTATGTCCAAACCATCTCAACATACCTTATCCAATACTCGACATTAAATTTCCTTCCACTCACAACGCTCTACAAAATTAACTTCACTTAAAGCTTTACGTCTTGGTCAGAATATAAATTCATTGAGTAAAACTTGATGTCGTACTTAATAACGATGTTATTTATTTATAAAATCAAATTGTAAGGCATCCATAAAATTGAATCACAACAGTGACCGATAAACACTAATGTGAACAACAGCACTGCATCTCCTCAGAAAGTTTGGATAAGTCAAGTTTGTATGTCGTTTCTAATTCGAAGCCCGGTTCCAAAGTCACACCAATAAGACGATTTCTCAGTTTACTCTTGATAAGGCTCATATCTCCAAATGATTGGTTGGTTGGTTGGTTGTTTCGGGGATGGAGACCAGACAGCGAGGTCGTCGGTCTCATCGGATTAGAGAAGGACGGGGAAGGAAGTCGGCCGTGCCCTTTGAAAGGAACCATCCCGGCATTTGCCTGGAGTGATTTAGGGAAATCACGGAAAACCTAAATCAGGATGGCCGGACGCGGGATTGAACCGCCGTCCTCGCGAATGCGAGTCCAGTGTCTAACCACTGCGCCACCTCGCTCGGTTCCAAATGATTGTTTGTATGAATACGTAGAAACGAATCGAGAAATAACGGGAAACCCAATTTTTTTTCAGCTAACTTTATCGATTAAGAAACTACTCCAAGCGTTAAAAATCAACATTTCTTCCTTCTCAAGGTACTTCAAAGCTTGTGCTGTGACCTAATTTCACTGTTGTGTTTCTTCATATTTTTATATCAGCTCAATGACGTTCAAATTTTAAACTCCGCAATTCTTTGTTTCTTAAATCGAATAATTGCATTTCAGAGCTCCCAGTGCCAATATTAAACTGAGAAAAATGTAATCTTTTTGCATTAGCATTAAGAACATAATGTCGCTTTGCTGCTTCTGAATTCCTGCAACCTGTTGACAAAAGTTTCACTGTTTTTTAAAAGTGTTGTTTTGAAATATCAGGTGTTAATATCAGGATTATTTACGGTTGTTTTTCAACCTTGCAAAGTGAAACAGTCGCTTTCAAAATCTTGAACAAAAAGAGAGCCTTTTTTCGAATGAAATAGCTCCTCGTAACGTCGAAAAATTGTTTTCCTTTCCAGCTTTAGTTAACGATTAAGCTTATTTAGATGAGAAGTAACGTCTGTTATCAAATAAAATTTTTTGATCCACTTATCGTTCACTTATTTCTGGATAATGAACGCACTTCTCAAGGAGAAATGCTTTAATCCCTGTTAATAAGGAAGAGAAACTTTTGAAAATATTTCCTGTTAATAAATCACTTTCCTTGTTATGCAGCAGAACATCTGCGACCTCACTCTCGATTCCAACTAAAAATTCTTTAAACTGAGGATGATTAATAGCTTCAGCTAGATTTGAGAAGATAGTACTAATTACCGGGAGAAGATAGTACTACTTACAAGGTTCCATAACTTTGCAAATTTCTTTGGAAATGTCTCCACACAGAGCGCCTCTTGATAAATGGTGCAATCATAAGTATCTCGTGGTTAATTTTTTCTTTCAAAATGGCAACAAATGCCGTACGCCGGCCATATTTCCATGTCTGTTGAAACGGAGAGAGATTGATAGAGTGGAATGTGATGTTTTCCAGTGGTCTCAGTTACAGCACCTGTTTGAGCTTTGAGTGTAATAAATTCTGCTTTAGGATCTGTACATGAAATAAATTGTACGAAAAATGAAACTTGCGGTGTATCAGATATGTCATGAAACTCACCAGCTAGGCTATTGATGAAGCTGAAACCAATTTAAGATTTTCAGCTTGCTGTTCCATCTTTCGCTGCCTTAGTAGACATTTCTAATTCTTCAATATTTTTAAGAATATCTGCTTGTTCTTCAAATCCCGTAATAGCTCTTAGGATGCATTTGTAAAATAATTTGCACGTATTTTTCGTCTGTATCTGGTTTTCCTCTCTAAGTTGTCACTTGATTAACAACAAAACTTGCAGTACAGAGTTTGATTTTTCTTGCTTTTTTTTTTTTTTTTTAACTTCCTCGACTGCTTTCTTCCTTGCATCGCCGGCAGGATAGTTAGTACTAAATGACACGTGTTTAGTTGTTAATTGTCTGTCCCAATTTAATATCTTCTTATGAGAGAATTTTTCCTGACAAATGAGATAGGTCGGAAATTAATTAATTTTTTAATAAAAGCGAAAGTATTGGTCTGTTCAACTTTAATCACATCGTTTCCATATGAGTGAATTTAGAGCCTCATTGTATCTTTGTTTTAGCATGAACACACTTTTTTAGAAGTTTTTTTAGAAGTTACTGGTGTCGTCATCCAATTTCCCTTTGCCGCGTCAATCATAGGAGTTACAGCTCCGTTCTACAAAAGGGATTTATTAAATGCTGTGTTGAAATTCTACTGACTTCTGAAAAAGATTAGTGATTTCATACAGTGTGAACGAGGTACAGTTTGTATTGGAGTCCTATGATTACATGTGGTTAATGTCAGACACGGTATTTTGCTATAGTGCAGCCAATGACGTTAATCAACAGGCCCATCAAGTATGCCGAACGGCATCCACAACGTCGCATTACATTTGGGAAAAAGAAGTTTTTCAGGTTATTGCAGAGACATGATCAGTCGAATTAAGAGAGTTGTTAATGACAGAATTTTGCGCAGCCGACATGGTAGAACGAGTGCAGCAGCAAAGGTGTATAATCCTGAAACAAATGTGACAAGAATTGCAGGTGATGAAGGCGTCGGACAAATTATTGATTGATCGATACAACAATGGCAATATCCATACCAGTCAGAGCGCGTGCCATGTCTCGGGGCGTAACACCGTCCAATCAGATTGTCTTCTAAGAAAGAGCACTGAAGATTCGTAGTTCAAAAACTGCATTTATTTAGGGACATTCATGTGTGTCCGAAAGAAAATCCAAGAACGATCATGGAAGCAAGTCATTTACTAAGGGAATGGAATTGTGGATGTACTCTGTCGATCACAGTAGGAGCTGCTGTTTATCAACAAATTCCGAGCGATAAATTAGAAGAACACTTTCTTCGTAGAAAGGAAATCGCTACGTTGTATGCACTTTCTGACACCATTTTATTTTCTGCAGTTCGTATTGCAGACTCTGACCCAAAACGCATTTTAAATTAAGGTTGCTACGCACGTAACGACCTGTACTTAAAATGCACGTGGTGTTATTTGTGATACGTGTCAGAACTGCATAAAACGTAATTTTCATTATGGTACAGGCACAAGGAGAGACAACCTGAAGGAAGATTGAATTTGGAACTATATTCCGCTAAGATGAAGTAAATGAAGAACAGGCATAGTTAAAGAATCGTTGGAAATAAACTATTGACATGATAAAACATGGCAAGGTGAGAATAAATGCGCAAAGGAAATGTTAAATGGCCAGTAACTGAGAAGACACACCACTAATTAAAGAATTAAGTTCTCTCTTTAACTAGGTGGATGCTCTCCGCGGTCTTCCAGCTCCATCAAGGTGCTGCCCACTGGCTTCTTAGGTTCTTTGCAAGCGTTCAGGACAGTGACATCTTGCGCCCACATCTTCAATAAGTTTAAGAGGATGATTATTTTCACTGCGTGGCTAGAAATACTGTTTGCGTTATATACAGCATTAACAAAACACGTTGCTGATGATAAAACTGACAGAACAATATTAAACAACATACTACTTGAGAAGTACATATAATAGACATCCTAAGATGCGCCACAGCTTCTGAACGTTCTGGAGTGTAGTAGCCCAAGTATTTTAATTATGTTAAAATTAAATTCCATGCCAACGTAAAGATTTAACCATTCTAATGCTTCCAGACGGAAGACTTTCCTGAAAAGCTGTAATTTCGTGCAATTATCTCAGGAGAAATACAAAACAAACGTGGTAGGTTTTTTGTGTTGCTACAACTACATTCAATTTGGTGATAGTAGGTTCAAAAAAGTGATGACTTGCTGTAAAGTAAGACCACACTGAGGTAAATATCGCATCGTATTAAAAAAAGCGTTGGCGAAGTGAAAGAAGGACCCGCATACTGAGGGTTCTGCACAAACTTAATGATGCATGCAGAGTTCACGCATTCCGGGAATCGAAAATCCCGACGATTTCTGCCTGTTACCGACGTTGATACTGGCAAGATATCTGTTCCAGGGATTCCAAGACTTACGCGAATGTTTTAATTTCAAGTTTGAAGTCGGACAGCAAATTAAAAAAGAAATACTTTTTTCGTGTGGTATAAGTAAAAATTAACATTTCCCGGACTTTTTTTTCCTTTGGTTGTACTGCGAAACCTTTCTTCTTGACGTATTTCATACCTCTACGTCAAAATGAAATACCCTCTCGGTTTTAACGAGTGAGTTTGCTAGTTTCAAAATACACTTCTGGCCATTAAAATTGCTACATCAAGAAGAAATGCAGATGATAAACGGGTATTCATTGGACAAATATATTATACTAGACCTGACATGCGATTATATTTTCACGCAATTTGGGTGCATAATCCTGAGAAATGAATACCAAGAACAACCACCTCTGGCTGTAATAACGGCCTTGATACGCCTGGGCATTGAGTCAAACAGAGCTTGGATGGCGTGTACAGGTACAGCTGCCCATGCACCTTCAGCACGATACCACAGTTCATCAAGAGTAGTGACTGGCGTATTGTGACGAGCCAGTTACTCGGCCACCATTGACCAGACGTTTTCAATTGGTGAGAGATCTGGAGAATGTGCTGACCAGGGCAGCAGTCGAACATTTTCTGTATCCAGAAAGGCCCGTACAGGACCTGCAACATGCGGTCGTGCATTATCCTGCTGAAATGTAGGGTTTCGCAGGGATCGAATGAAGGGTAGAGCCACGGGTCGTAACACATCTGATATGTAACGTCCACTGTTCAAAGTGCCGTCAATGCGAACAAGAGGTGACCGAGACGTGTAACTAATAGCACCCCATACCATCACGCCGGGTGATACACCAGTATGGCGATGACGGATACACGCTTCCAATGTGCTTTCACCGCGATGTCGCCAAACACGGATGCTACCGTCATGATGCTGTAAACAGAACCTGGATTCATCCGAGAAAATGACGTTTCGCCATTCGTGCACGCAGGTTCGTCGTTGAGTACACCATCGCAGGCGCTCCTGTCTGTGAAGCAGCCTCAAGGGTAACCGCAGCCATGGTCTCCGAGCTGATAGTGCATTCTGCTGTTCGTGCGGATGGTTGTTGTCTTGCAAACGTCCCCATCTGTTGACTCAGGGATCGAGACGTGGCTACACGATCCGTTACAGCCATGCGGATAAGATGCCTGTCATCTCGACTGCTAGTGATACGTGGCCGTTGGGATCCAGCACGGCGTTCCGTATTACCCTCCTGAACCCACAGATTCTGCTAACAGTCATTGGATCTCGACCAACGCGAGCAGCAATGTCGCGATACGATAAACCGCAATCGCGATAGGCGGAAACGTGCTGGTAAGCATTTCCCCACCTTACACGAGGCATCACAACAACGTTTCACCAGTCAACGCCGGTCAACTGCTGTTTGTGTATGAGAAATCGGTTGGAAACTTTCATCATGGTAGCGCGTTGTAGGTGTCGCCACTGGCGCCAACCTTGTGTGAATGCTCTGAAAAGCTAATCATTTGCATATCACAGCATCTTCTTCCTGTCGGTTAAATTTCGCGTCTATAGCACGTCATCTTCGTGGTGTAGCAATCTCAATGGCCAGTAGTGTGTGTGACAAAAATAGCCGTATCGTTTGTTGATTGCATTGACTTAGAAGTTAATGTTTATTACACCAGCAATGGACCGTAGACCTTAATGTTTGACATAAATTTCAGCTTGATATCTCTAGCCCGTTCCTGCGATAGAGGGATCTTAACGAACGGACAGACAAACAGAAATTCTGGTAAAAAAAAAGAACAAAAAGATTTTATGTGAAGCTTCGCATTTTTTTCCTTTGGTTGTAGTATGAAATCTTGTATCTCGGCAAATTTCGTTATTCTATGTCAAACGGAACTATTCTTTAGGTTTTAATGAGTCAGTTTGTATTGAAATAAGTGACATAAATGGTGAATGTTTTGATAGCATTGAAGTAGAAACTTCACCTTTTTATATCGCCAAGAGACCGTAGATCTTAATATGTGACTTAAATTTAACATGACTTATCAATCCGTTCCTGGGAAATAGGATTCTGAACAGTCGGACAGACAGACAGGCAAACGGACAACAAAGTGATGTTATAAGGGTTCCGTTTTTACCGACTGAGGTAGGGAAACCCGAAAAAGACCTCATCCTTTTCAGTGATGATCCAAAGCCAGCGACTTCAGTCACTGAATGTGCTTTTGTGGGTCACGTTTCTGTTCGTCAGTCATGATAAATTAATGTCTTGTGACACACATACAGATAATCATCTAATCCTGAACATCTGGAATTAGCGTCATTCTTAACACAACCCCATAAGATTAGATTAGATTAGATTAATTTTTCATTCCATAGACCCATAAAAGAGGGAATACTCCTGGGTGTGGAACATGTTAGATAAACACATTACAAAAAATGTAATTAGAAAAACTTGAGTTTCATTAATTTTAATGATCCTCAGTCAATAAACAGTAAAATTATGTACATGAATTAAATTTAAACTTCTAATATTTACAGGTTTAATACTTACATCTGCTTTCATTAAATCCATCATTCAGACATTTGCTAGTTCCTTGGCTGTTACAACCATGTATTGTCAAAAATTAAAGTAAAGTATTCATTTCAGTGATCCTCAGTTAAGAACAGTCAGATTATGTACAGGATTTAAAATTAAACTTCCACTATTTACAGACTTAAGACTTACATCTGCTTTCCATACATCCATCATTCACACAGTAGTTAGTTAATGGCTGTTCCAACCAAGTATTGTCAAAAATTAAAGTATAATAAATTTTCATTAAAATGGTCTACTGCACTTGAGAAACTCATGGATGGAATAGAAGGAGGTGGCCACCAAAAATTCTTTTAAATTATGTTTAAATTGTGCCTTGTCTGAAACTAAACTCTTAATGGTTGCTGGTAACTTACTGAATACTGGACTCCTTTCTCGGCAAGAGTAAGTGATTTTAAGTCTTTATGTATATTGTTCTTATTCCCCGGTTCTAGGCGCTACAGTCTGGAACCGTGCGACCACTACGGTCGCAGGTTCGAATCCTGCCTTGGGCATGGATGTGTGTGATATCCTTAGGTTAGTTAGCTTTAAGTAGTTCTAAGTTCTAGGGGACTTATGACCTCAGAAGTTAAGTCCCATAGTGCTCAGAGCCATTTGAACCATTTCTTATTCCCAGTATTGATACTGTGTACTAAGCAGTTAGTTGGAAAAAGAGATGTACTATTTACAACAAACTTCATTAAGGAATAAATATACTGAGAAGCTGTGGTTAATATGCCCAATTCTTTGAATAGGTTTCGACATGATGTTCTTGGATTTACACTACTCATTACTTTTATTATACGCTTCTGTACTCTAAACATTTTTTCTCTGTTTGTGGAGTTACTCCAAAATATGATATCATATGACATAATGGAGTGAAAATGAGCAAAATATGCTAGTTTTTTTTATATTTATATCTCCTATGTCTGGCATCATTCGCATTGCAGACACAGACTTGTTTAGGCGCTTTAGCAGTTCGTTAGTATGTTGCTCCCAACTGAATTTATTATCAAGTTGTAATCCCAAGAATTTTACACTCTCAACTTCTCCTATTTCCATGTCATCATATTTTATACACACATCGGAAGGAAATCTCTTGGAAGTTCTGAACTGCATAAAGTCTTTGGCTTCGTTAAAAAAATAGGAGACTCTCTTAAATCCTTTTATTCCTGCATTTGAGTTGCTTCAGTCACACTGTGGCACGCCTCCTTGTGCTGAGTTTCTCGTACAATCTACCATGTGGACACTACTGGCATCTAAAACTGCAACAATATTTGTTCACCGTTTCAGCAAGTAGTCTGTACTTGTAACCCGACATCCACCAATCCTACTGTGAAAGTAACTCAATTTGCTATCAACACAAGGGCCGCAAGTTCGCGAAACGGGAGAGCGCCTACTCGTACAAAGTTCCGGTGCTCATTTTATATCGATGTTGAGGGGAAACACAAGAGGACTCGGAGACCTGGTGGACAAGGTTAGAGTGAGGAAGTGTTGAAGTGTCTGCGTATCGTGATACAGAGAACAGAGCCCTACTGTGCGAGAAGAGGGGGAGATGCTGTTGGCCGCGACTCAGAATTGTGCAAGGCTTCGCCAGCTGTGGCCGGACTGACTTCATCTCTAAATGGAGGTCGCCCATCTACAATTGCGCTCGTGCTTTGCAGTTGATGGCCGCTCCGCTAACGAGCCCCAGCGTCCGGTGTATCTCTCTTGTGGCGCGTTCTGTTTTGGATCGATGAAAAAAGTACGACGGTTTCTACGTAAATGCTTCCTGAAATCTACACTACAGATTTGTGGGATTATTGGCGGTGTGTGATATAGAAACCGACATCAGAGCAGGTTATATTTTCACAGAGCTTCGACCGTTAGCGGCGAAGCGCGTCAGGTTAGATAGAAAGGTATCCATTGCTTGCCTTACGTAACTGATCATAATACGAGGCGTATTGTATTACGCTTGGACAGTCTCGAGTTACTCTACTCATAACAGCGACCTCACCGCTGCCGTTATCCAATCTGACTTACTGAAACTGGAAAAAAAAAAAAAAAAACAGGAAACCAACTGAAGCACAGAACCAAATCATACTTTATAAGGGTAGATTTTTTTCTTTCCTGTTATGCACAAAAAGTTCACCGGCAACTAAGTTAGTTTCAGACAGAGAGAAAAAGAGGTGAAAGTGACTGCGAATTAGTACTGACGCACCTGCTTCTGAACGTATCAATGAACACGTAGCTCGCATACGGAACTTCGATATATCCTCAAGCATAACTTAAACGTTTTTGACTACTTGTATTGCACCTCTATGAATATTTCGTTTTTCTGCACAAATATGTGTTCCGCATGATTGCAGAAATTTATGAATGGACACAATACTTCACTGTCCATTTTGCGTAATATTTTACTATCGCCTTCCTTACACTAGTGCATTCTCGTAGTATCACTTAAAAAAAACTCAGATGAGTAGTGCTTAAGATGAATACCACGATAGTCATATACTGCCGGAAAAAAATTAGTACGAGACGTGTTTTTTAAGTAAGTACCGTTTTGAAACTAAAAAAAAGACGTGCCAAGATATCTCAATTTTATTTTTACTTGAAAGCTTGTACCTTAATCTACTTTTCTACATAATTTCCGTCAATATTGAGGCACTTGTCATAACGTTGTACCAGTTTTTCAATACCCTCCTCATAGAAGTCTGCCGCCTGACTTGTTAACCACTGTTTTGACTTCGTCATCGTCTTGAAGACGCTGAGCGCCCAGGTTTTTCTTCAAGTGCAGGAACAGATGGTAGTCACTGGGCGCAAGATCGGGGCTGTACGGAGGATGATCTAGAGTTTCCCATCGAAAAGATGTGATGAGATCTTTGGTCTGATTCGCCACATGCGGACGGGTATTGTCTTGCAACAAAACGATGCCCTTGCTCAATTTCCATGGACGGTTGCTTTGATTCTGGTGTGACGTAGGCCACCCATGTTTCATCGCCCGTAACAATTTGGCTTAAGAAATCATTACCGTCGTTGTAGTACCGCTCAAGGAGAATCAATGCACTGTCTAAACGTTTGGTTTTGTGCATATCCGTCAACATTGTCGGTAACCAACGTGCGCACAATTTTCGGTAATTCAAGTGCTCGGTCAGAATGCCATACAAAACACTACGAGAAAAATTAGGAAAGTCATTCCACAAGGAGGAAGTCGTAAAGCGTCTGTTTCCTCTCACCTTATTGTCCACTTCCTGCACCAAACTTTCATTAACGACCGAAGGACGCCCACTCCGTTGTTCATCATGCACTTTTGTGCGGCATCTTTAAATGCTCTCACCCACTTTCTCACCATTCCATCACTCATAATGTTTTCTCCGTAAACTGCACAGATCTCACGATGAATATCGATCGCTTTTAGGCCTTTAGCACTAAGAAATCTTTTAACAGCCCGTACTTCACAGTCAGCGGGATTCACGTTTATCGGAGGCATCTTAAACATTCAGTACATAACGTAAGCAAGGAAGAAACAGACTGTAATGGCGTCAGTGCGTAGATTAAGGTACAGGCTTTCATGTAAAAATAAAATTATTGAGATATCTTAGCACGTCTTTTTTTTTTTAATTTCAAGACGGTACTTACTTATAAAACACGCCTCGTACATCCTTTTAGAGAATTCCAGTTCACTCAAAATTCATTGCTGGAACAGTGCATACGGATTACGTGAAATGATTACATTTACAGATCACCAGCACAAACGGTTCTGAGGTACTAGCTGTTGACCCATGCTGGAATATCCATGTTAGTACTTCGTGTAGCCTCGACAGGTGGCAAGGTAAGCGATGATTCTGTCGTCCAGTCGATCGCATAGATGGCGAATACTGTCCTAGGATACGTTTTTGCACGCCAGCTCGACCTGTTCACGTAGTTCTGTAAAGAGTTGTTGGCTGACGGGTCACTTCTCGTCTCATCACATCCCACATATGTTCTATTGGAGATAAGTTCGGAGATCGAGCTGGCCAGGGAAGTTTCTGTACGTCTTGGGGAGCACTTCCAGTTTCCCGGGCAGTGTGTGGGCGAGCGTTATCTTGTTGGAACAACATATCATTTTCCTGTTGCAAGAACGGCTCTAGCAACCTTCTGTACGTACTGAGCGCTGGTTAGCATCCTTTCCGCAAACACCAAAGGTGAACGAGAGTTTTAGCTTACCACACCGTAGACCATAAGGCCTGAGTTGGGGCCAGTGTGTATCACGGTATAACTGTATATTATTTTTATAATTATATATTTTATGATTTTGGTTCGGGTGTCTTTAAATATTGTGGGCTAGCATGAGACTTAATTAACTTATACCGCGATAACACTCGTACGGACATCGGCTGCTCCGAAGTACGTACGATATAATATTTTTTAAACACAACGCGCGACTCACCGCCTTCTAATAAATAGTTTGCTTGAGTGCTGCTATTTAGAAAAGAAAATATGCGTATTCTTACGGAAATTGTAATTATTAATATGGGTCTCAGGGGCTACTGGTTATTTATGTACCAAACTACACAAAGATTAACTTTGATATTGCTGAGCTCATCGAATGGAATGTTTTTCAATACTTCCTGTTCATTATTTGCAAGGCAAAACTGGAGAGAATCTCATCTGCCGTTAGGCGGTCAAAATGAAACATACTGAACTCATTGAGTGCTGTGAAATTTGGTAAATGAAATCTATCACTAATCTTTTTAACTTTGAAATTAATGGAAGATCAAAATTGTGAAGTCTCTCGCATTTACATTTAATATTATGACATGAAATTTTAATTAAACAATACAGTCAGCGTAATGGCCGACTAAATCCTGCTAGGGGAGATGAGGTCCCTGCTCTACGAACTTCTGTAAAAACTTGGTTATTGAGAATTAATGGTTGCGATCATGAAAGGTGACAACTAAGTCAATAATACCCACTTTCTAATAACAATTGCTATTATATTTTGCAAAAATACAGAAAAACTTACATTAATTATTATACAGCGCTACAATGGCGGCCTACCTCTAGACGAAACAAAAAACAGGAGCACTTTCAATAAAGCAATAGTCTCTGGTCATGTTCATTTTCATTACACAGATAAGAAGAATGTTCTTTTTTTATATCACATCGCTGTTTGTGATTTTTGGTGGTATCGCTTAACGTTTTTAATCTTTCTTATACACCGCGTACACGTACACAGTCTTGAAATAATTTATAATTCACACATGAGACAAGCAAAAACCTTTTTTTTTCGTTTTTTCCAAATGTCCATTTACGTGACCTACCGTCACATGTGTCATGGACGAATGAACTCTACGAGACAGCGCTCACCAGCTCTACAGCGTAAGCGCAAACGACCATCACTTGCTTGCAGACAGAATCTGCTTTCACTGCTGAAGACCACGGCGCGCCATTCCGACTTCCCAGCGATCCTCTGACTCGCAACAGTTAGTGCTGACACTTCTGGGCTCACAAGCCATTGCTAGTCGTCTTTACTGCGAAGAATAATACATGAAATACGTAAGTATACTTGTTGTTAAGTACAGAGATGGTGCGTACATCGCCAGTGTCCACCACCGAAGTGGGGACTTACAGGGCGAACACAAACTTATGTATAGAAAGAAGAAAACACAAATAAACAGAAATACAAAGGAACAAAGGAACAAAGACGGGTCTTCCTCCTGTTGACAGGCCCCAGGAGTCAAGGCGAAGAGAAATCCAGCAGCCTAGCCGACGCCGACTCGTTCCATCAGCCTAGGTGCCGTCATACGCTCGTAGATTCTGTAACTCTTGCAGCAGCTCTGCAGTACACGGGTGCTCAGTACCGCCAGTTCTCGGGGTCGGAAGCCTAAGGCGGCGAGGTCACTCGCCGACGCTGGAGACCATGCACCCCTCCAGTTCAACGTCGCGGTGGACACAGTCACCTCCTCAACGTCACGGCGCAGGTTGGAGATGGCACGCCGGATGGACGGCGTGTCATAGTAGGCCGCCTTCTGGGAGTGACACCAGTCGAGTCGGAGATGGTCTCCGAGTACCTGAGCGTCGATCACGCGGGCGATGCCGTCTTTGACCGCCACCACGTCAGGCTTGCGGATGCCCTCAGGTGTACTATCTGAGCTGTGGTAGCTGCCAGTGCTGCCCCTACAATACGAGGATCCCGACCGGCGTCTGTGCTGTGTGGACATCCAAACCCCTTCTACAGTTGTGAGAATGTTCACTTGAACTCTGATACTAGCATCGTTGTACAACTAATGCGGCACACCCAACATTTGTGGCAGTTCTCCGAAAGGGCCATCCCGCCACTCGGAAGGCTCTAGTTCGATCCCCTCCAAACTCGGTCAGTCGGCTGCGGGAAGCACGAGCGCGTCTCCGTGGCACGCTTGCCTGCTTGCTTCACAAGTTTGCACCACACTCAGCTCGCTGGCTGTGAGCATTCCCTGTTAAAGGGTAGATACAGATGCTCTGTGGTAGCTAAGCCGCTACCCTATCTGCTGGCGGACGACGGCGAAACCATTGTCAGTACATCTACTATCCCCTAGGTGGCATATGCCGTCATCGGACTGACGTCGTCTTTCCAGGTGTACTATTTTTTTTCCCGGCAGTGTATTAATGTTCCTGGCTCCATCCGCGGCGGGTTGAAGGTTTTATAAGTCTTTGTGTGAATTTGACCTCCACGAGAGGCTATAAAGAGTCAAGTAGCACTCTGAGACGAGCGAAACTGCTTATCCGGATCCGCGTAATAGTCGCATCGTGAACCCATCAGACCGCTGTCTAGATCGCGAAGTCGCACCGACGTGTGTTGTCTGTTTGCTTTTAGCACGCAGCCATACAGCTTGCCTAATGTCAGTGCTCCTTCTCCGTTGAATATGTTTTTGTGCTTTTGAAGTTGTGTCGTCTTTCTGTAAACTGTAGCCTATTGCTGATTGAACTTCACAAAAATATAATTTTAGAGAAACGAGTTTTGTGGCTCACTGCTTCCAATGTGTTATCTGCTCTGATGACGTCTCCAGCATCATACTTTGGACCATATGCTCACAGAATAAAAATTACCAAAAAGTACAAATGGTCTGTCTTGAGATACGAAATACTTGGATACTCAAAACAACTGAGGGTACAAGCGAAGCGTGATCAGAACCCCATCTTTACAAATTCTGTGGCAGCCAATATTTTCTTTCAGAATGTCGATCGATTCTTATTACCTTCTTCGTGTCGCTTTCTGGACAGTGATTCCAGGCACTTTAAAAAAAAAGTTACTCGCAAAAGTCGCAATACAATTGGTTCAGATAAGGAACTACACTCCTGGAAATTGAAATAAGAACACCGTGAATTCATTGTCCCAGGAAGGGGAAACTTTATTGACACATTCCTGGGGTCAGATACATCACATGATCATACTGACAGAACCACAGGCACATAGACACAGGCAACAGAGCATGCACAATGTCGGCACTGGTACAGTGTATATCCACCTTTCGCAGCAATGCAGGCTGCTATTCTCCCATGGAGACGATCGTAGAGATGCTGGATGTAGTCCTGTGGAACGGCTTGCCATGCCATTTCCACCTGGCGCCTCAGATGGACCAGTGTTCGTGCTGGACGTGCAGACCGCGTGAGACGACGCTTCATCCAGTCCCAAACATGCTCAATGGGGGACAGATCCGGAGATCTTGCTGGCCGGGGTAGTTGACTTACACCTTCTAGAGCACGTTGGGTGGCACGGGATACATGCGGACGTGCATTGTCCTGTTGGAACAGCACGTTCCATTGCCGGTCTAGGAATGGTAGGACGATGGGTTCGATGACGGTTTGGATGTACCGTGCACTATTCAGTGTCCCCTCGACGATCACCAGTGGTGTACGGCCAGTGTAGGAGAGTGCTCCCCACACCATGATGCCGGGTGTTGGCCCTGTGTGCCTCGGTCGTATGCAGTCCTGATTGTGGCGCTCACCTGCACGGCGCCAAACACGCATACGACCATCATTGGCACCAAGGCAGAAGCGACTCTCATCGCTGAAGACGACACGTCTCCATTCGTCCCTCCATTCACGCCTGTCGCGACACCACTGGAGGCGGGCTGCACGATGTTGGGGCGTGAGCGGAAGACCGTCTAACGGTGTGCGGGACCGTAGCCCAGCTTCATGGGGACGGTTGCGAATGGTCCTCGCCGATACCCCAGGAGCAACAGTGTCCCTAATTTGCTGGGAAGTGGCGGTGCGGTCCCCTACGGCACTGCGTAGGATCCTACGGTCTTGGCGTGCATCCGTGCGTCGCTGCGGTCCGGTCCCAGGTCGACGGGCACGTGCACCTTCCGCCGACCACTGGCGACAACATCGATGTACTGTGGAGACCTCACGCCCCACGTGCTGAGCAATTCGGTGGTACGTCCACCCGGCCTCCCGCATGCCCACTATACGCCGTCGCTCAAAGTGCGTCAACTGCACATACGGTTCACGTCCACGCTGTCGCGGCATGCTACCAGTGTTAAAGACTGCGATGGAGCTCCGTACGCCACGGCAAACTGGCTGACACTGACGGCGGCGGTGCACAAATGCTGCGCAGCTAGCGCCATTCGACGGCTAACACCGCGGTTCCTGGTGTGTCCGCTGTGCCGTGCGTGTGATCATTGCTTGTACAGCCCTCTCGCAGTGTCCGGAGCAAGTATGGTGGGTCTGACACACCGGTGTCAATGTGTTCTTTTTTCCATTTCCAGGAGTGTATTTACAGAGACGAGATTGCTGTCAGTTTATAAAATAACAGGAATTAAAATCGGTAACCACGGGTGGAAGGGTCGTAACATTAAATGGATCGAGCAGGTTTCAAGGAATATCCTTCCATTGCTGCTTAATGTCTGTTTGGTGACAAAGGAACTAGAGATGAAACTCAAACTCGAAAAGCCTAATGGATTTATGGAAACCATACATAATCTAAATTTGTATCGCCTGGTGGAGGTCTGAATCCGGCTCATTCCGGTTAAGAGTCCAGCACCTTAATCAATGCGCCATTTTGCTTGGTACGCAATTTCAGGCAGAAGATTTGTGCGTTTGTGTTTAAGAGATGTGTCACAAATTGGAAGAAGATCTTGATAATCATTTTCTTAGTTGTACTTCAGTTCAGTTGACTAAGAGAAATTGCGCGAGAAATGTTTTCAGATGAAGTAGGACAAGTAATACCCAACAGCAGTCACAAAAAACACTGAATTACAGAAAAGCTCTGACGAACGCACGCAGTAGTGCAAGGAATTCACGCATCTATACGCAACAGGAGGAAGAAGTATCACTACATTCCTGCTAATGAGTGTTTAGCAAGCATTTCAGTGAGAGCCTGCTTTCTTTGCAATTTTTCAGTCAACGACTGTTGTTGCTATTGCTTTCTGCGATTAGCCGGCGCCATTTTACGTGTGTAACTGTGCTGGCCTTGCAGGTTGTATTGACTGCTTGGTAAGTGTAGCGTTAGGTGCGTATTATCTAGGATACACTTGTAGTGATGTTAAGAACGAAGAGTAAATTCGGTGTTGGACTCCGCTTCTTCTAAAAACCACAGGTGTGCACTCTGAGCTGGACGCCACCACCCAGAGGGCGAGCTAACTTCCGCAGTGCCACAAATTTTGAAGATATTATCGCATACTCCACTGATCAGGTGCCGCATTCCACCACTTCTCATTACCTTGTTGGCCAAACATTAGAGATGAAAATTTCTTGCAGTAACAAAAATTGAACGATCAGTACCACTATCATATAGTTCGCAGCGATGTTGTTGTCTACAGGGAACGATGGTCGTTGGACGATCGTGATGTAGCACGCACAATATGTTCACCTGTTTTGAGTAACGACTTGGAGAAAGACTGCGAATATGAAACTTCCTGGCAGATTAAAACTGTGTGTCGGACCGAGACTCGAACTCGGGACTTTGCCTTTCGCGGGCAAGTGCTCTACCAGCCCCCAGGCTGTGGCTAAGCCATGTCTCCGCAATATCCTTTCTTTCAGGAGTGCTAGTTCTGCAGGTTCGCAGGAGAGCTTCTGTAAAGTTTGGAAGGTAGGGGACGAGATACTGGCAGAAGTAAAGCTGTGAGGACGGGGCGTGAGTCGTGCTTGGGTAGCTCAGTTGGTAGAGCACTTGCCCGCGAAAGGCAAAGGTCCCGAGTTCGAGTCTCGGTCCGCCACACAGTTTTAATCTGCCAGGAAGTTTCATATCAGCGCACAGTCCGCTGCAGAGTGAAAATCTCATTCAAGACTGCGAATAAATTGCCAGGTGTTATAATGCGCTTGGTATAATGCGGGTAAATGAAATATTACGTCTAAAGCAGAGAGAAAAGACCCGACAGTGTCCAATTACAAGATTCGTGGGGAATAACTTAAGCACGTCTCATCGTATACGTTTCAGCGGTACGAAGAGGCGATATTAAATGGGACGAAGGCGTAAAATTAGTATTAGGGAATACCAAATGGTTCAAATGGCTCTGAGCACTATGCGACTCAACTTCTGAGGTCATCAGTCGCCTAGAACTTAGAACTAATTAAACCTAACTAACCTAAGGACATCACACACATCCATGCCCGAGGCAGGATTCGAACCTGCGACCGTAGCGGTCACGCGGTTCCAGACTGAAGCGCCTTTAACCGCACGGCCACACCGGCCGGCCAGGAAATACCAACGGAGACTTCCATTTGTTGGAAATGTTCTAAAAAAAAGTACTGTACATTTGTAAAAAAAAAAAATATATATATATATCGCATACGAGATCTTAGATGGACCAACTGTATTGTCACAGCGTCTGAAGACCTAATCAAGTGGGTATGACAACTATATCAAACAAATTCGGAAACACGTTGCTAAGGTCGTAACATGTCGGTATAGTCCGTATGAAAGTGTAACAGAGGTGCTCTGGAACTTAAACGGGAAGTTCTTAGAAGAAACACGATGTAGTTCTCGCGAAATCCGTAGGATAAATTTAGAGCTCGTGTTAGAGGAAGGCTGTTTGACCGTGCTGTTACCTGGATCGTACATCTTCTATAAGGGTCATGAGAGTAACTTCAGAGCGCGCACAGAGACATGTAGAGAGCCGTTTTTTACGTCCCTCAATACACGAATGGAATACAATAAAATATCGATAATAATTGACGAAGTAGGGGAAGGCGGGGCAAGACGGGGAGATGGGCTAAGACGGGGAAGGGCTATAAGCTACAGTTAGAGTGCTGCCATCTGTGGATAGCTACGTCAATATCTTCAATACACAGTTCCCACTGTTGACATTGCTGAACCTTAGTTTCGCGACCGTTTCTGTGAGCTTTGCAAGGTACGTACAATTGTTATACTGATTTGCAATGTTTTACACCTTTCGAGGTCCTAAAACATGTTTCGTGAACATTTGTCCAGATTGTATATATAGCACTGTGTAGTACGCCTTATTAACAGTAAACGGCTGTGTCAGTAATCAATGTTCACTAAATAGTGTTCATGTAGGCGTAAAATAACCTGTCAGCATGGTAGGAGGCAAGACGGGGTGGGGAAAGATGGGGAGCTTCCCCGTCTTGCCCCTACTATATGTCCAACCATTACGTTCTTATCGTCTCATGTGTTTACCTCGCTGCGGGTTTTGAACACGCACATTATACGTTGAAGTTTATTCGTCAAAGCCTTCATTCATTCAGCTACAATGTCCACAGCAGTGAACAGGTTTCGGAAAACAGGCATTTGGGCTGTAAACAGAAATGTGTTTCAAGAAAGTGATTACCTTCCCTGTTCAGCTACAGACATTCATCAAGCTCACACATCTGAAGTCACAGAATCGGAAGACCAAATACCAGAGATGTTGTCAAGACGTAAAACACCTGAACAATTAACAACTGACGATAAGGCCTCTGTTTCGTCTAACTTTCAGATTACCAGCCCTGAAATGGTGTTAGCTATTCCAAAGGTGGATAAAAAAAACCAAAAGGAAACCATCTAACAGGCGTGGAAAACCCGTTGTTTTAACGGAATCACCTTATAGGAATGAACAATCTGAAGAAATTAAACGAAAAGGAGTCCCCAAACGTGCTGCATGTAAACGAAAACTCTTCTCAAAGACGTTTAATAAACCTGGGATACCACCAAAAGGACGTAATGACAACGAAAGAGTGACGAAAGCTACTGACGTCTTAACCACCCCTTCATGCTCAAGGGATAATAAACTGAGGTCGAATGACAACGAGGAACAGAGTGAAGAATGTTTATACTGCTATGACTTCTCTGAAGGAGGCTGGATACGGTGTATTAGCTGTGGACGCTGGGCCCACGACACTTGTGCAGGGATAGAAAGTGATGATGACGAGGCTGTCCACACTTGTGTACTGTGTGAAAGTAAGAGGCCTAAATAAAACGTAATACATCTACATCTACATCTACATCTACATGATTACTCTGCAATTCACATTTAAGTGCTTGGCAGAGGGTTCATCGAACCACAATCATACCATCTCTCTACCATTCCACTCCCGAACAGTGCGAGGGAAGAACGAACACCTAAACCTTTCTGTTCGAGCTCTGATTTCTCTTATTTTATTTTGATGATCATTCCTACCTATGTAGTTTGGGCTCAACAAAATATTTTCGCATTCGAAAGAGAAAGTTGGTGACTGAAATTTCGTAAATAGATCTCGCCGCGACGAAAAACGTCTTTGCTTTAATGACTTCCATCCCAACTCGCGTATCGTATCTGCCACTCTCTCACCCCTATCACGTGATAATACAAAACGAGCTGCCCTTTTTTGCACTCTTTCGATGTCCTCCGTCAATCCCACCTGGTAACGATCCCACATCGTGCAGCAATATTCTAACAGAGGACGAACGAGTGTAGTGTAAGCTGTCTCTTTAGTGGACTTGTTGCATCTTCTAAGTGTCCTGCCAATGAAACGCAGCCTCTGGCTCGCCTTCCCCACAATATTATCTATGTGGTCTTTCCAACTGAAGTTGTTCGTAATTTTAACACCCAGGTACTTAGTTGAATTGACAGCCTTGAGAATTGTACTATTTATCGAGCAATCGAATTCCAACGGATTTCTTTTGGAACTCATGTGGATCACCTCACACTTTTCGTTATTTAGCGTCAACTGCCACCTGCCACACCATACAGCAATCTTTTCTAAATCGCTTTGCAACTGATACTGGTCTTCGGATGACCTTAGTAGACGGTAAATTACAGCATCATATGCGAAGAACGTAAGAGAACTGCTCAGATTGTCACCCAGGTCATTTATATAGATCAGGAACAGCAGAGGTCCCAGGACGCTTCCCTAGGGAACACCTGATATCACTTCAGTTTTACTCGATGATTTGCCGTCTATTACTACGAACTGCGACCTTCCTGACAGGAAATCACGAATCCAGTCGCACAACAGAGACGATACCCCATACGCCCACAGCTTGATTAGAAGTCGCTTGTGAGGAACGGTGTCAAAAGCTTTCCGGAAATCCAGAAATACGGAATCAACTTGAGATCCCCTGTCGATAGCGGCCATTACTTCGTGCGAATAAAGCTGCGTTGCACAAGAACGATGTTTTTTGGAACCATGCTGATTACGTATCAATAGATCGTTCCCTTCCAGGTGATTCATAATGTTTGAATACAGTATATGCTCCAAAACCCTACTGCAAACCGACGTCAATGGTATAGGTCTGTAGTTCGATGGAATACTCCTACTCCCCTTCCTAAACACTGGTTCGATCTGCGTAATTTTCCAATCTGTAGGTACAGATCTATCGGTGAGCGAGCGGTTGTATATGATTGCTAAGTGGGGAGCTATTGTATCAGCGTAATCTGGAAGGAACCTGATTCTACAATTCGCAGAACCATGTTTCGAAACCTTATCGTCACATGATTTCGTTATTCCAGTCCTTATTTAAGCTTTAGAGATGAATTCATGCTAGTTCCCCATCTTACCCCGCATATGGGGCAAGGCGGGGAATTGGTAGTTTATGTTTCAAATCGAGATATTTTTAACTAAATGTAACAAGTTTGCAGGTTTCTTTGCATGCTATTGTAATTCAATGGTTAAGTAAATAAATGATAATCAAACCTACTTGAATTTGTTTGTTTTTGACCCTTTTGTAAGGGTTTAAAGTTAGCTTCGCCATTTGCCCCGCCTTCCCCTACCATTCACTAAGAACCGCACAGTGGCTTGTGGTCATCATGCAGGTTATACGAGGGCAGTTCAATAAGTAATGCAACACATTTTTTTTTCTGAAACAGGGGTTGTTTTATTCAGCATTGAAATACACCAGGTTATTCCCCAATCTTTTAGCTACACAACACTATTTTTCAACGTAATCTCCATTCAATGCTACGGCCTTACGCCACCTTGAAACGAGGGCCTGTATGCCTGCACGGTACCATTCCACTGGTCGATGTCGGAGCCAACGTCGTACTGCATCAATAACTTCTTCATCATCCGCGTAGTGCCTCCCACGGATTGCGTCCTTCATTGGGCCAAACATATGGAAATCGGACGGTGCGAGATCGGGGCTGTAGGGTGCATGAGGAAGAACAGTCCACTGAAGTTTTGTGAGCTCCTCTCGGGTGCGAAGACTTTTGTGAGGGCTTGCGTTGTCATGAAGAAGGAAAAGTTCGTTCAGATTTTTGTGCCTACGAACACGCTGAAGTCGTTTCTTCAATTTCTGAAGAGTAGCGCAATACAGTTCAGAGTTGATCGTTTGACCATGGGGAAGGACATCGAACAGAATAACCCCTTCAGCGTCCCAGAAGACTGTAACCATGACTTTACCGGCTGAGGGTATGGCTTTAAACTTTTTCTTGGTAGGGGAGTGGGTGTGGCGCCACTCCATTGATTGCCGTTTTGTTTCAGGTTCGAAGTGATGAACCCATGTTTCATAGCCTGTAACAATCTTTGACAAGAAATTGTCACCCTCAGCCACATGACGAGCAAGCAATTCCGCACAGATGGTTCTCCTTTGCTCTTTATGGTGTTCGGTTAGACAACGAGGGACCCAGCGGGAACAAACCTTTGAATATCCCAACTGGTGAACAATTGTGACAGCACTACCAACAGAGATGTCAAGTTGAGCACTGTGTTGTTTGATGGTGATCCGTCGATCATCTCGAACGAGTGTGTTCGCACGCTCCGCCATTGCAGGAGTCACTTGACCTTGCGGCGATGATGACACACGCTTTGCCCAACGACTCACCGTGCTTTTGTCCACTGCCAGATCACCGTAGACATTCTGCAAGCGCCTATGAATATCTGAGATGCCCTGGTTTTCCGCCAAAAGAAACTCGATCACTGCCCGTTGTTTGCAACGCACATCCGTTACAGACGCCATTTTAACAGCTCCGTACAGCGCTGCCACCTGTCGGAAGTCAATGAAACTATACGAGACGAAGCGGGAATGTTTGAAAATATTCCACAAGAAATTTCCGGTTTTTTCAACCAAAATTGGCCGAGAAAAAAAATGTGTTGCATTACTTATTGAACTGCCCTCGTATATTACAAATGGATTCCCTGAAAACAAGTCTTCTCCAGCGTCGGCTGTGTTTCACCAGGAGTGCGACGTACCCGTACGTCGAGAGCCGGAGAATGGGCCGTGTTCCCGCGCCGTGTGACGCAGGAAGCGAAACGCGGCCGGCGAGGCGCTGGGTTTCGCCGGCTGGCGGCGGCCGCTTTGCGTCGTTCATCGCGGCCGCCGCCGCCGCTGTCGGTGTCGGTGGGCGTCTTCCCGAAATAGCGGCCGCCTTTCGAAAGCCGCGGCTGTCCTTGTGGGCAGCCACACCCAGACCGTCCCGGCCAAGCGCCCGCTGTCCGAGTCCTCAACTGCCACTCAGCACTGCCCGCAGGCAGTAATTCTTCGCGCTGGCAAGTGTCAGTCTTGCGCGATAACTTCAAAACGAGCACCGACTTCTCGCAGACGATCGCACGAACAGTGCGTTCCCCTGACTCTAGGACCGGTCATCGAAGTAAGGAAAGAACAGGGTTTAAAGTCCTGCCAAAGATGAGGTCAACAGAGACGTAGCACTAGCTTGGGCTAGTGATGGAAACAGGCCATGTCCTGTCCAAAGCAGCTATACCGGCATTTGCCTTACGCGATTAGGAAAACTACGGAAAATCAAAATGAAAATTCCCCGGACGAGGGTTTGAGCCACGGTCCTCTTGGCTGTGAGTCCAATGCCTCAATCAATGTACGACTTTGCTTGATGAAACCCCATCAGCCAGTCATTTTCGATTCGCACGTGTTGCGACGCATTTCAATCGTGACGATCGGCATCTATGAGAGGAAAATCTGACATTGAACGCAATACTGTAATATTCGATGGTTGTGCTTGTTAATTACAAGAAAGTTATGAAACCTTCACGTCTCCTCTACATCTCTTTTGTTACGCAACCTTCCCTTTTACAATAACCTATGAAACCTTCCCTTAGGATTTCTACCTCTTGCTTAATAATAACAAATGAAATCTTCCCTTTGAAATGAATTCTCTTTCTCAATCTTCGCATACAAATTTAAATGCTGCTTATTGAAAGTGATTTTCTGATTATTTCGACGAAACATGGAATGTGTCGTCGTCGTGGCCCTCATTCGTTACCTGCAATAACCCAAAACTGTTCCTTACCTTTATTACTGTTACTGGATCGCCATCTGACTGCTACATCGAACTGTGACATGAATATACTTACTCTGTTTTACTATACTCTATTAGCTGCTGGTGGACTGTCATAATCAGTGGCTGTATTTATTACCAAAGCTGACGTTATTCTTTAATAGCAAAGCTGACGTTATTCTTTAATTAATTTGACTGAAGTTACGTAATTCATAGTTAAACTTTTTCTTGACAGCAATAAAATTTTGCAAAGTTTTACGTTGATGGTTTTTGGGATGGATTATAATTAGAAATGCAACATTGCTGGCAAAAGTTAATTATGTTCTGAATGAAATAATTTTACAAACGTTCAACTGGGACTTACGTTTTACAATAATCTTACAACAAGCAATGCGCAAACATACCTTCAGTAGTCTTGAGTTTCTCAAAAAATTAATTCAATAATATTAGTTCATCTTATGATAATAGTTAGGTGATGTCTCTCTACATCCGTTTATAATCTCTTGTAAATCATAGCTGGTGGCTGGCAGGCACACCGCTCCTCTCAACCTCTCGCTTCAGACCTGCTAACGACTCGCTTCACATCTCGCTACTACTGACTTCCTACGAACGCTCAAGTGCGGTCTCTCCTGCCAACAATGCTTTCTGGTGCAGACAATTCCTGCTACCAGTACAAAATGTATCAACGCGCGGTCTTTCCCTCTCTTTTCTTAAAATGTATCCATACGCTGTCTTTCCCGCCCTTTTTAAAATTGTATCAATGTGCGGTCTCTCTCGCCAACAATACTTTGGTGCAGACATTCCCTGCTACCACAATTATTTCCAAAATGACAAATATTAATTATTCTTACTTAATCATATTAATAAAATATAAATATCTTTCATAAATTGTGGTTTGACAATAGACAATAGAAATATACACGTCTTACAGATACTATCAGCGCAGTATCGTGCACCGATGAAAAGTGTGTTACCCGACATAAGGAGTATTTGTACTCGGGAGAGCAACTCACGATCTGCTCGTATTTGGGACGGATCCACAATACTCTTCAGAAGTACGAGAATGTCAGCTGTTTTCCTATTAACGATTTGCAGATTATTTAGATATCAGTGCTGTTAGTCGCTCATACCCATCCGCTCAAAGTTTTCCTTTCTCACGCATTCATTCAGCCTGAAACATCGTCGTTATCTCTATGTGTCTCTCTGTCATTGCCTGTTGTGTCACAGCCTCAATCCCCTTCGTTCTGTCCTACTACTATAGTCTTCTCTCACTATGACTGTCTCCCTCTTGTTCTCTCTTATTGTGAATATCTCATTCCTTCCTTCCCATTGCTCCTGTCTCTTTCTCCTCCTCGTTGTCATTGTCATATTCTCTGTCTCTCATTATCACTGGCTCTCATCCACTTCCACTTTTCGCTTCTCTAAAATTTTAAAGGTGTTGAAGTAGATAGAATGAGGCAGCTGCTATCCAATTTTTCCGTCAGGCTTTTGAATAAACAGGAACATATTCGCATTTGTCGTGCTCCGATACGAACATTTTTCCACTGTTTCCATTGGTCCCTTCTTTTCCATATTGCAGCATGACACGTGACTCATGTGAAAGAAGTGTCAGCAAAATTTACATATATTTGTTTTGTAAAAAAAAAAAGAAAACAAACTTCTTTTCTTGATGCACTGTATTTTATGTCTCCCAGATGCGTTTTGCCTTTTTACTTTAAGGCTATGAGACACTTAAAGTAGTAAAGGAGTTTTGCTATTTGGGGAGCAAAATAACTGATGATGGTCCAAGTAGAGAGGATAGAAAATGTAGACTGGCAATGGCAAGGAAAGCGTTTCTGAAGAAGAAAATTTTGTTAACATCGAGTATAGATTTAAATGTCAGGAAGTTGTTCCTGAAAGTATTTGTATGGAGTGTAGCCATGTATGGAAGTGAAACGTGGACAATAAATAGTTTAGACAAGAAGAGAATAGAAGCTTTTGAAATGTGGTGCTACAGAAGAATGCTGAAGAGTAGATGGGTAGATCACATAACTAATGAGGAGGTGTTGAATAGGATTGGGGAGAAGAGAAGTTTGTGGCACAACTTGACTAGAAGAAGGGATCGGTTGGTAGGACAAGTTCTGAGACATCGAGGGATCACCAATTTAGTATTGGAGGGCAGCGTGGAGGGTAAAAATCGTAGAGGGAGACCAAGAGATGAATATACTAAGCAGATTCAGAAGGATATAGGCTGCAGTAGGTACTGGGAGATGAAGAAGCTTGCACAGGATAGAGTAGCATGGAGAGCTGCATCAAACCAGTCTCAGGACTGAAGACCACATCAACAACTTTAAGGCGACGTCAGTGGAATCTAGAATGAAACAGTTTTACTTTGATAAGTGATATTTGCGGATTATAAAACAGTTCACGTGTCATTTTTATGTAAATAAGTGATTACTTAACAGTTCTTCGTGTTTTTGGTTGGCAATTGCGTTACCTCTCATCTGGTCACATGTTGAAGGTCGCACTATAACCTTCCTTACCAACCATGAGAAGATAAAAGTTCGGGGCATGAAAACGTGCTTGTGTTTGGTGAGGAAAGTTGTAGTGCGACGTCCAGCATGTGGCCGGATGGCAGGAAACGCACATGCCAATCAAAAACGCGAAGAACTACAAGTAAACACTAATCTATATAAAAAACGAGACGTGAACTGTTTTATAATCCACAAGTATTACATATCAAAAGAAGTTTGTTTCATTCTAGATTCCACTGAATATGCCTTAAAGTTAAAAGACGAAACGCGTCTGGGGGAATTAAAACATAGTGCAGTAAAAAAAGGCGGTTTAGATTTACAAAACAAATATTTCTGTGCTTGCTGTGGAGCAGGCTACGCAAACAAACTTGTTAAAATTTAGATAGTTTATTTATGTGAAACTGAAATAACGCAAAACTAATTTTACATCTCAGACCCGATTTTACGTGCAAAACATTCTGCATGTGCTTCAGTACTCCAGCATGGGGTTCCCAGAGGCACTTTATAGCTTGCTTCTCCGTGCTGCGTCACTTCATAAACTACGTTTTCGCCTCACACCGGATTTTACGTGCGTATTTCAAGTGTACAAGAAGAGTAACTTTGAACCACTGTATCTCGGAAACGGATAAAGACATGAAGACGATTTTCAAAATTGTTTGAGACCGGATCTTAAGAACACATCGCAAAAATTACAGCCATTCGCTGTGCAGAGCCGTCTCGGAATCCACGGCTGGGTTTTAGTACCCAAAAAAGAAGTTTCTGATTTGTTTATCGATAACGGATATAGATTTTCAAAACTTACACCGCAAATATTGCGGAAGTGGAAAGTGCTTTTAACGTGCCGTTTTCACAGAATAGGTTGATAGTCAGGGGCTCGTATCGTTAGCCAGTAAGCACAGTGTAATAATACTTAGAAAATGTGTTTTTCTGGAAAGACACACTTTTTTAATTGGAACATTGCCTTTTGACATTAACAAACGAAGAGAAGAGTAAGTCAGAATGTTAGAAGTGTTTGTTGTTGCAGCATTCTATAGCGAGTCGTTTAGGAGATATCGCATTTTGGAAAGTTCTGCCGGCCGTAGTGGCCGAGCGGTTCTAGGCGCTACAGTCTGGACCCGCGCGACCGCTACGGTCGCAGGTTCGACTCCTGCCTCGGGCATGGATGTGTGTGGTGTCTTTAGGTTAGTTAGGTTTAAATAGTTCTAAGTCCTAGGGGACTGATGACCTCAGAAGTTACGTCCCATAGTGCTCAGAGCCATTTTGGAAAGTTCTCAGATCGCCCCCTGAACAATGTCTGTGGCAGCACACGCCGAAGAACTACACCAGTGCATACTCTATTTATGTGGACTCTGACCAGTAGTGAGACAATTGACCATCACTGGTTGTATTCAAGACGACCACCGGCAGCGGAAATACACGCTTCCAGTCTGGACACGTGCTAGCATTTCAGCAGGGACGCCCGAGCAGGCCGCAGTAATACGTCGTTACATATCATCCCGGTGTAGTTGGTATGTCCTTAAAGACAACATCTTTCAGCTTTCCTCCAGAAAAAAGATCTACAGACATCATATGTAGGGAATAGGCCGGCCAAGATACAGATCCTCTGCGTCCAGTCCAACGATTTGAAAACAATTTGTGAAGACGTGCTCTAGTACCGCGTGCACTGTCGGCTGGACGGCCATCACGTTGGTACCACAGGTTTCTCCTAGTCTGCCGAGAATATCTACCAGCATCCGTGGAAGATGGTGTGTTAGGAGGCTGCGATACTTGTGCGCGTTCACTGTTCCGGTTATGAAAAACAGGCCTATGAGCTGATGGTTCACCATCTCACAACATACGTTTACACTCCATGGACACTGACGTTCCACCTGACGAAGTCAACAGATCAGAAGTGCATGTTTTGGCGATTTATCTGGCCATGACTAGTAAGTGACTGGTAAATGTGGTTCCATCGCTAAACGAGATACATCATACATATACGAGCTGCATTCAAGTTCTAAGGCCTCCGATTTTTTCTTTAATTAACTACTCACCCGAAATCGATGAAACTGGCGTTACTGCTCGACGTTATCGCCCTGCAGACGTACACATTTTTCACAACGCTGACGCCATGATTCCACGGCAGCGGCGAAGGCTTCTTTAGGAGTCTGTTTTGACCACTGGAAAATCGCTGAGGCCATAGCAGCACTGCTGGTGAATGTGCGGCCACGGAGAGTGTCTCTCATTGTTGGAAAAAGCCAAAAGTCACTAGGAGCCAGGTCAGGTGAGTAGGGAGCATGAGGAATCACTTCAAAGTTATTATCACGAAGAAACCGTTGCGTAACGTTAGCTCGATGTGCGGGTGCGTTGTCTTGGTGAAACAGCACACGCGCAGCCCTTCCCGTACGTTTTTGTTGCAGTGCAGGAAGGAATTTCTTCTTCAAAACATTTTCGTAGGATGCACCTGTTACCGTAGTGCCCTTTGGAACGCAATGGTTAAGGATTGCACCCTCGCTATCCCAGAACATGGACACCATCATTTTTTCAGCACTGGCGGTTACCCGAAATTTTTTTGGTGGCGGTGAATCTGTGTGCTTCCATTGAGCTGACTGGCGGTTTGTTTCTGGATTGAAAAATGGCATCCACGTCTCATCCATTGTCACAACCGACGAAAAGAAAGTCCCATTCGTGCTGTCGTTGCGTGTCAACATTGCTTGGCAACATGCCACACGGGCAGCCGTATGGTCGTCCGTCAGCATTCGTGGCACCCACCTGGATGACACTTTTAGCATTTTCAGGTCGTCATGCAGGATTGTGTGCACAGAACCCGCAGAAATGCCAACTCTGGACGCGATCTGTTCAACAGTCATTCGGCGATTCAACAGTCATTCGGCGATCCCCCAAAACAATTCTCTCCACTTTTTCGATCATGTCGTCAGACCGGCTTGTGCGAGCCTGAGGTTCTTTGTTTGTTGTCACACGATGTCCTGCCTTCATTAAACTGTCGCACCCATGAACGCACTTTCGACACATCCATAACTCCATCACCACATGTCTCCTTCAACTGTCGATGAATTTCAATTAGTTTCACACCACGCAAATTCAGAAAACGAATGATTGCACGCTCTTCAAGTAAGGAAAACGTCGCCATTTTAAGTATTTAAAACAGTTCTCATTCTCGCCGCTGGCGGTAAAATTCCATCTGCCGCACGGTGCTGCCATCTCTGGGATATATTGACAATGAACGCGGCCTCATTCTAAAACAATGCGCATGTTTCTATCTCTTTCCAGTCCGGAGAAAAAAAATCGGAGGTCTTAGAACTTGAATGCACCTCGTATCTGGAGCATCCTGTCTTAATACCCACGTACAAACGGTAGCACGATTCTCGTTATGGTTTCCATGCAGCTTTTGATAGAGAGAGATGTGATAAGGATGGAACCTCTGAAGATGGAGACTGTGCAGAACACTTGCCTGACTCACGCCACTTCCTCGTGCAGTTGTGCAGGAGCTAATGTGCGGATCAACTGCAACAGCAACAAAAGCATTAATTTACCCCTCTTGTTCCGTCACTTGTTTCCTTCTGTTACGTTTTCTAGGTGTCATACTACCACTTTCACGTAACTGGTTGAAGAGGTTGATAGATTAGATTATTAGATTAGATTAGATTAATCCTAGTTCCATGGATCATGAATACGATATTTCGTAATGATGTGGAACGAGTCGAATTTTCCAATACATGACATAATTAGGTTAATTTAACAACATACTTAAGTTAATATAACAACTTTATTCTTTTGTGTGTTTTTTTATTTTTCTTTATTTTTTTTTATTTTTATTTTTTTTTTATTTTTATTTTTTTTTTAATATTTTTTTTTTCTTAATTTATATCTAAAAATTCCTCTATGGAGTAGAAGGAGTTGTCATTCAGAAATTCTTTTAATTTCTTCTTAAATACTTGTTGGTTATCTGTCAGACTTTTGATACTATTTGGTAAGTGACCGAAGACTTTAGTGCCAGTATAATTCACCCCTTTCTGTGCCAAAGTTAGATTTAATCTTGAATAGTGAAGATCATCCTTTCTCCTAGTATTGTAGTTATGCACACTGCTATTACTTTTGAATTGGGTTTGGTTGTTAATCACAAATTTCATAAGAGAGTATATATACTGAGAAGCTACTGTGAATATCCCTAGATCCTTAAATAAATGTCTGCAGGATGATCTTGGGTGGACTCCAGCTATTATTCTGATTACACGCTTTTGTGCAATAAATACTTTATTCCTCAGTGATGAATTACCCCAAAATATGATGCCATATGAAAGCAATGAGTGAAAATAGGCGTAGTAAGCTAATTTACTAAGATGTTTATCACCAAAATTTGCAATGACCCTTATTGCATAAGTAGCTGAACTCAAACGTTTCAGCAGATCATCAATGTGTTTCTTCCAGTTTAATCTCTCATCAATGGACATACCTAAAAATTTGGAATATTCTACCTTAGCTATATGCTTCTGATTAAGGTCTATATTTATTAATGGCGTCATACCATTCACTGTACGGAACTGTATGTACTGTGTCTTATCAAAATTCAGTGAGAGTCCGTTTACAAGGAACCACTTAGTAATTTTCTGAAAGACAGTATTGACAATTTCATCAGATAATTCTTGTTTCTCAGGTGTGATTACTATACTTGTATCATCAGCAAAGAGAACTAACTTTGCCTCTTCATGAATATAGAATGGCAAGTCATTAATATATAATAAGAACAATAAAGGACCCAAGACTGACCCTTGTGGAACCCCATTCTTGATAGTTCCCCAGTTTGAGGAATGTGCTGATCTTTGCATGTTACGAGAACTACTTATTTCAACTTTCTGCACTCTTCCAGTTAGGTACGAATTAAACCATTTGTGCACTGTCCCACTCATGCCACAATACTTGAGCTTGTCTAGCAGAATTTCATGATTTACACAATCAAAAGCCTTTGAGAGATCACAAAAAATCCCAATGGGTGGTTTTCGGTTATTCAGATCATTCAAAATTTGACTGGTGAAAGCATATATGGCATTTTCTGTTGAAAAACCTTTCTGGAAACCAAACTGACATTTTGTTAGTACTTCATTTTTACAGATATGTGAAGCTACTCTTGAATACATTACTTTCTCAAAAATTTTGGATAAAGCTGTTAGAAGGGAGATTGGACGGTAATTGTTGACATCAGATCTATCCCCCTTTTTATGCAAAGGTATAACAATAGCATATTTCAGTCTATCAGGGAAAATGCCCCGACATTGTGCATGCTCTGTTGCCTGTGTCTATGTGCCTGTGGTTCTGTCAGTGTGATCATGTGATGTATCTGACCCCAGGAATGTGTCAATAAAGTTTCCCCTTCCTGGGACAATGAATTCACGGTGTTCTTATTTCAATTTCCAGGAGTGTATAAGCCTGTTTTATGTATCTACTTTATAATGTATACAGGGGAATCGTTATTGCCAAAGATCTCTAAAGGTTATTGACCGATTTACTTTAAATTTTTGCATAATACTCTAATGAAGATTCTGCCGAACATAGGCTATATACAGAGCGAATTACCTCAAACTTGCTCCGCAAATATTGCGGAAATGGAAAGTGCTATTGATGTGCGGTTTTCGTAGAATGGGTCGATAGACAGGGGCTCGTATTGTTAGCCAATGAACAGGATGTAATAATATTTAGGAAGAGTACTTTATGCGCAAACATACACTTTTTTAAACGGAGCAATGCCTATTGATATTAGAAGACTAAAAGTAGGATAAATTAGAATGTGAGTGGTGTTTGTTGCATGATTCTAGTGCGAGTCGTTTACAATATATTGTTATTTTGAAAAGTTTCCTCACCGACACGTGTTTGTGCCATTCAGCCTGCACTGTTGTTAAGTACGATATTGCTATGTTTGCCTACAGTGTGCTTGTGTGTTCAATGAGTGCACAGTGGCTTGCTGGTCAGTTAGTGTCTGACAGTCCAAGCAGTAGGTTGCGGGTGGACACTGGGCCTTGTCAATGCAGAAAAAGCTGACATGCTCGTGCTCTATGGAGAGCTTAGGAAGAAGGCTGTTCATTCTTGTACGGTGTATGCGGCAAGATAGCCCAATAGACGTCAAACATCTCCATTCGTCCCTCCATTCACGCCTGTCGCGACACCACTGGAGGCGGGCTGCACGATGTTGGGGCGTGAGCGGAAGACGGCCTAACGGTGTGCGGGACCGTAGCCCAGCTTCATGGAGACGGTTGCGAATGGTCCTCGCCGATACCCCAGGAGCAACAGTGTCCCTAATTTGCTGGGAAGTGGCGGTGCGGTCCCCTACGGCACTGCGTAGGATCCTACGGTCTTGGCGTGCATCCGTGCGTCGCTGCGGTCCGGTCCCAGGTCGACGGGCACGTGCACCTTCCGCCGACCACTGGCGACAACATCGATGTACTGTGGAGACCTCACGCCCCACGTGTTGAGCAATTCGGCGGTACGTCCACCCGGCCTCCCGCATGCCCACTATACGCCCTCGCTCAAAGTCCGTCAACTGCACATACGGTTCACGTCCACGCTGTCGCGGCATGCTACCAGTGTTAAAGACTGCGATGGAGCTCCGTATGCCACGGCAAACTGGCTGACACTGACGGCGGCGGTGCACAAATGCTGCGCAGCTAGCGCCATTCGACGGCCAACACCGCGGTTCCTGGTGTGTCCGCTGTGCCGTGCGTGTGATCATTGCTTGTACAGCCCTCTCGCAGTGTCCGGAGCAAGTATGGTGGGTCTGACACACCGGTGTCAATGTGTTCTTTTTTCCATTTCCAGGAGTGTATGCAACGTTGCGTCAAATTTTAAACTGGCGGGCGAAAACTTTCGGAGATATACGGTTTTGAACAAACGAGCATTACCATTTTTATTTACATAGATTGTAATTTGATAAATATTACGAATGTTGAGATTGTGGATTCAAAGAAAGACCGCTGTAACTGTAGCTGAAGAGTAGGTTTTATTTAGTGGCAATTATTTACCATGCACAGAAGACATTTATGGTACCTAACTCAGTTTGAATATAAAATATAGTTCCAAATCGTATTCACACCAACAGACTTTATCAAGTAGTGGTAGGTTTTTCCGAGGTGGAGTAAAGTGCTCTGATTATTTTCTGCACGACTAGTTGTCTGTCTACAGCCAAAGTCGTCCAGATAGGCATACTTTAATACGCGATGTTTACATAATTTTTGAAGGGGAATGAACTGAACCTCGTATAATATTTTTAGACAAAAAGCTGTACAAATTACTGGATGCTTCAATTCTCATGACAGAGCGCAGTCTGTACTAAACGAAATAGGTGTTTATTTTGGATATCGTAGCGTGAAAC
Organism: Schistocerca cancellata; assembly: GCF_023864275.1. Classification (NCBI taxonomy): domain Eukaryota; kingdom Metazoa; phylum Arthropoda; class Insecta; order Orthoptera; family Acrididae; genus Schistocerca; species Schistocerca cancellata. Next base: position 1,113,637,978 of record NC_064627.1, read on the forward strand.
CAACATAAATAGTGTTGTCCTACTATTATAGAACCGCTCAATGTAGGGCTGGACTTGTGTCCTTAAAGAAGCGGGGTTCAAACCCATGTCACGCAGTGTATAAGCAGCTTCATCGTTGTTTCCGTATAACAGATTATTTGATTACGACTATGTTTCAAATGGTTCAAATGGCTCTGAGCACTATGGGACTCAACATCTTAGGTCATAAGTCCCCTAGAACTTAGAACTACTTAAACCTAACTAACCTAAGGACATCACACACACCCATGCCCCAGGCAGGATTCGAACCTGCGACCGTAGCAGTCCCGCGGTTCCGGACTGCAGCGCCAGAACCGCTAGAACTATGTTTCCTTCAGTTAACTCTGGACTGATTTCTTCCCATGGGCTCCTTGCCCTACTGTAAAAGACATTTTCCAACACATGGCACGGATGGTACGTTGAAGAGACAAAGTCAATCTTGGTTGCTGGGATGTATTTATTATTTATTTACACAGTGACACGCTTTGCCTGATTGAGACATCTTCAGACTAGCAAATATTAGATGTTACCAATGATAAAATCACTGATGATGAATAACCGTTGTGGATGTCCCATCAAAAGAAACATTGTGCGGTATCCTTGTGGAGGCATTCGACGTAGTCCAATGAATGCAACACAGGATCATGCCTACATAGATCTGTCAGGATGGAGACATGTGAGTTGTAAAATGAATTGCTGATTAGTCACTTCCTGGTGTTGTAAGCTACGCATTTCGTACTACGGCGTCTTCCATCACCAAGGACAAACAGCAGCTGCGCCTACAATAGTTAACGCAGCTCTGCGCGAAGGCCTGCATACTTGCGGATGTAGAGCAGAGCGCTCCCCGCGGTGGTATGTGGACAACACGTGACTCAGTCCTCAGGCCCGGAATCCTGACCGTCGCACAAAAGCTGTGGTAATCCACTTTTCGAAATAGTGATGAACAAATCAGAAAAGATGGCTGGGAAATTTGATATTTGTCGCTAACAATATCCATAAGTTGCAGTACGCGGAGTTCAAATGGCTCTGAGCACTATGGGACTCAACTGCTGTGGTCATCAGTCCCCTAGAACTTAGAACTACTTAAACCTAACTAACCTAAGGACAGCACACAACACCCAGCCATCACGAGGCAGAGAAAATCCCTGACCCCGCCGGGAATCGAACCCGGGAACCCGGGCGTGGGAAGCGAGAACGCTACCGCACGACGCGGAGTTCAGACAGCTTCTGAGGTGAGTAGAAAATAATCTCTGTGACCGTGCTTCAACTTAGCCATCTCTTATCAATGTCGTAAGCATAAATCCTTTCAACATGCTGACCCTCATCAAAAACAGATTTAGCGTCCAGGTAACGTAACAGATGAAAAGACTTATTATTGCTTGATACAACTCACGCCCACCTACCCCGAATCTGACATAACCCCTTTACCACTTACAACGCATGTAGCACAAGAAATGTCGTAGCCACGAACCTCCGTCAGTTCCTATGCCATCACCGTACTCCCCTTCGCTTCTTTCCCAGGTATGAACTCCGTCCCTAACCCGGCATATCTTCTTCCAATGTGTTCTCAAATCCAGGAGAGCCGCAAGCACTCTCTTTAGCTTGGAGAAGCACCTACAGCTAGCGTCACCAATTATTTGTGTTACATATTCTAAGCTCTTTCTTCCCCTGCCAGTTTTCTTTAGTCCGATGCAAATTATTCATTCCCACATGTCTACATATAAGTCCTATCGCTCTACCCTTCTTTTAGTTAGTGTTTTCCCTATTTTTCCTTTCCTTTAGGATTCTGCACAAAATTTCCTCTTTTATTATCTTATCAGTCCTCTTAACTTTTAGCTTCTTTCTGTAACACCATGTCTCAAACGCTTCAGTTCTCTTCTTTTCTGGTTTACTGGCAGTCAGTCATTCAGTTGCGTACAGTACTCCAGATGTACGTTCTCATAAATTTCTTTCTCCTGTTAAAACCTATACTTAATACTAATAGACTTCTTTAACGAGGAATGTTATCTTTGGCTGTATTTGTCTGCTTCACCGAGCGAGGTGGCGCAGTGGATAGCACACTGGACTCGCATTCGGGAGGACGACGGTTCAGTCCCGCGTCCGGCCATCCCGATTTAGGTTTTCCGTGATTTCCCGAAGTCGCTCCAGGCAAATGCCGGGATGGTATCTTTGAAAGGGCACGGCCGACTTCCTTCCCTAAGCCGATGAGACCGATGACCTCGCTGTTTTGTCTCTTCCCCCAAACAACCCAACTTCTGTCTGCTTCTTATAGTTTCGTTGCTTCGTCGCTCGTGCTTTATTTTGCTTCCAAGATAACAGAATTCGTGTACTTCATTTACTACATGATTACCAGTGTTTATACTACCTTTGTCGCTAGTATAATTTCTTTACACTTCTGTCTTTCTCGGTTTTACTCTTACTCCATATTATATTCACTGCAGACCGTTCGTTTCATGCAACAAGTCTTGCAATCCTCCATTTTCACAGAGGCTAGCAATGTCCTCAGCTAACATTACCACTGAACTTCTTGCCTCGAGTTTTATTCCCTTCCTGGATTTTTCTATTTTGCCCTTCTTTACTTCTCTAATATACAGATTAAGTGGTAGAGAAGGAACACTATGCCTTGCCGTGTGCCGTTTCCTATCCATTCACTTCACTTTTGATCTTTTGGTCTTTATGATTCTCTCTCGAATCTGGTACATTTTGTTTTACTCGTCTTTCTCCATAGCATGTATCTACTTTTCTTTGGATTTCGAAGATATTCTAGAATTGCACACAAAATTATGAAATTTATTCGCCAATTGCGAATTCTTTGACATCAGCTACATTAGAAATTGCTATACTACGTAGTAAGCACATGGGAAGATTTGCACCGGGCGGGGACTCGAACCCCCATTTCCTGCTCATGGCGAGCGGTCTTCTTAATCACTTCGGCTACCCGTGCACGCTTCCCGCAATCCAGATGCTACACTGTCTACGTCCCCTAATTCTCGCAATATTTCTTAGATTCCAGCAATAGGGAGGCTGAGACTACGAGGAATCCCGATCGATGTTATTATCGTCGTTTTCTCAGTCTAGGCTTGTAATACTTATTTTATTTTTACAATGTCCGTTCTTTCAATCATGCATGCATGACTAAAAGAATAGATATTGTGAAAATAAAATAAATATTGGTTATCACTGTTAGCATTCAACCGCGATTCTTATACATATATTTTAACAACGCGTTTCAAGAGACAATGCTCCCATCATCAGGTTGTAAAATCAATGTCATGAAATTAAACGGGCTAAAAAGACAAAATACCATCACAAATAGTTGGGAAGTCCATAGAGTAAAACAGAATTAAAAGTATATTGGACTGTGGGTCCTCGTCTGTCCCACAGTTCAATATACTTTTAATTCTGTTTTACTCTCTGGACTTCCCAACTATTTGTGATGGTATTTTGTCTTTTTAGTCCGTTTAATTTCATGACATTGATTTTACAACCTGATGATGGGAGCATTGTCTCTTGAAACGCGTTGTTAAAATATATATATAAGAATCGCGGTTGAATGCTAACAGTGATAACCAGTATAACGACAACTGCTACCTCGACTCCATAATGGATTATATTAAAATAAATATTGTGCACAATGTTTCCTGTCAACCTGCCGATCGAGGTGACGCAGTAGTTAGGAGAATGGACTCGCATTTTAGAAGAGTGTGGCTTAAATACATTTCCGCCGGTCCTGCTAAATCTATTAAGCTTAATGATGGGATAGACCACTTGAAAATCACGCGGCGAATACCCTTCCATATTGTCACCCTGTTGAACTCCGTATCCTAATGAACTCACCATCGACGATAATTTAAACTGAGATTGTCCCTCCTCCTCCTCCTCCTCCTCCTCCTCCTATTCCTCCTCCTTAACCACGCCCGTCACTACCGCAGATCATCGACCAGTTATCTGCAGCGAACACTATCGCCCGTTGCTGATACGCACAACAAAAGAAAATAATCAACACTGTTGCTTCATACAGTGCAACATTACGAGGTGCATTCAAGTTCTAAGGCCTCCGATTTTTTTACTAACTAACTACTCACCCGAAATCGATGAAACTGGCGTTACTTCTCGACGTAATCGCCCTGCAGACGTACACATTTTTCACAACGCTGACGCCATGATTCCATGGCAGCGGCGAAGGCTTCTTTAGGAGTCTGTTTTGACCACTGGAAAATCGCTGAGGCCATAGCAGCACGGCTGAAGAATGTGCAGCCACGGACAGTGTCTTTCATTGTTGGAAAAAGCCTAAAGTCACTAGGAGCCAGGTCAGGTGAGTAGGGAGCATGAGGAATCACTTCAAAGTTGTTATCACGAAGAAACTGTTGCGTAGCGTTATCTCGATGTGCGGGTGCGTTGTCTTGGTGAAACAGCACACGCGCAGCCCTTCCCGGACGTTTTTGTTGCAGTGCAGGAAGGAATTTGTTCTTCAAAACATTTTCGTAGGATGCACCTGTCACCGTAATGCCCTTTGGAACGCAATGGGTAAGGATTACGCCCTCGCTGTCCCAGAACATGGACACCATCATTTTTTCAGCACTGACAGTTACCCGGAATTTTTTTGGTGGCGGTGAATCTGTCTGCTTCCATTGGGGTGACTGGCGCTTTGTTTCTGGATTGAAAAATGGCGTCCACGTCTCATCCATTGTCACAACCGACGAAAAGAAAGTCCCATTCATGCTGTCGTTGCGCGTCAACATTGCTTGGCAACATACCACACGGGCAGCCGTGTGGTCGTCCGTCAGCATTCGTGGCACCCACCTGGATGACACTTTTCTCATTTTCAGGTCGTCATGCAGGATTGTGTTCACAGAACCCACAGAAATGCCAACTCTGGAGGCGATCTGTTCTACAGTCATTCGGCGATCCCCCAAAACAATTCTCTCCACTTTCTCGGTCTTGTCGTCAGACCGGCTTGTGCGAGCCTGAGGTTGTTTCGGTTTGTTGTCACACGATGTTCTGCCTTCATTAAACTGTCGCACCCACGAACGCACTTTCGACACATCCATAACTCCATCACCACATGTCTCCTTCAACTGTCGATGAATTTCAATTGGTTTCACACCACGCAAATTCAGAAAACGAATGATTGCACGCTCTTCAAGTAAGGAAAACGTCGCCATTTTAAGTATTTAAAACAGTTCTCATTCTCGCCGCTGGCGGTAAAATTCCATCTGCCGCACGGTGCTGCCATCTCTGGGATATATTGACAATGAACGCGGCCTCATTCTAAAACAATGCGCATGTTTCTATCTCTTTCCAGTCCGGAGAAAAAAAAAATCGGAGGCCTTAGAACTTGAATGCACCTCGTATCACGTCTTTGCTTTACAGGTACATTTGGTTTACTCCAACATCATTTCATTTTTGTTTCTTGTTAGGGCCGAAAAGTGTTGTGTTGAACCTCTAGCTAGCCATCTCACACTCGATGCTCGGGAGTTTGAAATGAAAATAAGAGGAACAGAAAACCACAGTATTCGGTGTGAGAGTTATGCCTGTGAATGACCACGCGCCCTGAGTACATACTAAGCTTAAGGCTTCCACAAAAGACGGATAAGAGCGACAAGTGTTAGAGCGACCGTTTTCAGGAAGAGTGGTAAGTGTCGTTGTGAGGCACGCGCTGGTGGTGCAAGCCGCGGTGGTGGGCGTGGCCCCGCCGAGGCAGTGAGGCCGCCCGTCATCCGTGAAATGAGCCGCTGAGCCAGGGCTAGAAGGCGCCGGCTGGGCCTGGCAGGCGGCCGACGAGGGGGAAGAGCTCAGCTGCCGCGTACTGCAGCCACGCACTGTGGCAAGTGTGGGCAAGGGGGGGAGGGCTGGTACCCCAGCCACCGAACCTTTCACCAGCGCAAACAACCCACTACTTATGTTGAACAGCCATAAGGCAAGTGCTATTGCATTGGTAAAGCATTGCAAAATGGCCGGAAGGGAAGTATTACACAACAGTGCCCGAATAGTAAGTACACTACTGGCCATTAAAAGTCCTACACCAAGAAGAAATGCAGATCATAAACGGCTATTCATTGGACAAATACGTTATACTAGAACTGACATGTGATTACATTTTCACGCAGTTTGGGTGCATAGATCCTGAGAAATCAGTACACAGAACAACAACCTCTGTCCGTAATAACGGGCTGGATAAGCCTGCGCATTGAGCCGAATAGAGCTTGGATGGCGTGTACAGGTACAGCTGCCCATGCAGCTTCAGCATGATACCACAGTTCATCAAGACTAGTGACTGGCGTATTGTGACGAGTCAGTTGCTCGGCCACCATTATTGACCAGACTTTTTCAATTGCTGAGAGATCTGGAGAATGTGCTGGCCAGGGCAGCAGTCGAACATTTTCTGTATCCACAAAGGCCCGTACAGGACCTGCAACAAGCGATCGTGCATTATCCTGCTGAAATGTCGGGGTTCGCAGAGATCGAATGAAGGGTAGAGCCACAGGTCGTAACACATCTGAAATGTAACGTCCACTGTTCAAAGTGCCGTCAATGCGAACAAGAGGTGACCCAGACGTGTAACCAGTGGCACCCCATACCATCACGCCGGGTGATACGCCAGTATGGCGATGACGAATACACGCTTGCAATGTGCTTTCACCGCGACGTCGCCAAACACGGATGCGACCATCATGATGCTGTAAACAGAAGCTGCATTCATCCGAAAAAATGACGTTTTGCCATTCGTGCACCCAGGTTCGTCGTTGAGTACACCATCGCAGGCGCTCCTGTCTGTGATGCAGCGTCTAGGGTAACCGCAGCCATAGTCACCGAGCTGATAGTCCTTGCTGCCTGAAACGTCTTCGAACTGTTTGTGCAGATGGTTGTTGTCTTGCAAACGTCCCCATCTGTTGACTCAGGGATCGAGACGTGGCTGCACGATCCGTTACAGCCATGCGGATAAGATGCCTGTCATCTCGACTGTTAGTGGTACGAGGCCGTTGGGATCCAGCACGGCGTTCCGTATTACCCTCCTGAACCCACCGATTCCATATTCTGCTAACAGTCATTGGATCTCGACCAACATGAGCAGCAATGTCGCGATACGATAAACCGCAATCGCGATAGGCTACGATCCCACCTTTATCAAAGTCGGAAACGTGATGGTACGAATTTCTTCTCCTTACACGAGGCATCACAACAACGTTTCACCAGGCAACGCCAGTCAACTGCTGTTTGTGTATGAGAAATCGGTTGGAAACTTTTCTCGTGTCAGCACGTTGTAGGTGTCGTCACCGGCGCCAACCTTGTGTGAATACTCTGAAAAGCCAATCATTTGCATATCACAGCATCTTCTTCCAGTCGGTTAAATTTCGCGTCTGTAGCACGTCATCTTCGTGGTGTAGCAATTTTAATGGCCAGTAGTGTATAACAGGAAAAAGTAGGAATTGGAGTAGTCACTGTAATGACTTTCATGATTTCCCGAGAAGACGGAACTGTGCTGTCCGTATACGAAACGACTATTCCCAGCTACGAAGAGGCACCTCCTTCGTACATAACGAAGTGCAGTTCTTTAGCTCTACAATGTAATTGAGACATTTGCACTTTTATTGGAAACTAAGTGTAGTCTGTTGGTTATATTTACGGCGTAATGTCACAAAGCGCGAAGAGTGGAATAATAAACTAAACACTTAACTAGAAACCCCGAGAAGATACAAAAATCAAATTTTGTAACGTTGTGGTGATAGTATCACTATCGAATGGAAGTGAGTATTGCATAAATAAAATAAGTGTTGGGCCAAAATAAAAGCGACAGAAATGAGATTCTTGAGCAGAATGAAGGGCTGCAGGAAAGCGATTTCCTTAGAAGTGATGTGATCGTACAGCATTCATGGCCGGGAGGTCCCGTCTGGGGTAGTCCGCCGCCTTGTGCAAGTCCTACGTGACGCCATGTCGGCAAGTTGCACGTCTTTGTCATGAAGGCAAGATGAAATGATTAGCATAACGCGGACACCCAGTCGCCAAGCGAAGGAAGTCCTCGTCCCAGTCGAGAATGGAACTTGGGACCCCGCGTTCTAGAGACAGTGACGTTAGACGTTAGACCCCAAGCTGCAGACTAATTAGAGTGGAAACATTCTAATTGAGTTAAATGTATACGCTATTAATGAGGAAGTATCTGAAAACAGAGATGCATGGAAATGTGTGGAAAGACTGTGGTATGAAACACTACTCATAAGAACCTCGAAATACAATCCTATAGGAAGAAGATATACAGGTCGAACAGGAAAAAGGTGGACATACCTATTGTGAAGACGAAGCAGTCATGTGCCGAGTCACTGATTACAAGACGACAATGTCGTGGCAAAGTGTGGGCAAATGGCACTAGGGAAAGAATTCGCTTTCTTCTATTCTTGGCTATTTGCAGACTCTCACGTCATATTAGTTCTGGATTACTTTGTTACAGCATACATGATACCAAAGCCACAGGAATCCGATCAAGAGGCGAGACTTAAAGCAAATTTCAGTAAAACAAAGGTTCTCAGCAGCAGGGTATCAAACCAAGGATATGGTAAACGAGGAATAAACAGGTTTTGTGCGAAATATGTGTTTTTATGTGTGTTTATTACTAAGGAAGGGTGTAATAAGAGAGCAATTTCGGCAAAGATATCTCAGGCCAAACTAGTTACAAATGAACGGAACTTTCTTTTATGGTAAAAAAATCTAAGTCTTGAAAGAAAAAATTGTATGGGACAATTATTCGAAGTATTTTACTCTAAGAAGCACAAACATGGAAAAAGATGATGAGAGATCGATTTGGAAATTGATTTTATGAGATGTTTCCTAATATTGAGACTACAACGTACGACACCCGAAGAAATAAAAAGGATAACGTGGGAAGGAAACCATATGTTAGAAGAAATAGAAGAGGTAGGTAGAAATAATAAGGCCACAAGAGAAGAATTAGGCAAGGAGATTATCAGGGTGATAGACACAAGAGAGGAAAAGAAGGAGAGCATCAGAGAATGGTCAAAACAAGTAATGTTAGCAATGGAGGGAGGACGAGTACAAGGGATATCTGACAAGACAGATATGCTTGAAAAAGAGTATGTGAGAAACGGCCGATACGTCTGTAATTAAATAAAACAAATCACGGACGCAGAAACAGCGTTTCAAGTTTTGACAGTAGTTTCGAGATAAAGGAAACGAATGTCATACGACAGTATAAAGCCGACCAAGGGCAGCCCTTAATGTCTTATACCTCGCAAAGCTGCTTATTAGATTCCTAGTGCAGTAAATTTGTATGCCAGACACTCAGCAGGGAGTTTCCACTCGTGCCAATGCAGCGAGGTACCTGCTTGCTACAGCAAAGATGCGTACAGCCTTTCTCTCTTATAGTGCAAAAGCGTGCCGCCCTGTCCTTGGGCTGGACGATGCTTGAAACAGCGAGGCATCGACACACACGAAGAAAAGGCTATAGCTCAGAAGCTCATGTGACTTTTAAGGTGAGTTAATGATGTCATATTGCGAGCAAAGTTCACCATAATTCTACTCAACGCCACCGTGAAAGAGCCACACGATGGGAAAGTCGTCACAGCTCCTCTTGCACGCATCTCATCCCTTCTTTTAACTTCTTTGCGACGGAGATTAGAGCTGCAACGCCGACCGGTGGTATCGTACGGTATTCTTATGAGTGCCTGAGGAAAACATTCCAGACGCATCGCCGCTCACAATCGGCACGTGAAGCCCTCAGGGATTGGCATGAAGGCCGTCAATAAAACCGCCCCTTTCCTCAGGGCATTGACTTCCATACACATCGTGGTCGAAAACGACAGTTCACAATGCGATGAGTAACAGTAAGACGTCCTTGACAACTTTTGACACTGCTGACACCCTCGAACGTTTCAGCCCTTCTGTGTAGGGCTGCGTCCCCATAAAGCCATATCTGGCAGCTTTGGAGGGCAGTGCGACCGCAATTTTTGTTCTCGTGTACGGGTTGGAACCACGAGTGACCATTCAAAACCATTAGACACAATTTGAAGGTGATCCGCTACAGGAAAAGGTATTTATGCATATTCATGCCTCCATTTTCGTGCCCTGTTACGGCGTGATGTCGGGGGGAGGGATAGGGGGGGCTGCAACATCATGATGTGTGTTAATAAAACGCCAGAGAGTCCCCCTAAGACCCACCAGTTCTGCAACACCCTGGGTACCACCCAGGCACCTTAGCTGAAAACGATACAGATGTACCTGTATGAAACTTCGACACACATTAAGTCTCGTTGCAGCTCTAGCGTTTGAGGGTCGGGCTACCCCTCACGCGGCATTCTCAATGCTGGGCGTCACTCTTCTAATCTCCATCGCAGAGGCGTCAAAAGAACGAGTGAGATGTGGGCAAGAGGGGATGTGCTGACCTTCCCATCACCTGACGCGTCCGCGGTGGCGTTGGCCAGAATTGTGCTGAAGTTTGTTCCCGATGTGACGTCATTAACCCTCCTTACACGTGGCATGACCTTCTCCGCTGTGGCCTTTTCGCGCATGTGTCGACGCCTTGCTTTTTGAACCTGCATCTACATCTACAACCATACTCCGCAAGCCACCTGACGATGTGTGGCGGAGGGTACCTTGAGTGCCTCTATCGGTTCTCCCTTCTATCCCAGTCTCGTATTGTTCGTGGAAAGAAAGATTGTCGGTATGCCTCTCTGATTTTATCCTCATGGTCTCTTCGCGAGATATACGTAGCAGGAAGCAATATACTGCTTGACTCCTCGGTGAAGGTATGTTCTCGAAACTTCAACTAAAGCCCGTACCGAGCTACTGAGCGTCTCTCCTGCAGAGTCTTCCACTGGAGTTTATCATCTCCGTGACGCTTTCGCGATAACTAAATGACCCTGTAACGAAGCGCGCTGCTCTCCGTTGGATCTTCTCTCTCTCTTCTATCAACTCTATCTGGTACGGATCCCACACTGCTGAGCAGTATTCAAGCAGTGGGCGAACAAGCGTACTGTAACCTACTTCCTTTGTTTTCGGATTGCATTTCCTTAGGTTTCTTCCAGCGAATCTCAGTCTGGCATCTGCTTTACCGACGATCAACTTTATGTGATCATTCCATTTTAAATCACTCCCAATCCCTACTCCCAGATAATTTATGGAATTAACTGCTTCCAGTTGCTGACCTGCTATTTTGTAGTTAAGTGATAAAGGATCTTTCTTTCTATGTATTCGCAGCACATTACACTTGTCTACATTGAGATTCAATTGTCATTCCCTGCACCATGCGTCAATTCGCTGCAGAACCTCCTGCATTTCAGTGCAATTTTCCATTGTTACAACCTCTCATATACCACAGCATCATCCGCAAAAAGCCTCAGTGAACTTCCGATGTCACCCACAAGGTCATTTATGTATATTGTGAATAGCAACGGTCCTACGACACTCCCCTGCGGCACACCTGAAATCACTCGTATTTCGGAAGACTTCTGTCCATAGAAAATGACATGCTGCGTTCTGTTATCAAGGAACTCTTCAATCCAATCACACAATTGGTCTGATAGTCCATATACTGTTACCTTGTTCATTAAACGACTGTGGGGAACTGTATCGAACGCCTTGCGGAAGTCAAGAAACACGGCATCTACCTGGGAGAGTGATATTGCAGTGCGCCACACTTTTGCATCAGAGAGAAAGCTTGTACGCATCTTTGAACCAAATTTCAAACTTATGCGTCGCATTGGGAGACCACTATAGGGTTTCGAAAAAGTTATTCTTTACTTCTGTTGAGCAGTGTATATTACTAACCCCAGAACCGATACCAGTTACCTATCTAACGGCTTCCAGGGGAAACGAAAATTTGATTTTCAATATTTCGTATGATTAATGAACAAATTTAGAATACTGTCGAAATTTACTCATTAAGAAGTATAATCTTAAATTAAAGGCTTAACACAAGTATTACCGTTAGAAACTGTGTGTGTATATTGAGGCAGCGAAATAGATGGCGTACAAATACCCGGCCTTTATTCATTCAGTACTTGAGAATCAGAGACTTAGCGATTTCCAACTTTTTATCAGTGATATCCCCCACGAAATAATGGAACGAAAGAAGTATATCGTTCACTACATTTGAGCTATTCATGCATGAAAATTGCACCATTAAACATGACATTTTAATTTATTTCTTCTTTACTACGGACTCTTCTTGCGACATAGTTTGCAGGCAGTATCCACATATAGCACTGAGTGTACTTGCAGAATTATATCATTTCACGACCATGGTTCAGGAGATGTAACGTCATAAACAGGGAGATGCATAAAAAAACTAGCTTTTGCTTAAAAATTACGCGGAATGCACTCACCCAGTGGTTGATAGTGAGAGCACTTAGCCCCTTCCAACAAACCTTAAACATAATTTCTAATCTTTTCTGCCCGCATCTCGTGGTCGTGCGGTAGCGTTCTCGCTTCCCACGCCCGAGTTCCCGGGTTCGATTCCCGGCGGGGTCAGGGATTTTCTCTGCCTCGTGATGGCTGGGTGTTGTGTGCTGTGCTTTTTCTCTCTCGCATGCTTAACGTCAGTTGTTTAACATACTAATTCATTTGTGAAGTAATTACAAGTGTGAAGCTGTTTTGTACGTGGGAGTTTGATATTTTACGGAATCGGGGGTTTTACTGGTGTGATCTAAGGGAGCAAAGTCGTGGGCACCATCTCTGAATCGCGTAAACTTTGTTCTGCGTGTTGTATTTTAACTGTATGTGTATTGTGTTTTCTGAGGCATTTGCCTAAAACCGACAGTTAGGCTTGCCGGGCATCAGACCAGTGTTCGTTTCGCTGATGTTCGGGATGTTCGGTTTTGATCCGATTGTGGCTCACCTTATCTCGAAAGCCTAAGTGCTAGGTTTCAGCTATACGACCAACTTGGCGCTCGACGCCTGAAAGATATTTTTCTTCAAATGGTATTTATGTGTCTGCAAAAGAGCAGACGAGATCTGGTTGATTGCAGCAGATCGTACCAAGTTCGTACCTATTGTAGGTAGGACACGGGCACACGATGTCAAAATAGCTGCTACATTCCGGAGGTCTCTGAACTGGCGATTTAAGCACCAGCCAAGAATGTCATCGGGAGTTTCGGGCGACAAGCCAATGTTTCACGTGTTGTCTCTTAAAACAAAGAAACATCAACGCGTTGCGTAGATGCACTGTGCATCGAAATGTTACATTCTTCAGTCGGCAATCGTCTAGGAATGTGCAGCAGGAAGACGCATTTTTCATATGTCTTTAACTAAGGAAAAGTATTGTTGTATGTAAAATATGTGCGTTTGTAAGTGATGACTATAAATTAGCGTTTTCAAGAATCAAATTATGCATTATTGGCTGTTATTAAATACGACTAGCTTTCCTGTCTTAAAGTCTACAGTTACTCTTACACTCAGTGAACAAGGATCAAGAAGGTGGGCTTAAAACTGTTATTTAATACCAACAAAAGAGATTATTCTTCAACAAATATCGGTATTTGACGTAAAAATAATCTTATAACGATCTTATCAGTTGTGAAGTGTCATTGGGGTTGTTTTATATTAACTTCGAGGTAATAAGTCTAATGTTAATATCTTACAGACTTAAAATACGAGCAGAGGAAGGAAGTTGTATCTTTACAGTAAGGGTTCGTTTATTGTTGGGGTTCTTTTGCTTTTTTCTGCACTTATGGGTATAAAAAACTATGAATTATCACAAACGCTGTTAACGTGTATTACTCATTAATAATAAATAAACGATCAGTCACAAACCTGAGCGTGGGATTGATGACCACAGTGATATTCTAGGTACGTCTGATTCCTCCTCCTGACTCATACAGAAGAAATCTGAACGATGGAGCAACTAGTCTTTAGTATTGTGCAAAAAACAATAAAAGCGATTAGTATCATAATAAATCCTCCGACTGCCGAGGAACCGAACCTCAGACTTCGGGTTTGTAGTCAAGACGTTAATTGCAGAGCCACCATGATTTGACTGTACTGACCCAAAACTTTAAATTCAATAATGAATTTATGAACTTCCATTAATGCAGCCAGAGTTTCTTGAATTTGGCTTGTTTCCACAACTGGTTGCAGACTACATGTCAGTTAACTAGTAGAGTTCCTTACTTGGTACAGGTAATATTAATTAATATTATTAAGTTTATACATATATTCAGTTTCGAGTTACTTAAGGAGTGAGTTTTTCTTATGCATATGGCATCGTGTGTTTGGGTAAAAATGTAACGCAATGATGCTTACATGCCGGAAGATAGAATGAACACATTCCGAAACTAGTTAAGTTATTAACACATTTCAGTTGCTGTAGAGAGAGTGAGTTAATAATATATTACAAGTGATAAACTGCTGCCATAGCACCTACAGTCTCATAATACACAACAAATTCGTACCAGTTACTGAATTTGAGCAGCTTGCAGAACCTAAGCCTATAGACAAAACAATCATTTAACCATGCAACCATTACTTGTACATCAAACCAGTTTCAGGGTCTTACCACGATTTCCTCGTAGTACTACAATATGAATCACTGGTATTTCATTTTCAACAACGCTTCACTTTAAAGCGACACTATTTTCTAATCGTATCTACGAACTTACAGAAACGCGTATTTGTAAGATTTATTCTTGAGAAAATTCACACATGTTGTTGTTCTTGTCGTCTTCAGTCCTGAGACTGGTTTGATGCAGCTCTCCGTGCTACTCTACCCTGTGCAAGCTTCTTCAACTCCCAGTACTTACTGCAACCTACATCCTTCTGAATCTGCTTAGTGTATTGATCTCTTGGTCTCCCTCTACGATTTTTACCCTCCACGCTGCCCTCCAATGCTAAATTTGTGATCCCTTGATGCCTCAAAACATGTCCTACCAACCGATCTCTTCTTCTAGTCAAGTTGTGCCACAAACTTCTCTTCTCCCCAATCCTATTCAGTACCTCCTCATTAGTTACGTGATCTACCCACCTTATCTTCAGCATTTTTCTGTAGCACCACATTTCGAAAGCTTCTATTCTCTTCTTGTCCAAACTATTTATCGTCCATGTTTCACTTCCATACATGGCTACACTCCATACAAATACTTTCAGAAACGACTTCCTGACACTTAAATCTATACCCGATGTTAACAAATTTCTCTTCTTCAGAAACGCTTTCCTTGCCATTGCCAGTCTACATTTTATATCCTCTCTACCTCGACCATCAAAAATTCACACATACAGTTTCGAAAAGTGGTTGATTGAGATATTAGACAAAGCACTTGTAATGTCTGCCAGATCACACTTTGCAGAGTTTGCGTAACACTCCCCTGCGAGGCAGACAAACCAGTGAAGAGTCGTGTTGCTCATGCTCCATGTCTCTTGTTGGCCCAAGTATAGTTGAGACCTAGCACGTAGGCTTTCGAGATAAGGTGAGCCACAATCGGATCAAAACCGAACATCGCGAACATCAGCGAAACGAACACTGGTCTGATGCCCGGCAAGCTATAACTGTCGGTTTTAGGCAAATGCCTCAGAAAACACAATCCACATACAGTTAAAATACAACACGCAGAACAAAGTTTACACGATTCAGAGATGGTGCCCACGACTTTGCTCCCTTAGGTCAAACCAGTAAAACCCCCGATTCCGTAAAATATCAAACTCCCACGTACAAAACAGCTTCACACTTGTAATTACTTCACAAATGAATTAGTATGTTAAGTAGCTGACGTTAAGCATGCAAGAGAGAAAAAGTTTAGAAAAGGTTAGAAATTATGTTTAAAGTTTCTTGAAAGTCGCTGAGTGCTCTCACTATCAACCACTGGGTGAGTGGATTCCACGTAATTTTTAAGCAAAAACTAGTTTTTTTATGAATCTCCCTGTTTATGACGTTACATCTCCTGAACCATGGTGGTGAAATTATATAATTCTACAAGTACACTCAGTGCTATATGTGGATACTGCCTGCAAACTATGTCGCAAATAGAGTCCGTAGTAAAGAAGAAATAAATTACATGGAAGTGCTACAGGCCCTCTACCGTTCCTAAACCACGCAAACGATTTGGGACACAAACTGAACAGCCCTCTGAGACTGTCTGCAGATGATGTTGTCACTTACCGTCTAGCAAAGTCATCAGAAGATTAAAACCAATCGCAAAATGACTTAGACACCATATCTCTATAGAGCGAAAAGTGTCAATTGTCTCTCAGTAACGAAACGTGTGGGGTCATCCACAAGAGAACAAAACAGAAATCTGTTACATTTCGGTTCCACGATAAATCGCACATATCAAAACACTGTCAATTCAGATAAATACCTAGGAATTACAATTATTAACAATGATCACGTTGATAATATTGTGGGAAAGCCAAACAAAACGTTTTATTGGCAGAACGCTTAGGAGATACTTCAGGTCTACTGAAGGGACTGCCTACACTAGATTTCTTCGTTCTCTGCTTCAGCGTTGTTATGCTGTATGGCATCCTTAGCAGATAGTATTAAGGAGGACATCGAAAAAGTTCAAAGAAGGCAGCTCGTTTTGTACTGTCGTGAAATAGGAGAGAGAGTGTTACGGATATGATAAACGAAGAGGGATGCCAATCATTAAAACAAAGGCGTTTTTCGTCGCGGCGAGATGTTTTCACGAAATTTCAGTCGCCAGGTTTCTCTTCTGAGTGTGAAAATGTTTTATTGTTGCCAACGTACATAGGGAGAAAAGGTCATTGTAAATCAGAACTTGCACAGACAAATTTATGTCCATTTTTGCCACGTGCTGTTAGAGAGCTGAACGCTAGAGAAATAGTGTGAAGGTGGTTCGACGAACCATCTGCCAGGAATTTAAGTGTGAGCTGCAGAATAGTCACGTAGGTGCAGTTGTGGACCCCGCACCCTAGAACAGTATTTCAGTGTCGACTAAACAAATACACTACTGGTTATTAAAATTGCTACACCAAGAAGAAATGCAGATGATAAACGGGTATTCATTGGACAAATATATTATACTAGAACTGACATGTGATTACATTTTCACGCAATTTGGGTGCATAGATCCTGAGAAAACAGTACCCAGAACAACCACCTCTGGCCTTAATAACGGCCTTGATACGCCTGGGCATTGAATCAAACGGAGCTTGGATGGCGTGTACAGGTACAGCTGCCCATGCAGCTTCAACACGATACCACAGTTCATCAAGAGTACTGACTGGCGTATTGTGACGAGCCAGTTGCTCGGCCACCATTGACCAGACGCTTTCAATTGGTGAGAGATCTGGAGAATGTGCTGGCCAGGGCAGCAGTCGAACATTTTCTGTATCCAGGAAGTCCCGTACAGGACCTGCAACATGCGGTCGTGCATTATCCTGCTCAAATGTAGGGTTTCGCAGGGATCGAATGAAGGGTAGAGCCACGGGTCGCAACACATCTGAAATGTAACGTCCACTGTTCAAAGTGCCGTCAATGCGAACAAGAAGTGATCGAGACGTGTAACCAATGTCACCCCATACCATCACGCCGGGTGGTACGCCAATATGGCGATGACGAATACACGCTTCCAATGTGCGTTCACCGCGATGTCGCCAAACACGGATGAGACCATCATGATGCTGTAAACAGAAGCTGGATTCATCCGAAAAAATGACGTTTTGCCATTCGTGCACCCAGGTTCGTTGTTGAGTACACCATTGCAGCCGCTCCTGTCTGTGATGCAGCGTCAAGGGTAACCGCAGCCACGGTCTCCGAGCTGATAGTCCGTGCTGCTGCAAACGTCGTCGAACTGTTCGTGCAGATGGTTGTTGTCTTGCAAACGTCCCCATCTGTTGACTCGGGGATCGACATGTGGCAGCACGATTCGTTACAGCCATGCGGATAAGATGCCTGTCATCTCGACTGCTAGTGATACGAGGCCGTTGGAATCCAGCACGGCGTTCCGTATTACCCTCCTGAACACACCGATTCCATATTCTGCTAACAGTCATTGGATCTCGACCAACGCGAGCACCAATGTCGCGATACGATAAACCGCAATCGCGATAGGCTACGATCCGACCTTTATCAAAGTCGGAAACGTGATGGTACGCATTTGTTGTCCTCCTTACACGAGGCATCACAACAACTTTTCACCAGCCAACGCCAGTCAACTGCTGTTTGTGTACGAGAAATCGGTTGGAAATTTTCCTCATGTCAGCATGTAGTAGGTGTCGCCACCGGCGCCAACCTTGTGTGAATGCTCTGAAAAGCTGATCATTTGCATATCACAGCATCTTCTTCCTGTCGGTTAAATTTCGCGTCTGTAGCACGTCATCTTCGTGGTGTAGCAATTTTAATGGCCAGTAGTGTATATTTAACGTTTCGCGGAGTGCGAAACATCATCGGATCACTCTGTAATGAAAAGTCGATGCCAATCTTTAGAGTTACTGTAAATGGAATCTGCATTTAGAGTTAAGTACGAGACCACAGCGGTGGAAAATTTCCGCTAAGAGATATCGCCCGCGGCTTCAGGCTTTGTAGTGCGTATCGTTTGGTTGCAGTGCTCGGCGGCGTTCAAGGACATGGCAGAAGCCTCACAGTATGGGCGAACTTTAGCGCCGGCGCGTCCCGCTGTGGCGCTGCCAGCGAATGTCTGCCGTGTCGAGGTCAAGCCCGCGAGGCGTAGCTACCATCCAGCTGGACTCTGCTGGACCGCGCTCGGTATTCCGACCGAGAGCCTCATTCTGGTTTCATAAGGGGAGGGAGGCGCTGTGTTCAGCTAATGTGAACACGATGCAGCGCTGTACGAAATGTAGTGTAGCATGCAGTAGTCACATGAAAGTAGAATTTTCGTACAGTTACATAACAAGACCCCCCCCCATGAACCATGGACCTTGCCGTTGGTGGGGAGGCTTGCGTGCCTCAGCGATACAGATAACTGTACCGTAGGTACAACCACAACGGAGGGGTATCTGTTGAGAGGCCAGACAGACGTGTGGTTCCTGAAGAGGGGCAGCAGCCTTTTCAGTAGTTGCAAGGGCAACAGTCTGGATGATTGACTGATCTGGCCTTGTAACAATAACCAAAACGGCCTTGCTGTGCTGGTACTGCGAACGGCTGAAAGCAAGGGGAAACTACGGCCGTAATTTTTCCTGAGGGCATGCAGCTTTACTGTATGATTAAATGATGATGGCGTCTTCTTGGGTAAAATATTCCGGAGGTAAAATAGTCCCCCATTCGGATCTCCGGGCGGGGACTACTCAAGAGGACGTCGTTATCAGGAGAAAGAAAACTGGCGTTCTACGGATCGGAGCGTGGAATGTCAGATCCCTTAATCTGGCAGGTAGGTTAGAAAATTTAAAAAGGGAAATGGATAGGTTAAAGTTAGATATAGTGGGAATTAGTGAAGTTCGGTGGCAGGAGGAACAAGACTTCTGGTCAGGTGACTACAGGGTTATAAACACAAAGTCAAATAGGGGTAATGCAGGAATAGGTTTAATAATGAATAGGAAAATAGGAATGCGGGTAAGCTACTACAAACAGCATAGTGAACGCATTATTGTGGCCAAGATAGATACGAAGCCCACATCTACTACAGTAGTACAAGTTTATATGCCAACTAGCTCTGCAGATGACGAAGATATTGAAGAAATGTATGATGAAATAAAAGAAATTATTCAGATAGTGAAGGGAGACGAAAATTTAATAGTCATGGGTGACTGGAATTCGAGTGTAGGAAAAGGGAGAGAAGGAAACGTAGTAGGTGAATATGGATTGGGGCTAAGAAATGAAAGAGGAAGCCGCCTGGTAGAATTTTGCACAGAGCACAACTTAATCATAGCTAACACTTGGTTTAAGAATCATGATAGAAGGTTGTATACAAGGAAGAACCCTGGAGATACTAAAAGGTATCAGATAGATTATATAATGGTAAGACAGAGATTTAGGAACCAGGTTTTAAATTGTAAGACATTTCCAGGGGCAGATGTGGACTCTGACCACAATCTAATGGTTATGACCTGTAGATTAAAACTGAAGAAACTGCAAAAAGGTGGGAATTTAAGGAGATGGGACCTGCATAAACTGAAAGAACCAGAGGTTGTACAGAGTTTCAGGGAGAGCATAAGGGAACAATTGACAGGAATGGGGGAAAGAAATACAGTAGAAGAAGAATGGGTAGCTTTGAGGGATGAAGTAGTGAAGGCAGCAGAGGATCAAGTAGGTAAAAAGACGAGGGCTAGTAGAAATCCTTGGGTAACAGAAGAAATATTGAATTTAATTGATGAAAGGAGAAAATATAAAAATGCAGTAAATGAAGCAGGCAAAAAGGAATACAAATGTCTCAAAAATGAGATTGACAGGAAGTGCAGAATGGCTAAGCAGGGATGGCTAGAGGACAAATGTAAGGATGTAGAGGCTTATCTCACTAGGGGTAAGATAGATACTGCCTACAGGAAAATTAAAGAGACCTTTGGAGATAAGAGAACCACTTGTATGAACATCAAGAGCTCAGATGGAAACCCAGTTCTAAGCAAAGAAGGGAAAGCAGAAAGGTGGAAGGAGTATATAGAGGGTCTATACAAGGGCGATGTACTTGAGGACAATATTATGGAAAGGGAAGAGGATGTAGATGAAGATGAAATGGGAGATACGATACTGCGTGAAGAGTTTGACAGAGCACTGAAAGACCTGAGTCGAAACAAGGCCCCCGGAGTAGACAACATTCCAGTAGAACTACTGACGGCC
Source organism: Schistocerca cancellata (assembly GCF_023864275.1). Taxonomy (NCBI): domain Eukaryota; kingdom Metazoa; phylum Arthropoda; class Insecta; order Orthoptera; family Acrididae; genus Schistocerca; species Schistocerca cancellata. The sequence goes on from NC_064627.1 coordinate 1,113,658,688, forward strand.
TTGGGAGAGCCAGTCCTGACGAAACTCTACCATCTGGTGAGCAAGATGTATGAAACAGGCGAAATACCCTCAGACTTCAAGAAGAATATAATCATTCCAATCCCAAAGAAAGCAGGTGTTGACAGATGTGAAAATTACCGAACAATCAGTTTAATAAGCCACAGCTGCAAAATACTAACACGAATTATTTACAGACGAATGGAAAAACTAGTGGAAGCCGACCTCGGGGAAGATCAGTTTGGATTCCGTAGAAATACTGGAACACGTGAGGCAATACTGACCTTACGACTTATCTTAGAAGAAAGATTAAGGAAAGGCAAACCTACGTTTCTAGCATTTGTAGACTTAGAGAAAGCTTTTGACAATGTTGACTGGAATACTCTCTTTCAAATTCTAAAGGTGGCAGGGGTAAAATACAGGGAGCGAAAGGCTATTTACAATTTGTACAGAAACCAGATGGCAGTTATAAGAGTCGAGGGGCATGAGAGGGAAGCAGCGGTTGGGAAGGGAGTGAGACAGGGTTGTAGCCTCTCCCCAATGTTATTCAATCTGTATATTGAGCAAGCAGTAAAGGAAACAAAAGAAAAATTTGGAGTAGGTATTAAAATCCATGGAGAAGAAATAAAAACTTTGAGGTTCGCCGATGACATTGTAATTCTGTCAGAGACCGCCAAAGACTTGGAAGAGCAGTTGAACGGAATGGATGGTGTCTTGAAGGGAGGATATAAGATGAACATCAACAAAAACAAAACGAGGATAATGGAATGTAGTCGAATTAAGTCGGGTGATGCTGAGGGTATTAGATTAGGAAATGAGACACTTAAAGTAGTAAAGGAGTTTTGCTATTTGGGGAGCAAAATAACTGATGATGGTCGAAGTAGAGAGGATATAAAATGTAGACTGGCTTTGGCAAGGAAAGCGTTTCTGAAGAAGAGTAATTTGTGAACATCGAGTATAGATTTAAGTGTCAGGAAGTCATTTCTGAAAGTATTTGTATGGAGTGTAGCCATGTATGAAAGTGAAACATGGACGGTAAATAGTTTGGACAAGAAGAGAGTAGAAGCTTTCGAAATGTGTTGCTACAGAAGAATGCTGAAGATAAGGTGGGTAGATCACATAACTAATGAGGATGTATTGAATAGGATTGGGGAGAAGAGAAGTTTGTGGCACAACTTGACTAGAAGAAGGGATCGGTTGGTAGGACATGTTCTGAGGCATCAAGGGATCACCAATTTAGTATTGGAAGGCAGCGTGGAGGGTAAAAATCGTAGGGGGAGACCAAGAGATGAATACACTAAGCAGATTCAGAAGGATGTAGGTTGCAGTAGGTACTGGGAGATGAAGAAGCTTGCACAGGATAGAGTAGCATGGAGAGCTGCATCAAACCAGTCTCAGGACTGAAGACAACAACAACAACATAACAAGACATGAAGCCTTCAAATGATATCGTCACGACGTAATCCAATAAGTTAAATGCGCCTGTAGTTTCCAGATTCTCATAATCCTACGCAATACTTCGATTATAAATATGATTCAGTTCTACTTTGGCTTTAACCCAAACCCATCAACATCCTCTGCAACATTCATTTGACTAATACAGAAATAAATTAATGTAGTTTCAGTGCTATTGACAAGGTATTTCAGACCGATTCTGTATTTCTGGGTTTCCGGAAGGCTTCTGACACTACCACACAAGCGGCTTGTAGTGAAACCACGTGCTTATGGAATATCGTTTCATTTATGTCACTGGATTTGTGATTTCCTGTCACAGAGGTCACAGTTGGTAGTAACTGACGGAGAGTCATCGAGTAAAACAGAGGTGATTTCTGTCGTTCCCCAAGGTAGTGTTACAGGCCCTTTGCTGTTCCTTACCTATATAAACGATTTGGGAGACAATCTGAGCAGCAGTCTTAGCTTGTTTGCAGATGACGCTGTCGTTTATCGACTATTAAAGTCATCATAAGATCAAAACAAATTGAAAAACGATTTAGAAAAGATATGTGAATGGTGCGAAAATTGGCAGTTGACCCTAAACAACGAAAAGTGTGAGTTCATCCACATGAGTACTAAAAGGAATTCGTCAAACTTCGGTTACACAATAAATCAGTCAAATCTAAAAGCCCTAAATTCAACTAAATATCTAGGTGTTACAATTACTTATGTTGGCAGGACACTTGGAAAATGTTACAGATCTACTAAGGAGACTGCCTACACTACGCTTGTCCGTCCTCTTTTAGAATACTGCTGCGCGGTGTGGGATCCTTACTGGATAGGACTGACGGAGTACATCGAAAAAGTTCAAAAAAGGGCAGTACGTTTTGTATTATTGCGAAATATGGGAGAGAGTGTCACAGAAATGATAACAGGACTTGGGCTGGACACGGTTAAAAGAAAGACGTTTTTCGTTGCGACGGAATCTTCTCACGAAATTCCAATCAACAACTTTCTCCTCCGAATGCGAAAATATTTTGTTGACACCGACCTACATAGGGAGAAACGATCACCACGATAAAATAAGGGAAATCGGAGCTCGTAGTGGAACATATAGGTGGTCGTTCTTTCTGCGGCTATACGAGATTGGAATAATAGAGAATTGTGAAGGTGGTTCGATGAACCCTCTGCCAGGCACTTAAATGTGATTTGCAGAGTAGCCATGTAGATGAAGATGAAATTATTTCACATAAAAAACGAATATGCTTATTGACACACAACGTACAGTCATACTGTACTTCCACTAATCACAGACCAGTCTGTCTGCCCGTTACCATACATAGGTTTTTCGCTCGAAAGGCAAACTGAAAAACCTCGCAAATTCATTATGCATAACTGTAAGTGGCGAAATCTTGAATGCCCAGTAAATAGCATATTCCGTCCCCAATATCGTGCAGACAATGTGCTTTTCATATGTGACTCCGTCAAGGGTGTATCTTTTTGTGGAAAACCTGCGCTGTCAGAGACAATAACCATGAACAATTTTGTACTGGTATCTGAGGTCGCCATCGATTGCAACTGATTGGAAACAGTGTTCGATCGAGAACATACTTCCACATACTGTAGGCGATTTATCATTTGGCGCTCTCCCTGCCCCCCCCCCCCCCCCCCCCCACTCACACACTTTCATCCGCGTCAGTTTGCCACTAATTGTGACATTCACTGTAAACAAACCTAGAAATTGGACGCCCATTTCAGCTTGATGCCCCAAGCTATGGCTCTTGTCATTTGGGCCATAAATCAGCTCTGATAGTAACATACGGTAGAGCAACTACAATGCTACAAATTATTTGGTTGTTCAATGTGTAGCATCAACGGGCGAGCGGCCATAATATACAGAACCAGCTCCTCCCTGTTGAATAGGGGAGCCATGCCGCTGTCCACCATACGTCACACGGGCTAGGGGTTACGTTGGACAAACGTCCACGCCGTTTGTAAATCAGAGCTTGGAAAAGGGTTGCCTGGATTTATGAGTTGGTGGTATGCTCTGACGCCTGAATACAACTAAGTCGAAAATCGACTTCCAGTCTTTAGGTACGGATATTTCTACGAGCGAGAGGTTGTACACCGGCCGGTGTGGCCGTGCGGTTCTAGGCGCTTCAGTCTGGAACCGCGTGCCCGCTACGGTCTCAGGTTCGAATCCTGCCTCGGGCATGGATGTGTTTGATATCCTTAGGTTAGTTAGGTTTAAGTAGTTCTAAGTTCTAGGGGACTGATGACCACAGATGTTAAGTCCCATAGTGCTCAGAGCCATTTTTTAAAGCGGTTGTACGAAACTGCTAACAAGGGAACCTCCCCATCGCACCCCCCTCAGATTTAGTTATAAGTTGGCACAGTGCATAGGCCTTGAAAAACTGAACACAGATCAATCGAGAAAACAGGAAGAAGTTGTGTGGAACTATGGAAAAAAAAGAAGCAAAATATACAGACTGAGTAGTCCATGTGTAACATATGCAACATCAAGGATAATGTGAGTGCAGAGGCGCCGTGGTCCCGTGGTTAGCGTGAGCACCTACGGAATGAGAGGTCCTTGGTTCAAGTCGCCCCTCGAGTAAAAAATTTACATTCTTTATTTTCGCAAAGTTATGATCTGTCCGTTCGTTCATTGACGTCTCTGTTCACTGTAATAAGTTTAGTGTCTGTGTTTCGCGACCGCACCGCAAAACCGTGCGATTAGTAGACGAAAGGACGTGCCTCGCCAATGGGAACCGAAAACATTTGATCGCAAGGTCATAGGTCAACCGATTCCTTCACAGGAAAACCCGTCTGATATATTCTATACGACACTGGTGACGGCATGTGCGTCACATGACAGGAATATGTTGTCGACCCACCTAACTTGTACACTTGGCGAATGGGTAAAAAGATTCTTCTACCTTGCCCGATTTAGGTTTTTTTGTGGATGTGATAATCACTCCCAAAAAAGTGATGAAAACATAAGAGTTTGTCACATAAAATGCAACAAATGAATGCAACAGTTTCACAGTCGCACAGTTTTCCCTGTGCTCTGTCAAAACATATGTATTTAACGTTTTCAAATTTTTCCGTGCGTAGACCCAAGCAAATCTGAACACGTCCTGGAATTTTGGAGAGCGAAGTTGATTATGTGTGAGTGCCTAAACTTTGATAATTGACACACGATCGCGTAAACAATACTGCTCTGTGTACGTGTGCAGCTTCGCAAAATCATAGAATACTTTCACAAAGTATTTCACTTGCCGAAAATCAAACACATCTAACGGTTGCACTAGAGTTGTACAACCTGGAGGAATGGTAATCACGTCTACTCCCACACTAAAATTGTCTGAAAATAAAAAATTAAAGTTTTCATTCGAGGGAAGACTTGAACCAAGGACCTCTCATTCCGCAGCTGCTCACGCTAACCACGGGACCACAGTGATCCTTGATGTTGCCTATCTTGCGTATGGACTACTCAGTTTGTATATTTTGCTTATTTTTTCATAGTTCCACACAACTTCTTCCTGTTTTCTCGATTGATCTGTGTTCAGTTTTTCAAGGCCCATCCACTGTGCCAACTTATAGCTAAATCTGAGGGGGGTGCGATGAGGAGGTTCCCTTGTAAGTATGGAGCTGTTGTGCCGGCACACTCTGAAACGAACGTGACTGGTACACAGTCTGGACCGGAGGCCTTGCCTTTATGAAGTGATTTAAGCCACTTCGCTACACCAAGGATATCTGCTTCTGAGCTGCTCTTGTTAGTAGTTGTTCTGGGCTCGAATTCTGTAATATTTCGAAATCGAAGTGATCGTCCCACTTCTTAGCAGAGCACTATTTAATGACGCGGCAGAGGTATTTTCACGTGGGAGATTTTAAAGTGGCATGAAATGATGCCAGTCATGTATCAGTCTCATATCTAATGGACAGACAATATAGGAATCAATGTTTGGTCTTCTGCATCTACTCGTCTGTCTAGAGCAAATCACAAGAGCGTCCTACCATAGAGGTGAGAAATAACCTCTCGGGCATAAGGCTACTTGTGTGACTCTCCATTCCCCCCCACCCCCCCCCCACCCCACCACCCACCCCCTTTTACCGACATAGGTTGTCTGACGTCAGTCCTACTCAGCTGGAGAGATTTGAACGTGCCTTTGATCTCACTCCCTTAACTGTGGGCGGTGGTTGAGCGGTCGTGCGTCACAAGGTTCCTCAACTCTTTCGGGATCTCGTGGAATCCGTGCAACGATGTATCGCCGTCGTCACCAGGGCGAATGAGAACGCTGCACGCTACTTGGTAGGTCCTTTAATTCAACTGACACGAACCTTCAACAGCCGAATTGCAATAATCATCACGAGATATTAGTGAAGTATATTGTTGCGGTGGTATGGTAATATTCTCTTTGCATGCTCACCAAGCGAACTGCTAGAGCGGTAACGAAATGGATACGTATTCGAGAGAAATTCTTGCATTTCAGTTGGATGAGTGAATGAAGCTATTATTATACATGTTTTTAGTAGGTTGGCGACTGTAGAGACCTTGCATGCTCTGGGAAGACGTGCGATGCTCCTCGAGAAAGGAAGGCGAGGAGATAGTCGCTAGCTCCTCGCGGGCAGACGTAATGTTTTCCCTACCTCTTTATTTCTCTACGACGACTGGAATTCGGAAACAGAAAACAAACTGGTTATTTGTTAAAACTGTTGGAACTAGCTATCGGACACATCACTTACTATCACGAGGGTTTTGCTCCAGAATATGACCGTGGCTGCGATAAATGCCCAGCAGAAAATAAGGGAGCTGGAACGCAACGAAAAAAAGACTTTGTTTTAACATTAGCCAACCCAATTCGCGCACCATGTCTGTAGCACTCTCTCTCCTATTTCGTGATAATACATTACGAGCGGCCCTTCTTAGAACTTTTTCAAAGTCCTCCGTCAGTCCCATCTGATGTGGATCCCACATCGCAAATCAGTACTCCAGAAGAGGGTGGACAAGCGTAGTGTAAGAAGTCTGTCTAGTACACCTGTTGCATTTTCAAAATGTTCTGCCAATAAATCGCAGTCTTTGATTTGCTTACCCTACAACAAGGAAAGCGTTTCTGAAGAAGAGAAATTTGCTAACATCGAGTATAGATTTAAGTGTTAGGAAGTCGTTTCTGAAAGTATTTGTATGGAGTGTAGCCATGTATGGAAGTGAAACATGGACGGTAAATAGTTTGGACAAGAAGAGAATAGAAGCTTTCGAAATGTGGTGCTACAGAAGAATGCTGAAGATTAGATGGGTAGACCACATAACTAATGAGGAAGTATTGAATAGGATTGGGGAGAAGAGAAGTTTGTGGCACAACTTGACCAGAAGAAGGGATCGGTTGATAGGACATGTTCTGCGGCGTCAAGGGATCACCAATTTAGTATTGGAGAGCAGCGTGGAGGGTAAAAATCGTAGGGGGAGACCAAGAGATGAATACACTAAGCAGATTCAGAAGGATGTAGGTTGCAGTAGGTACTGGGAGATGAAGAATCTTACACAGGATAGAATAGCATGAAGAGCTGCATCAAACCAGTCTCAGGACTGAAGACCACAACAACAACAACAACATTATCTATGTGATCGTTTCTATTTAAGGTATTCGTAGCTGTAATCCCTAATTATTTATGTGAATCTACAGCCTTGAGGTTTGTGTATTTTATCCTATAACCGAAATTTTGTGGATTCCTTTTCGTACTCGAGCGGATGACTTCAAATTTTTCATTGCCACTCTTCGCATCATACAGATATCTTGTCTAAATCATTTTGCAATTGGTTTTTATCATCTGATGAGATTATAAGACTGAAAATGACAGCATCATAGACAAAGAATTTAAGGGGGCTGCTCAGAATGTCTTTTAAATTGTTTATGTAGATCAGCAACAACAGAGGGCCTATAACACTTCCTTGGAGAACGCCGGATATCACTTCTGTTTTACTGGTTTGCTACGTAGTGGGACAGGAAATTACGAATCTTGTCGTACAAGCCTTCTGGGAATTTAAAGATTTGGAATCAGTTTGACTTCCACTGTAGACAGCACTCATTACTTAGTGAGAATAAAAAGCTAGCTGTGTTTCACAGGGACGGTATTTTCTGAATCCGTGTTGGCTGTTTGACAATAAATCTTTTACTTCGACTTAACTCATAATGTTCGAACACAGTATATGTTCCAGAATCTTACTATATATCGACGTTAGCGAGTCTGTAATTCAGCGTATTACTGCCATTTCCTTGATTGGGTATTCGTGTGATTTGCGCAGCTTTCCAGTCTTCGGGCGAGCGGTTGTATACGACTCCTAAGTATGGAGTTACTGTATCAGCATACTCCGAAACGAACCTGACTTGTACACAATGTGGAGGCCCAGCCATTATGAATTGATTTAAGCTGCTTCGCTACACCGAGCATATCTACTCCCAAGTTGCTCCTGTTGGTAGTTATTCTAGACTAGAATTCTGGAATATTTACTTCGAGTTCTTTGGTGAAGGAATTTCGGAAAACTGTGTTTAATAACTCTAATCCGTGACATCACAATTGATACCGCGCAGCGAATGTGTTGATTGCGTCTTTCCGCTGATATATTTCACATACGACCAGGACCTCTTTGGATTTTCCGCCAGATTTCGAGACAGAATTTCGTTGTGGAAACTATTAAACGCACCTCGCATCGAAGTTCGCGCTATTTTTGGAGCTTCTGTAAAACTTGGCCAGCCTTGAGGGTTTTGTGTTCTATGAAATTTGGTATGCCTTTTTCGTTGTCTCTGCAACAATGTTCTGACGTATTTTGTGTAGCATAGGGGTTCAGTACCATCGTATCAGGTTGGCAAGCCTTGTGCGTGGAGGAGGGGAGTTTAAACGAAGTAGCCACGTTCGAATTGTGTGACGGCTGCTTCCGATTAGCCGCCATCTCATGGATTTTAGTTAGCGAATCCACGACTAACGTCATCAAACTGAAATTTCAGGTACAGTGACTCGCTTAGCTGGAGATGTTACTGACAGCTCTCTTTGCTTAATCCAGCACAGTTAAACATGTAACATTCGACCACAAAGCTTCTTTGCATTTAAACTAATTATCAAATAAAAATTTTAAAGTACATGACCGCCATCCTTCAGTTATTATCTGAAAGATATTATTATTTAAGTGATAACATTCGATATTCGAAGTGCTACAAAGTGGTGTACATTTCCTATCCTACCATCCTACGATAAGTTCCAATTACAAAATGATCTAGAGAGAATTTCTGTATGGTATGAAAAGTGGCAATCGGCACTAAACAAAGAAAAGTGCGAGGTCATCCACATGGTTACTAAAATAAGTCCGATGAATTTTGGGTATACGATAAATCGCACAAATCTAAGGGCTGTCGATTCGACTAAATACCTTCTAAGGGCTGTCGAATTCGACTAAATACCTTGGAATTACAATTACGAGCAACTTAAATTGGAAATAGCATATAGATAATATTGTGGGGAAGGCCAAACAAAGACTGCGCGTTGTTGGCAGAACACTTAGAAGATGCGACAAACCCACTAAAGAGACAGCCTACATTACAGTTGTCCGTCCTCTGCTGGAGTATTGCTCCGCGGTGTGGGATCCTTACCAGGTAGGATTGACGGAGGACATCGAGAAAGTGTAAAGAAGGGCAGCGCGTTTCGTGTTATCGCACAATAGGGGTCAGAGTGTCACTGATATGATACGCAAGTTGGGGTGGCGGTCACTGAAATAAAGGCGGTTTTCTTTGCGGCGAGATCTATTTACGAAATTTCAATCACCAACTTTCTCTTCCGAATGTGAAAAATATTTTTTTGACACCCACCTACGTAGGGAGAAACGATCATCATAATAAAATAAGAGAAATCAGAGCTCGAACGGAAAGATGTACGTGTTCGTTTTTCCCATGCGAGAGTGGAATGGTAGAGAAGTAGTATGAAAATGGTTCGATGAACCCTCTGCCAGGCACTTAAGTGTGAATTGCAGAGTAACCATGTAGATGTAGATGTAGGCCAGAACACTTTTATATTACTTTTTGTTTTGTTAAATTACTTAGGTTAAATGTATGGTTCCATAATAGAGGCCAAGCGGTTGTAGGCGCTACAGTCTGGAACCGCGCGACCGCTACGATCGCAGGTAGGAATACTGCTTCGGGTATGGATGTGTGCGATGTCCTTGGGTTAGTTAGGTTTAAGTAGTTCTAAGTTCTAGGGGACTGGTGACCTCAGCAGTTAAGTCCCGTGGTGCTCAGAGCCATTTGAACCATAATAAAGGCGCGTCTGGATGCTGCGCCCGATTCTCTCCATCTGAGCAAGTGGTTAGGTTTCAACAGGGCGCTTTACTATCCATCTTCTCTTTCCCTGTCACAATCAGTATCAGGATAAGCAAAGCTGTACTGATGCATATATCTGAGCGTACTTTTCGCTGAATGGATTGTGCAGTAGATGTTGTCCAAGTAGATTTTATGAACGTGCCATATCCGAAGTGATTAACTTATACTAATAGACTGGGGCTCGTCTCGGAGGAATCTGCTTCTGACGGAGAACGAAATATTGACAGAATCTCCTTCCTAATCGGGGTACAGATATGGTGATGAACTTTCCAAGAACATTAGCCTGCTAATCGATGTTTTAAGTTAAAAGCGTAACCTGTAAGTGCTCTCACTATGCGAGCTGGTGCAGTAGCTCAGACCTGGGCTTGTGTTGGAGAAGAATGAGGTTCAAACCGTCGTTCATTCACTCATTAAATTCAGTTTTTTGATGTGTTCTGTTTTTTGATAAGTTACTTCATGTGAATTTTGGGTTATTTTATAGAATACCATAATATCCTTTGTTCTTCCCTATTTTTGCGCCGTATAGCAGCTAGCTATTTTGAGTCCTTCATCTACATCCGCAGTGACAATGATTTCAACTAAAACGTCTTGACCATCTAAAAAGTCCTACGTTACATTACTAAATTGAGAAACTAACGTTTATTACTTGAAGATGGTACTGCATAGTCAGGTGGTAAGTTTATGATTGCCTCTCAATAAATTTGTTCCTGAAAACGATTGTGAGACCAAATATTCCAATAAAGAGGATATAGTAGATGTACAAGGGGCGTTCAATAAGCAATGCAACACATTTTTTTCCTGAAAGCAGGTTGGTTTTATTCAGAATTGCGATACACAATATTATTCCCCACTCTTCTGGCTACAAAACCCCATTTTTCAACATAATCTCCGTTCAATGCGGCGGCCTTACCCCACCTTACTGGCAGGGTCTGTATGCCCGCGTCGTATCACTTTACTGGTCGGCGTCGGAACCAACGTCTTGCTGCATCAATAGCGTCCCCATCACCATTCACGTACTGCTTCCTGCGGAGTGAATCCTTCATTGAAAGAAACAGATGGAAGTCGGATCCTGACTGTAGACCGTATGAGGAAGAACAGTCCAATGAAGTTTTCTGAGCTCCCCTCGTGGCCGTACGCGTCTGTGAGGCCCTGCGTTGCCATGGAGAAGGAGAAGTTCGTTTGCGTTCTTGTGGCGACGTACAAGCTGGTAGCACAATACACTTCAGAGCAGATCGTTGCACCGTGAGGGAGGACATCAAACAGGATAACCACTTCTGAGTCCCTGAAGAGCGTCGCCATCACTTTACCTGCTGAGGGTGCGGCTCTGAAGTTTTTCTTCGGAGGAGAGGTCTTGTGGCCCCACTCCATGCATATCAGTTTTGTTTCCGGTTCGAAGTGGTGAACCCATGTTTCATCGCCTGTAACGATGTTCGACAAAAATTGTCACGATCAGCCTTGTAGCACGCAAGCAATTCTCTCAGATGGTGCTTCGTTGCTCTTTGAGGTCTTCTGTTAGTGGCGATATTTTTTTTTTCCTTTATTGAGTTTCGATTCCCCCCCCCCCCCCTAAGGGGGCGGGCTGGCAGTAGCTTAGTACGCCGCTCTTCAGCCTACAGAATTTGTTTTAAAAAGATGAAGATAATAAATAATAATAAAAACAGGCCATAAAAATGGAGACTTAAATGGTAACATGGCGGAAAAATCGTGAAACATAAAACATAGAGCAAGCAGATGATGATGCTAATAAAACACATATGAAGCAGACAGGTAAAATAATAGACAGACAATTAAAAAACACGGCGAAAGTCTGGTTTCTGTTAGCAAGAGACATAAAATTCACACCCAATGACAGCATGAATTCTGTTCGCAACACTTTGGAAAGACGAACAATACTGAACATTCACTTGAACATGTGAAACGTCCCCTTCGAACAATTATACATGACTCTGCTTAAACTGACACACAACATTTTTAGCGCAACGCAATCTGACTTTCAGAAATCCCTACAAAAGAATGGCCCTGACTAACATTAACCTATACGTTTCACAAATCGCTTACCTCACAAAAATCTTGGTTACTCGAACTACTGTAATACAGCGAGCGCCACTACTGCCAGCTAAATAAAAGATTCAAACTACAGTAGGCACTAACTACTGATAGGCATAGTTAGCAAATGAAAGATTTTAATAGAGAACAAACAATGTATTTACCTTAATATTCATAATATATATAGCAGTTCATGACATCCAGTATTACAAATTTCAAAACTCCGCCATCTCTCTCCCCACATCCACCACTGCTGGCGGCTCACCTCCAACTGCGCAACGCTACGCGCTGTTCACATCCAGCTGCCCAACACTATAATGGCTGACAAGAATGCAAACTGGCCACAGACTGCACACAGCACAACCAGTGATTTTCATACAGAGAGCGCTACATGGCGGCGGCGTTACCAATATAAGAACCTAAACAGCCTACTTACACATGGCACTAAAATGTTGGCAAATATGACATACCACAGCTGAGGGCAGGTGGGAAGAAACTGGACAGATGATGGGAAATGAAAAGGGGGGAAGGAGAGAAAAAAAGAAGGGGGGGGAAGACGGGAAAAGGAGCCGATGGAGGACGAGGACTCATAAGAGGATGGTGTGGGGGGGGGGAGTGCTGGGCAGACACGACAGAGAGTGGGGAAAGGCAGAGGAGGGGATTACAAAGGGACTCGGGGGGGGGGGGGGAGGGGAGGTAGGGAGAGGTGAGGCAGGGAGAAAACAGGATAGAAGGGGGGAAGATGGAGCCCAGGGAAAGGACAGAGGAAAGGAAGGGGGGGGTGAGGATCGAGGATCAGAGGTCGATAGGAGGGATAAATGGAGGAAGAGAGGGCATCATCCGGGTGGGGGAGTTGACGGAAGCCACCTTGGGAAATGAGATGTAGGGTGTAGAGATGGAGGATAGGGGGGACACAACAGTGAAGGCGTGGCAGGGGGCGGTGATGGGAGAGGAGAGGAGCAACCAGTGGGTGAGGCAGATCAAGTCAGTGGGAGGTGTAGAGGATGTGGACATGTTTGAGGAATAGGAGCAGATGGGGGAAAGGAATGAGGTCATAGCGGATCCGCATGGGGGTCGGGAGGCGTATACGGAAGGTCATGCGGAGTGCACGACGCTCAAGGATCAGGAGGGACTTATAGAATTTGGTGGGGGGGGGGGGAGGGTTGATATCCAGGCGGGAGTGGCGTAACAGAGGACAGAGTATGGTTAGCGGCGAGGAACCCAGTGGGTATACCGCTTTGAGTACCCCAACTAATGGACGAGTGTGGCAGCGCTACCAACAAAGACGTCCACTTGAGCAGCGAGGCGTTTCATTGTGATTCGTCGATCACCTCGAACAAGAGTGTCCGCACGTTCCAGCATTGCAGGAGTGACAGCTTTGTACGACCGACCGGCACAAGCGAGACCAGACATGTTTGTGCGACGTTGTTGAGATGATGACAGACACGTCACCCAGCGATTCACCGTGCTTCTGTTCATTGCCACGTCTCCGTAGACATTCTGTAAGCGCATGTGAATACCTGTAATGCTCTGGTTTTCTGCCAAAAGAAACTTAATGACAGCTCTCTGCCTGGAACGAACCACCGCTAAAGACGACACTCTGAAGGCTACTACATTGCCGCCACCTATCGGAACTTCGTGAAGCAGTAGAGACTGTTCAAATGTGTGTGAAACCTTACGGGACTTAACTGCTAAGGTCATCAGTCCCTAAGCTTACACACTACTTAAACTAAATTATCCTAAGGACAAACACACACACCCATGCCCGAGGGAGGTCTCGAACCTCCGCCGGGACCAGCCGCACAGTCCATGACTGTAGCGCCCCAGACCGCTCGGCTAATCCCGCGCGGCGTGTAGAGACTGAAGTGACAATATTCCACCCTGACGCACAACAAATTCCGCATTTTTTCAACCGAAATTGGTTCACTTACTGAATGTCCCTCCTAAATTTGTGGTTCACCGAAGTCCCACAAATATGGAATGGAATATACTCAGTGGAGTACGTTGAGCAAGGTGAACTGACTCATAAGGCTCTACGTCGAAATACAGGGTGGTCCATTGATAGTCACCGGGCCAAAATTCTCACGAAATAGGCATCAAACGAAAAAACTACAAAGAACGAAACTCGTCTAGGTTTTAGGGGGGCACCAGATAGCGCTACGGTTGCCCCGCTAGATGGCGCTCTCATAGGTCAAACGGATATTAACTGCGTTTTTTTAAATAGGAAACCTCATTTTCATTACATATTCGTGTCGTACGTAAAGAAATATGAATCTTTTAGTTGGACCACTTTTTTCGTTTTGCGATAGATGGCGCTGTAATAGTCACAAACGTATAATTACGTGGTATCAGGTAACATTTTCCCAGTGCGGACAGATTTGCTTCGTGATCCATTAGCCGTGTTAAAATGGACCGTTTACCAACTGCGGAAAAGGTCGATATCGTGTTGATGTATGGCTACTGTGATCAAAATGCCCAACAGACAAGTGCTATGTATGCTGCTCGGTATCCTGGACGACATCAGCCAAGTGTCCGAACCGTTCGCCGGATAGTTACGTTATTTAAGGAAACAGGAAGTGTTCAGCCACATGTGAAACGTCAACCACGACCTGCAAAAAATGATGATGCGCAAGTAGGTGTTTTAGTTGCTGTCGCGGCTAAGCCGCACTTCACTAGCAGACAAATTGCGCGGTGTTGGGAATGCTACATCAACATCGATTGCACCCGTACCATACTTCTATGCACTAGGAATTTCATGGCGAAGACTGAACGTCGTGCACAGTTCTGCCACTAGGCACAAGAGAAATTACGGGACCATGACAGATTATTTGCACGCGTTCTATTTAGCGACGAAGCGTCATTCATCAACAGCGGTAACGTAAACCGGCGTAATATGCACTATTGGGCAATGGAAAATCAACGATTGCTGCGACAAGTGGAACATCAGCATCCTTGGCGGCTTCATGTATGGTGCGGCATTATGGGAGGAAGGATAATTGGCCCCTATTTTATCGATGGTACTCTAAATGGTGCAATGTATGCTGATTTCCTACGTATGTTCTACCTATGTTACTACAAGATGTTTCACTACATGACAGAATGGCGATGTACTTCCAACATGATGGGTGTCCGGCACATAGCTCGCGTGCGGTTGAAGCGGTACTGAATGCGTATTTCATGACAGGTGGATTGGTCGTCGAAACACCATACCATGGCCGCACGTTCACCGGATCTGACGTCCCCGGATTTATTTCTGTGGGGAAAGTTGCCAGGATATTTGCTATCGTGATCCACCGACAACGCCTGACAACATGCGTCAGCGCATTTTCAGTGCATGTGCGAACATTACGGAAGGCGAACTACTTGCTGTTGAGAGGAAATTCGTTACACGTATCGCCAAATGCATTGAGGCTGACGGAGATCATTTTGAGCATTTACTGCATTATTGTGGTATCTACAGGTAAACAGGCTGTAACAACATGCAATGTCAGAAATGAATAAGTTCAGAAAGGTACGTGTATCACATTGGAACGACCGAAATCAAATGTTCAAACGTACCTACGTTCTGTATTTTAATTTTAAAAACCTTCATGTTACCAGCTGTTCGTCTAAATTTGTGAGCCATATGTTTGTGACTATTACAGCGCCATCTATCACAAAGCGAAAAAAGTGGTCCCACTAAAACATTCATGTCTTTACGTACTACAGGAATATGTAATAGAAATGGGGGTTCCTATTTTTATAAACAATCAGTTGATATCCGTTTGACCTATGAGAGCGCCATCTAGCGGGCTAACCATAGTGCCATCTGGTTTCCCACTTCAAGCTAGACAAGTTTTCGTTCTTTGTAGTTTTTTCGTTTGACGCTTATATCGTGAGATATTTGGCCCGGTCACGATTAATGGACTATCCTGTATACTCAAACGTTGACCCTAATATCCAGCGTCTTATTTCCATTCCTTCGTGATGAAGAAAGGTGATAGAGAGATTGAATGAAGGTGCAGCTGCGATGTGACCACCTCGCTGGTCAAGGCAGGGGGCAGGCGCCGCTTCCCCGGCGCGCCGACCGCCTCCGCCGCGGCCGGGCCTTGCCCACGCCGAACGCCGTGATCCAGGCCGCGGCGTGCCAGCGCCGTGACGTCACGCGGCGGCGCGGCCTTGGCGCGTCCGCTGGCGCGCCTGCGCACAATCGCGGCTGTGCCCATCTGGCCGCTGGCGGCTTACAGGGCACTCGCGCTACAGCCGGAAATTGCAGCGGCAACGGCGCGGCGTAGCGCTGCGGAGTCGTTCCAGGGCTGCGTAATTCTTTTATTGTGCTACAGCTCACCTCTTAGGGAAACTGGAGCAGATACAGGGTCTTTCAAAAATGACCGGTATATTCGAAACGGCAATAAAAACTAAACGAGCAGCGATAGAAATACACCGTTTGTTGCAATATGCTTGGGACAACAGTACATTTTCAGGCGGACAAACTTTCGAAATTACAGTAGTTACAATTTTCAACAACAGATGGCGCTGCGGTCTGGGAAACTCTATAGTACGATATTTTCCACATATCCACCGTGCGGAGCAATAATATGGCGTAGTCTCTGAATGAAATTACCCGAAACCTTTGACAACGTGTCTGGCGGAATGGCTTCACATGCAGATGAGATGTACTGCTTCAGCTGTTCACTTGTTTCTGGATTCTGGCGGTACACCTGGTCTTTCAAGTGTCCCCACAGAAAGAAGTCACAGGGGTTCATGTCTGGCGAATAGGGAGGCCAATCCACGCCGCCTCCTGTATGTTTCGGATAGCCCAAAGCAATCACACGATCATCTAAATATTCATTCAGGAAATTAAAGACGTCGGCCGTGCGATGTGGCCGGGCACCATCTTGCATAAGCCACGAGGTGTTCGCAGTGTCGTCTAAGGCAGTTTGTACCGCCACAAATTCACGAAGAATGTCCAGATAGCGTGATGCAGTAATCGTTTCGGATCTGAAAAATGGGCCAATGATTCCTTCGGAAGAAATGGCGGCCCAGACCAGTACTTTTGGAGGATGCAGGGACGATGGGACTGCAACGTGGGGCTTTTCGGTTCCCCATATGCGCCAGTTCTGTTTATTGACGAAGCCGTCCAGGTAAAAATAAGCTTCGTCAGTAAACCAAATGCTGCCCACATGCATATCGCCGTCATCGATCTTGTGCACTATATCGTTAGCGAATGTCTCTCGTGCAGCAATGGTAGCGGCGCTGAGGGGTTGCCGCGTTTGAATTCTGTACGGATAGAGGTGTAAACTCTGGCGCACGAGACGATACGTGGACATTGGCGTCATTTGGACCGCAGCTGCAACACGGCAAACGGAAACCGGAGGCCGCTGTCAGATCACCTGCTGCACTAGCTGCGCGTTGCCCTCTGCGGTTGCCGTACGCGGTCGCCCTACCAAAATCATGAAAAGTTCAATTTTTACTTTTTTGCGTTTTCTGAATCTGCAGACTATTACCTTTTAATAGACATATAATTTATTCAATTCCGAAGACTACAACTATTTTTAAATTTTTTTTGAAATGTGTTCTACATGGGCGTGACCCACTGTGGCGCTGTTAAACTGCTGTCAAATGGTGTTATTATTAACGTCTGTGTTCATCAGGTACATTTTAGTGATGTGAGATAAAGTATGTGTTGTGGCTAACCTGTGATGGTTCAATATATATCGCTGGTGTGATTGTCGATTGTTTCATGTTTATTTACTCTGTTGTTATCTCGAAAATATTTGTAATTAATTCTGTTTCTTGAGTCTCTGTTTTGTTGAAGTATAATAATGAGTAAAAGTAAAGTTGCTGTTGCGACTTTCAATGATGGCAACATTGTAAGGTGCAAGCTATTTAGAAATATGGGAATGAAGATAGGTTCTAACATGGTACGAGCGATGCTTGCTTTAGACAAGGAACGCCTTCGGGCTGCAGACAGGGCTGTAAAGAGTCTAGAAATACAAGCAAGAGTAAACAGGAGGAGGAACAAGAGGAAGCTGGAGGAGGAGTTTGCAGAGGATGAAGATAATCCATCCTATGGACCTGGAATGCACTAAAAAGTTAATCCAATCTTTGTCGCTCGATTCCCAAAACTTTTATTTTCTCATACTAATTACATGTTTTCTAAGGATCATCCAAACATATTTGTTTCAAACATTCAGTAAATGTTACACAGTACCTTCTGCATAATTTAACACAGCCTTTTTCCAAAAACTGTATATTTTTGAATATATAAATAAAAAATTGCAAAAAAAATGTTGTGAATTTTCATTACAATTGAAAAAAAAATCATCTTTAATAACTGAACTAAAATTTTGTAAAATCCCTCTGTTAAGTTGTAGCCCATATTCCAATAAATAATCTGTAAAAATTTCAACTTCCTACCTCAAATACTTTGTGAGGAAAGATGTAATTTATAAGCGTTATTTTAACATTGCAAGTATAGGGCGTTCCGGAGCCCCTTAAGGGGGGTAGGACGTCAAACGGGCCGACTTGGAGCAGGAGAGGCACCACACGACGTTTTAATTTCCTCTGTCTATACTTTTACAAATAAGTTCATAAAACTTTGTCAGCATGACCAGGAAGGCTTCAGGATTCACGCTCATACCAGTGGAAATTAAAAAGTATAACAAAATAAATTTTTTTTACGTGTGAAATTTCATCATTTTTTTCACTTACTATTGGCTCCATTCGTTGCCTTAGGTACACTTTTCTTCATAAGTAAGGGAGATTCTTCGATGAGTTTTGCACAGCATACAAACCATACTTAGAGGTGTATGACACTCTACAATTTTCCAAATCTATTAAAAACTGTGCTAAAAATTGAGATAATTAAACATAAAATTTGAGTTACTTCTAAACATGAAGTTTAAAATGTAACAGCTCATTCATTTTTTCGTTAATTAAATAAATTCTAGAGTTTCATACACCTGTATATATGGTTTGTATGCTGTGCAAAATTCAACGAAGAATCTCTCTTACTTGTGAAGAAAAGTGTACCTATAGCAACAAATGCAGCCAATAGTAAGTGAAAAAATGATGAAATTTCACACGTAAAAAAAATTTATTTTGCTATACTTTTGAACTTACATTGCTATGAGTTTGAATCCTGAATCCTTCCTGGTCGTCTTGACAAAGTTTTATGAATGTATTTGTAAAAGTATAGACAGTGGAAATTAAAACGTCGTGTGGTGCCTCTTCTGCTCCAAGTCGGCCCGTTTGACGTCCTACCCCCCTTAAGCTATTTAAGGAATCACGGAAAGCATAAACCTGGTAGCTGGACGGGGATCTGAACCGAGGTCCTCCCGAAAGCACGACCATTGTTTACCACCTTCCTCGGTAATTTTCATGTAGAATTTGATCCTTGGCTAGCGTACAGTACTCTGGTGCAAAGGTCTTTAACACACCCTCATCTAATTAATATAAATTAAGTAATTGGGACTTCCTACCATACCCAAAGAAACTCAAATATTTTTCCTATTAGCCTCTCCTACAAATTATCTGGTTGTTTAATTTCGAGGACTGACAGTTATCGTTGACTGCTTTGCAAGTAACTATATTTGTTGTAAAGTAACATGACAAGTAGTTTGTGTACTGTTAATACATCGTCCCAGCAGACCCCCCCCCCTCTCATACTAACATTTCAAAATATTAATAACTACCATCTTCAGAGAGTATACATACTATCACATCAAACAATATTTAGAAGATGGTACTTCCCACGTTTTTACCTTATTCTTTGTGTCTTATTTTCCTGCTAAGTAATGCGTAAATAAAAGTCATCTCCGTAGCCGAGGTGAAAACAAAGGGGGGGGGGGGGGAGAAGGGCGGTGGTGGTGGTGGTGGAAAGGTCGGTAATACATGACTGTCAGGTGGCGCTCGACTCAGAGGTAAGTCGGTTCGAATCCTGCTAGTGGATGAAATTTTCAGAGCCAATGTTTGGCCGGCAACGGGAGGAGAGGTGGTGGCCTTAAAGTTCCTGGCCACCAGCTTCTGTGCCAGTGTCCGCTATTAAATTCCAGACCTCATCGCAGTGTCTCATGGAGTCAGTATGTTACAATTTTGACGGTAACCCGTCAATCGGATTAAGACGATATACTCGGCGGTCTGCCTGATGCTATTCGAGAGTAAGCTATACGATGGGCAGCAGGTTTGACCCTCTGTTTTCTCTCATGATCATCATCATCATCATACAACACAAACACAACGCTACACTACAGACATCTACACCCACCTGCAATCCATTCATGCACATCCGACGCAATCCGCACATACCCCAACGAAGTGGGTCACTGTGCACAGAGGAAGAACTCCATTTCCGACTGGCGGTTCACCCCAATCCGCAGGGTATCCTAGATAACATTTTCTTAACGTAGAAGTTTATTTTTCTCATGCAATATAGCTGGCATATTCATTACTGACACAATTTTCATTACGGTCCTCTTTTTTTTTTTTTTTTACTCACATTCTTATTTATGAAATGTGTAATATTTTTCAAAACTGGTTCAAATGGGTCTGAGCACCATGGGACTTAACTGCTGAGGTCACCAGTCCCCTAGAACTTAGAACTACTTAAACCTAACTAACCTAAGGACATAACACACATCCATGCCCGAGGCGGGATTCGAACCTGCGACTGTAGAGGTCGTGCGGTTCCAGACTGAAGCGCCTAGAACCGCTCGGCCACATCGGCTGGCTAATATTCGTCCAAATATTGCTATACCCAAATGCTGTTTTTTCTGCCTATTGTGAGAGCTGTTTTCTTTCTGTGTTTTTTGGGAGAACAGTCGTAGGAAAAACAAATCCCTAGGCAGTCTTCGCATGTGTACCAAAAACAGAGTTAACAGTGAAACTAAGATTAACAAGAGACCAAAGCTCAACTATCATTTCATACGAGTGAGCGCGGCGAAAATTAATTAACTTTTCGATGTTAGCAGAGGAGGCCGTAACTCCTCGCTATCGTCGTTTCCGTGGTTGCAAATTCTTCAGCATGCATGCAATGTACAACGCTACACTCGACACGAACAACTGATAACTGACGTCACCGACCAGGTTGGCGGCTGATTTATGCACTGGCACGTAACGCGCGCCCATCACGAGTCACTCTTGTGTGATTGGCCGAGGGAATAAAAGGCAGCGAGAGAGAATTATTCGCCGGATATGGAAGATGTCGAGCATATCGCCGTTCGCAGATACTTATTAGTGCTAAGCCTGGATACTATTCTCAGAGTTCTGTGTGTCCACTCGTTCTCACCAAGCCGACCTTAAACACATCAAACTGAAAGAACACACACAGGTCGCAATGAAAACGAGATATGTAAATGTTTGCAAATTTGTTGTTGTGTAATAACTTGATGTTGACCACGGACGTTGTAACTGGCACCGACAAGGACTGACCAAACCGGGGATCCTCAAACCGTCGAACGCGATCGATCAGTCGATCGCCACAGCCTTATGGGTCGATCTCTCAAAACCTGTGAGGCAGTACAGTAAATCTGTCACCACTGTCTCCGCCTCTTTCGTTTCCATCTGAATTTCATCGTCTTTAACGCTCATACCCTGCAACAGTCTTTCCTCCTGCTACTACTACTCCCGAATTGTAACTTGGGAATGTGTCATGAGCGGCAGGAACAAAGAAAATGGTTTAAATGGCTCTGAGCACTATGGGACTTAACATCTTAGGTCATCAGTCCCATAGAACTTAGAACTAGTTAAACCTAACTAACCTAAGGACATCACACATATCCATGCCCGAGGCAGGATTCGAACCTGCGACCGTAGCGGTCGCGCGGTTCCAGACTGAAGCGCCTACAACCGCTTGGCCACAACGGCCGGCAGGAACAAAGGTCCGTCTACACTAGGCAACCCGAACCACTGTTTTCGAGCTTCCACAAATCAACAATGTGCATTACGGAGGTAACGATCTCTTAAACACTTGATTTTGTGCCGTGCGGGATTAGCCGAGCGGTCTAGGGCGCTGCAGTCATGGACTGTGCGGCTGGTCCCGGCAGAGGTTCGAGTCCTCCCTCGGTCATGGGTGTGTGTGTTTGTTCTTAGGATAATTTAGGTTAAGTAGTGTGTAAGCTTTAGGGACAGATGACCTTAGCAGTTAAGTCCCATAAGATTTCACACACATTTGAACATTTGAACTTGGTTTTATCGAAACTAGGAGTGCTGTTCATATTGACGAGAGAGCAAGATTACTCACAGCTGTATGATCTGAGCTGGTTGTTGCATTTGGCATTTGTAACTGGATGCAACACTTAAACTGATTGAGCTAAACAAAGAACTCCAAGGAAAAGCCCAATCTGTCATAGTTTTTATGCCTCCTGTAAAGTCTTTAATGCAAAAACTTGATCTTTGGATAGCGCGGTTACAGAAATTAAAGGTGAAACATTCTCCTGAAATTCAATCTGAACTGACTGATCAGCAAACATTGGATCAATAAGCTGCAAAAAAAGTACGTGACCAACCTGACAGCACTGAAGTCAGAGTTTGAAAACCGATTTTCAGATTTCAAGGGAACTGAACCTGTTCTGGCTTTCATAGCTCAACTTTCCAAAAAGTTGATGTGAAACATGTCTGAAGTAAAATTAGTATTCTCTTCTCTTGTTGCGAACCTGAACTTGAAGAGGAAATAATTTGAGTTCGAAATGAATTCTCCTTAAAGTAACAATGCAGTGAACTTAAATTTTTGGAAATTACTGAGATTAAAAACTTACCCTAACGTTGCAAATGTGGCATCGTATGATTTTCGTTGTCTGGATCAGATTATCCATGTGAGGCAGTGTTTTCAATGACGAACATAGTGAAATATAAGTATGGAAATAATCTAACTAATCCTCATCTTTCAGACTGTGTAAGATTGGCTCTGACTAATTATTGTTTTGTGTTTTAAGTCATCAGATCTCTAAATGGACTAAATTGCATGCAGCAGATGTCAAGCCCAAAAAGTCTGAGCACCCCTGCCACTAAACCAACGTCTGCCTATGTCTCGTCATTAAGAGATAAAGTTTATAACGCAGACTAACGTGCTTGTAAAAGCAACTAGAAAATTTAGGACGTCATCTTATGTTCGGTATAGATCTTTAGTAAACGACGCACAGAAAAAACAAAAATAGAAAAGGTTCCACTAGCCACATTCTTCCAGCTGCTTTTCTCCAAACCCACCTTAGGCACTGAATATTTACTGCACACCGTACTGAAGATTTTCATAGTGTATAAAACTGTTACCACCAAGGACTTCCTGTACTTTAGGAACTAGATGCATGTTAGAAACTGCTATTTCTGAAAGGTATCGAAGATGGATGATATCGAAATGGCTCTCACAAGAGTCTTTTTCTTCCCCTTTGCTATTTCGCAACATACACTTACGGCAATGAAAGTAATAGAACATGGAGCATTAGACCGAAATTTATCAGATTTTATGGAAATATTCATCACATAACGGATATTAAATTGAACTTTCTTTGTGTTCGGAACTGACGTCCATCATCAACATCAATATATGGTGTGACTCGCATGGGCAACAATAAAATTTTCTATCGCTTGCCTCACTGGAGCAAATGGCTTCTGAATGTCATTTCTAGAAACGTAATGCCGTGCCTGAAAAGCATATTGTATCAGTTAATGAAGATTGATGGCTGGAGGCTAATATGAGATTATGTCTTCCCGTCACGTACCAGACATACTCTATGGGTGACAAATCAGGGCTCCGGACAGACCATTTAAGGCTCTGCACCTTTCTCAAGGAAACTGTCGTGCCAGTGTGCGGTCTTGCATTAATTTTGTGATAAAACGTGTGACAACAGGGTTTATCGTTCTTACCACATACGGGAGAGCAGAGCATTCAACCTTCCTTCCCTGGTCACAACCAATAGCCTACCAAACCGTGATTCCAGTAGTTTGAGATGTCTGGGTCTCGAGAATCGAGGCTTTCTGTGACCTTTCGCAAGGTCGTCTAAGGACGCGTTGACGTCGATTAGAGCAACACAAACAGAAGCGAGAGTTGAAAGCTGAACACCACAGAATGCCACTGTGTCCCAGTTGACTCTGACCTCACCATGTACGTCTCTGTACCCTGTGGTATGCGGTTAGCAGTAAACGACGCAGGGCAACTGGATGAGGCTGCCATATATATATATATATATTATTAACTGTACGGGACAGCTACGAAGAAAATCTGCTATCACCCTCGGGGGCAAAGACCGTCTTCACATCCACTAAAACGACTTGAGGATCCTGTTTAACTGGAACCGAAACGGGTTAACAATGACTTTTCGTGAGTGGAGTATGAAGATGATGATCATGATGATGGCTTTTACCATCGATATTTATGTTAGGAAATTGCATTTCAAAGATAACAAAAAGCCATTATTATTTATATAAAACTAGTACAAAAGTAGTTAAAAGTAAGAACACTATCAAATTTAAAACAATTTAACATTTCCCAAAACTACTTCATGCGTAGAACAAACTTCATGCAGTCATTCATGTTTGTTTATTTACATATTTGCACTGGTGTGAATTAAAATCCAT